>NC_052052.2:137930134-138275134 GCF_903992535.2 Arvicola amphibius | reverse complement strand
GTAGCCCAGGCTACCTAGCACTCTGGTTTCTCGCTGTTGGGATTACGATGTGCATCTATCTATTGTGCTATTTCTTGAGTTCTTCAAATAAGGATTTCAAGTTTCAAACATCATTATGGATATTTTTATTAATATACAGAGAATATCAAGAATAAAAAGGAAATATCCATGACCAAGGTAGTTTATGTATATATAAGGATAAGAGAGAGAGAGAGAGAGAGAGAGAGAGAGACAGACAGAGACAGAGACAGAGACAGACAGAGAGAGAGAGACAGAGAGAGAGAGAGAGAGAGAGAGAGAATATAAGAAGTTTTGATGTGAAGAAGATGAACTGTCCTGGACATTAATGGATTAATTTTTAGCAGTATTAGAAATTAATAAAGATGAAGACACAATTAATTTGGTAGTAGCTATTAGAGAAGCCTTCATGACAGCTGAGATGAATAGACCAGCCATATCCTTTGCGTGAAGGAACTACTGTTTTATTCTCGGTCAAGAACTCTAGAGGACCTGTAGACAAGCTTATAAAACAGTAGCCTTGGTTTCATAAATATTGGCAGAAGACATAGGGCTCTTGAGTAGAAATAAAGGACTTTTGTAGCCCGAGGATTTCCTGAACCCTAACTCTCAGAGCTAATATGAAAGTGACCAAGTGACATATGCACATACAAAGGGTCACACTGTGGAAGAACCCTAAGCTTTTCTATCTGGAAGACAGACACCATCCCTCATCTACTGGACCATAAGCTCCTTGCTCCAAAGGGAGACACTCTCTCACTAGGCTGTCTGCTGCACAGGCATTGTGGAGCAAAGACAATCAGGTACAGAAATGGAGACTCACAGAAGGTTGTTTTCTAAAAAATAAGCCAGTCCTATGTGTAAACCTCTCAGGTTTATGGTACATTTAGCTGTGAATACTGTACTCCATCTACCACACTGACTGGTTGGACCAACCCAGGCCAGGTCCAAATCCATTCACGTTTTCTCACTCAAAGCTTAAAGGATTGGAGAGATGGCTCAGCAGTTAGGCACTTGGAATTGTTCTAGAGGTCCTAAGTTCGGTTCCCAGCACCCGTGTCTAGTAACTCTAGTTTCAGGGGAATCCCATGCCTTACTCTGACCTATTTTGGAGCATACACTATGTGCTCAATCACAAACACAGACACACTTGCAATCAAATAATGAAAATAATTTTTTTAATTACACCTTTAGTTAAGAATCATCATCAATGGACTCCAAGCAGCAGCCTTGGTACTAACTCCATCAAGATTTCAAGGAACCCAGACTCCACATGATGAGCAAGTCCAGGAATCACTGAATTCTGTTACACAGAACCAGGTGACATCCACCCTTGGTTTCCACATTGTCTTTCCTCCTTACCCCAGGGACCATCCCTGCTGCAGCAGTATGGCCTAGCAAAGCTGAAGATGTCAACATGACCTTCAGAGATCATGGCGCATGTATTCTGCCATCCATAATAGTCCTGGCCAGTGAGTTTCTGCTGGCCCACATGGTTTTCCAAGCCAACGTGACACTGATAATGTTAATTAAAGTTAGGTTAGCTTCTCAACTTCATTTTCTAATTGATTGAGTTCCATCATAGTGATAACCGGCTGAAGAAAGTGCATAAGGAACAGATAAGTTACCTTTCTGGAAGGTCCTCTCAATAATCAACAGTAATCTAAAGGTGGGAAATCCCTGGTCTTCTGAAGGCCATAATCCACTGTTATTATTTCATTAAACACAGAACCTATATGATTTTCTTTTGCTCTGTCTTCCTGGTATGTTCTGGTACCTTGTTTTCAGAAGGAAGAATGGAGTCAAATTCATGCTGGCTTCTAGATATAGTGTCTCTATAGCAAGAAAGTACTGTTTGCCCTTTTCATGGGTTCCTACTTTGGATCTCTATCAGACTGGGGGCACAGCTGGAGAGTCTCTTAATAGTTTTCTGGCCTTAGGAGATTTATCCCTTTCAGTTGGCTTAATAATCAAGTTTAATTTTTTTTGGAGGGATTGCCTGAGGGCCATCAATCCAGCCTGTCCTGTTTGTCCATGGCACCAGCCAAGTGTCATTAGCTCATCCCATGGAATGATTGATCTGCAGCTGTGGAAATGTGGGCTGGAAAGACAACAGAGAAAGACAGGTGGTTTTGCAAGAGCCACAGCCATCTCTGACGCTTCTGCTCCGATCCTCAAGGGGAATGATGGCTGACCCAAAGAGGTAAAGACGGACAGATCCGGCAGCTTTGGAGAGTTACCCACGCTTGGTTTCCTTGGTGGATCACACTCCATGGGGAGCTCTGAAAGGCAGAGATGAGCAGAGCTCACCACTCTCCTCACCCTCCCAGGATCTTAGTTACTCCCGCCCAAGACATCAGGTTTTCTGGTTGACACCCACTTACACAACCTCAGGGCAGCCCCTTCTAAGATGACATGTCCCATCTTTTCGTACCCTTCACTAAGCCTACATTTAAAACATTTCACTATATTTTTTATTTGTTTTGTGTACTTGTGTGTATGTGAGAAAGCATATATGCATTTAAGTGTGTGAGCACTCGTATGCCACATGTACACACATACAACTCGCAGGACAACATGTCGGAGTCCACTTTTTCTTTCCTCCATCTGGGTCCAAGGAACGGAACTAAGGTCATCAGGTTTTGTGGCAAGTGTCTTTACCTACTGAGGCATCTGGCCTATGCTTTTTGCTGGAAATTTCATGCACAAACAGACTAGGTATTTTAATTAAGCTTACAGGGGTCCTTTCGGTCCTATTTGACCCATCTGGACCACTGTAAAGGTACTTAGGGAGCAATTTGCTCAATCACAGCGTCTCTATCTTTCTAGATAGAGTCTGTATCAATGCAACATGAGATCCAGGTGGCTGAATCAGAATGAACAATGCTCCTTGTCCCCTATTCTGATTATACTGAATATATATTTTGAATTTGAATTTGTCACTTAGGGAAAGGAAAGGAAAGGAAAAATCATTTCTGGTAGTTGTCAGGGAGGAAATAAAACTATAAACCTGTGTCACCTCTGTGCTTTGAGCAGTCTTCTGGCCACAGCAGAGAAAAGATTTTGCTTTTGTGAGACAGTGAAAGACCAAATGTCCTCACTCAGTATGGTTTGTGGAGTAAATCCCAGTGACTTTATGCCAATCCTCTTCTTGATGAGGCATACTTTCTCTGCCAGATACTTTCAGGAGCCTAATCTTAGAGAGGAGACAAAAATCATGCTCCACGCTTGTAGGAAGTCTACCTGAATTGGTGGGTTATTCCTGTGGATCTTTTATGTCTTCTCAGATATCTGGATTATTTACAAACAAAGGGCCCCAATGCAAGAGTTCTCTCCTTTTTCATGTTACACGAGTTCTAAGCCTGTGGCATGGTTGGAGCTAGGGATGGCTTGGCTCTGTGCATGTTTCACTGACTTCTTAGGACCCATATGGTAGTCTTGAGTGTGTTCTTCTTACCTCTCAGTGGCAGAGGTGTAAGTGACTAATTTGTCACAAATGGGAGAACCAATAGTTAGAGTATCATCATATTTCCTTATCCCATTGGCAAAAGAAATAACTCAGTTGAGTTGAGATCCAAAGGATGAGAAAGGGACTACTTTGTGAGTGGAACCAAAACGTCCCATAAAGAAGAGTGTCCACACAGAGCTGCAGAATTTGAGTCCTTGACACAGTTTGTCACATATGTTAACAGGAGAGAGTCCACAAACATGGCTCACTGTGTGCTGCTCTGTTTGGCCCACTTGGTCCCAACCCACCCAAGGGAGTGTTCCCGTCTAATCTATGTACCTGCTTTTAGTTAACATGTCGCTCACATGCAAAACCTAGGAACATCTGGATTTCTAAATTGGCTCATTCATAGGTTTCAAGGAAGGTGGGACAGATGGACCCCTTTTCTGTCCCCCTTCTTCCCACTTTCTACTGCTTTTATCTTTGTTTACTATGATTTGATTGAGTGTGGACTAGATTTAGTGACCGCCTCTGAGAAAAAAAGTAACCTATTGCCCCTGGCAAAATTAGGTTGTAAAACATATGACTTCGGGTTGCGCTCACACACTCTCTGGGGCCCTTTTTTGCTAGCTTGTTTTTTGTTTTTTTCCTGGTGAAATCACCTGCCATGTTGCAGTTGTTCTGTGGAGAGACTAGCAAGACCATAAATAATGAGCACTTCCAGGAAATCAAGAAGCTCCATCCCTAAGTTTATCTGTCCCAGCCACATGCAAGTTTGGAAGTGGACTATATCCCAGCCATAACTAAGTGACTCTGTCCCTGACATACACCTTGAATACAGCTTGTGAGCGACACTGAGGTAGAGGCCTTTAGGAACCGTGGCCCACAGGAACTTTAGGACAATGGATAGTGATGGTTAAGACTCATAGCTTTGAGCCGGGCGGCGGTGGCGCACGCCTTTAATCCCAGCACTCGGGAGGCAGAGGCAGGCGGATCTCTGTGAGTTCGAGACCAGCCTGGTCTACAAGAGCTAGTTCCAGGACAGGCTCCAAAGCTACAGAGAAACCCTGTCTCGAAAAACCAAAAAAAAAAAAAAAAAAAAAGACTCATAGCTTGAGACAGTATGCTATACAATAGGAGATCATGGATATCAAGGTATCACAGGGCTTAACACATGTTTTAAGTATGGTAGTTTACTGTTTGTTTGTGTTCCTCCACACATGCAGTGATATGTTATCAAGAGGACAGTTTTGGGGAGCGAGCTGTCTTTTCTTCTACCATGTGGATCCTGGCTGTGAACGGAACTTAAGCTCTCAGCTCTGGTCATCAGACCCTTGCCCACTGAGCCACCTCAATGGCCCAGCGTTTCCACCTTCCCCTCTGTGCAGCACTTTGGGGAAGTGAGTATTGACTTCACATGAGAGTTATTGTTGGGGCTATCCTTTCTCAGCTTGGCTTGATTGGCATCTCTTCTTTATACTGTGCTTGATGTTTGTTGTCTACTTAAATAAATAGCTTAGCATTTTATCAAAGGATTAGTAAAGAAAAAATTCAGAGTTGTTTTTTTTTTTTTTTTTAATCTTACTGAGTTTGGGTGGCTTTCTTCCCCCCTGCCATAATGAAAAATAAAAGTAGCAATCTGACTTTGGACTTTTGTTTTTCTAGGTAGTGCCAAAGAACTCCAGCTTTAGACTCATGTGATAATTATTGACTTGGGCCTAGCAATTTATCGAACAAATCACATCAATTTTGTGTGGTCCTGCTGTTGCTCAGCATCTGCTCTGGCCTGAGATACTGAACCCCAGAAGCAGTAACTGTTGCCACAGCTTGGACTGCGGACATCAGATTAGTCATGATTAGCTCTGCCATTCACTGTTGTGGAATTTTTGAAGACTGCCCCCCCCCCCCCCAATTTTATTTCCCTAGTCTCTACAGACTTTACAGTATTGCAATCTGATACTATTCACTATCAGACTTGCTGAAGTAATGCCTGCCTTGTGTTTTAGATTGTACCTGCCAGACAGTTAACTCTCAATAAAAGTTAACTCCAAGACATCCTACCCATTCCTTGAATATTTATTTATTAATTGTTTGGTATTGTGCTAGATAGCAGGATCTCTAAAATGAATGCAAATATTAATCTTCTCAAGGAAAGCATAATTTTACACATGAAAGAGCATTTGTACACCACTACAGCTTCCAAAAATGGTCCTACCCTTTACTCATGCCAACTGGTAAGCCCATCATTGAAGAATTATTCCTGGTTTCTTGCCTGGCATCCTGGTTAGTCACAGGCCAGAAATCTTTCTATTTCTAGGTCCTTCCAGGAAACAGTTAGGTGCGAACACCCGCCTGCCCAGTTTTGCTTCTCCATTCCTTCTAGAAGATTCTCACAATGTACCTTTCTGTCTTTTATGAAGTGATAAGGATGCTGGAGAAAGGGGAAGCATTTGTATCAGTCAGTTGATCAGAGCACACAGATATTGTTGCCAATGTTCTCATCTCTGGTCTCCAATTGGCCAAAAATGATAGCTCAAGTTCTGAAACAGTTTGGATGCAATTTTAGATCAGATCTAGACTCTAGGGGAGTACCTAAAGGGTCACTGTAAAGCAAGCAGATGGCTTTCTTTAGGTCATCCCACAGTTGGCATGAGCAAGTGTGTGTGTGTGTGTGTGTGTGTATGGGGGTACTGAGGAGTGGTCCTGAGGTGAAGCATGGCATCCTCAAGGCTGGAGAACTGTAGAATATTAAAGAGTAGATGTAATGTCAAGCGAGCAGGTTCATGAGATGCAGGCAGAAACAGAACCTGAAGGAGAGGATGGAGCGGGAGCCCTCACCCATTACAACTTTTCTGGGAATTAAGGGGAGACAGTGGCTCCTAGTGCTGAAGGGGAGCTGCTTTGACACAAACAAGGAAAACGCCAGGCAAACACCCACACCCCTGTCCAGTTTTCCTGACAGATTTATTTTCAGAATGAAAGCCATTTACCTTACCTACCAGCTTGCCAAAAGCCCGAGTTAAAACAGTGCCTCTTGTCCTGCCCTCAAAATGGAATGATTCGGCAAGCAAACAACAAAATGAAAACAGCAACAACACCAGAACCGGACTTTTCTGTTTGGCAGACCTGGGGGAGAATGTACCATGTAGGAAGCAGGGCTGAGCTGGGGAGTTTTCAGTGTCTAGCCAGAAGCTGGGAGGCCAGGCTCCTGCAGCTCCTTTGCATTGGTGTTCGTCTGTGTGGCCTGCGATGCTGTCAGGCTTGTTTCATTAGTGTTTTCCCCTTATTAAATATGAAAATCATGTCAAAGGTAAGTGTCAGGAGAGTATAAAATTACCTTCTTATCTTCCATCCATTTATCACTTGATAAATGGAAAGACGCTGCTGCCAAAATAACTGAATGAATAATTTACAGGTGACTGATGCATCTCCTAGGTTGTTGCAGGCAGAAAACAGGAGGGCATCAATAATCAAAATAAGTTGGATTAATTTAGCATTATTTCACTATTGATATTTTTATCTTGGTGCGGCAGAGTAGAAGTCTACGGCTGGGGAAGTCTTCTCTCTGCAGTATTGGTGCCTGTCTACCTGGGACAGGAGTGGAGAGAAAGAGCCCCACCCCTACTCGAAAGGTCCTTTCCCTTCCTCTTCGATGAAAAATGCTGCCAGCTTTAGCAGCACAGAATTTGATTCTATAGTCTCTCTCCAGCGAATGGTTTTGCTCATTGTATTTAAACCAAGAATGTGAAATTACCATTTGATTTAAGAACACCTCACATTAGCACTGAATTTGTGTGTGTGTGTGTGTGTGTGTGTGTGTGTGTGTGTGTGTGTGTGTAATGCGTATTTGGGTATTTGGAGTATTTTGTGCATAACGCATTTAGAGGCCAGAGGGTGATATTAGGTATCTTCCCCAATCACCGCCCACCTTTCTCTCTTTTTAAACAGGAGCCTCTCACTGACTCATCTAGACCAGCTGGTCAGTGAGCCCCAGGGATCCTCCTGATTTTGCCTCCCTAGCACCACCATGGGATTGCTCACCACCATGCCAGGCTTTTTCTGGGAGTGCTGGGGGTTGAACTCGGGTCCTCATGCTTGCACAACAAGCGCTTCCCTGACTTCACTCAAGCTTCTCACCCCTGAACTTTAACTTTCTGTGGGTCGTCTTTCCCCTGCCTTCTTAAGTTACATTAACACTGTCATGGTTGACATTTTGGCTTTTATAGCCAACATTAAAAGCATGATTATTAATAACATTACTGCTATTATTATTTATGTTTGCACACACACAATGTAGGTGCACACGGCCCAGCATGCACGTGCAGGTCAGAGGGCAATTTTCATGGAGCCAGTTGTCTCCTCCGACCATACGGGTCTCAGGATCAAACTCAGATTGACAAGATTGTGTAGTAAATTCTTTTACTCTCTGAGCCAGCCAGGCCGTCTAGCTCAACATTTAAAAATCCTTTTTAAAAATTAAATACTTTGAAAACTTTGTTGGGCCAGAGAGATGACGCTGAGGTTAAGAGAGATTGCTGCTCCTTCAGAGGACTCCAACTCGGTCTCCAGCACTCATGTAGTGCAGCTGGACGCTGTGTGTTAACTCCAGCCTGGAGAGATCTGATGACGCTTTCGGAGCTGTACACACACACACACACACACACACACACACACACATGCGCGTGTGCACGCGTGCGCACACACACATACACACCCCACATTTTTAATAGTAATAAATAAAATTTAAAAATTTGGTGACACTGTAGGTCTGGGTTACCCTAGCAGGTCCATGTCACACCCTGTCCCTCCTGGAAGGTCCCGCCTGAGACATGCGGTCCCAGCTCAGACGACCGCTTCTGCTCCATCTGAGTGAGGTGCCAGCAGATTGCTAACCAAGAAGACACTGGCGCTGGGGCCTTACTGCAGTGATGGACAAATGCACCCAAGACAAGTGCAGAGTACAGTCCCTGGAACTCTGCTTGGTTTTGGAGCTTTTAACCTGGAATTTACTTTCTTGCGTGCTGAATAGCTGTGTATCCCAGGAAACACTAACAGAGACTAAAGGGCTGTATGGACTCTTCTTGATTCAGTTTGGTGTTTTGGTTAAACAATGAAAACTTTTATTTATTTATTTATTTATTTATTTATTTATTTTTGAAATCTATTTATTTATTTGTTTGTTTGTTTATGGTTACTTATCTACTTGTATGCATGTGCCTGTTTGGCAGGGGTCCGTGGGATGCCAGGGGAGGTGAGAAGACAACTTGTGGGGGTGCTGGGATAACAGGACTAAACCCCTAAGTCCCATTTGGGGCTGAAATGATTCTTAAAGGAGATCATTTCATTAAAAAAAATAATAATAATCCTACCCTTAACAAACCTAGAAACCAGACTCTGCCCATGAGCGGTCAGAAAGGCTTTACCTGGGGCCACCCAGCCCCCTGCCTAAGAACAGGGTGCAGCCTTCAGCAGCTATCATCTCTCCCCCAACATCATGTTGTGCTGTCCTCTCCCTCCCACCAGCCCAACCCTGCCTGGGCTCCAAGTGGACCCAGGAGCAATCCCTGGCTTCCCAAGGCTCCTGGGCTCCCCAGCCAGGCAGTTATCAGCAGCTCCACAGTTAGCTTACCGCTGCGAAGGAAGGGAGGTCGGCTGGGATGAAGGGTAGTCCCCTCCTGGGGCCCAGGGCTGATCTGCAGAATTGGCCCAGACCCTGAAACTTCACAGACAGAGTGGCAGAAGGCTCTCTTGTTTGGGCATTTGCTACCCGGAGCAAAATGTGCAGAGAAGGGAGATAATGAAGTAGTGGGCTAATTCAGGGAGATCCAGCTGGCTGAGCCAGAGGGGCTGGCTGCCGAACCTGAGCTGGCAGCCCAAGACTTCACTGTTAGCCATTTTCCCTGAGCACCTCGAGACAAAACACAGGCTGCAAGATCAAAAAGCAGAGGTATCAATAATAAAGAAGGGGGTGGGGTGGGGGAGAAGAGAACGGGATCGACGGAGGGGGGCATGCCTGTGTTTTGAAGAAAGTTATTATTTCCCTTTCATTTCCACTCTTTGGGCCCTTGCATTCAGATTCAACCTTCGTTAATGAATGCTAGTTTTGGCGTTAATTTTTCCCTTCATCTTTAACTTGCTTGCTTCCCAGTGCCTCTTGGCACAACAAACATAGACAGATTCGTTTTCACATGTGCAGGAACATATACAGTGCTTGTGTTAGAGAGGAGGGTGTGCTCTGAGCCAGTGACCTGGGGACTGGACCAGGAATGTGGCAGGAGACTGTGGGAAGCCAGCTGCCCATGGGTCCCATCCTTCTGTACCTGCGAACAGTAGTCACGTTCTACCATCCCCCCCCAAGTAATATTAGATCATGTGTGGTCAAATATGCTTAAATATACAGAGAGTCATATTCTTGCAGATAAAGTCACTGAAACTCCAGGACGAATGACTCTAGCAGTAATCCGCTGTCACCATCTTTTTAAAGCACACATGGTATTGATCATGGGTTCCAGGGCGTGAATTCTAACTGTCCTGGGGACACATTGACCTTCAGACTCCCGGAGAGAGGCTCCCTGCACAGCTGAGAAAGCCCGCGAGAGAGCGTGAGTTCTGGTGAGGAGAGGCAGAACAGGGCATCCGATGGAGCCGGGTTTCTGGACCACTCACAAATTATCTGATGCAGGGAAGAGCAAACAGAAAACGTCGCTGATGGTTATTTCTTCCCTGCAACCTACAGTATGGTATTAGGAGCTCCAATGGGGTACGGGGTCGGCCTCCCAGTGCTCTTGCTCTCCATTTCTTGCTTTGTCCTGCCTTCATTTCTCTTTCCTTGGGAGTTTTCATGTTGACTATACTCTATGATTATTACAAACCTCTTCTTCTCAAGGTCCTTTAATGACTCCAGGAACTTAATGAACTTTTAGACTTCTTCCATCCCTAGGTTATTTTTTCTTACATGAATCAAACTGATAACCCAAGGTATGAAACAATAGACTTTGAAGCATTAAATTTTAGGGTAGGAATTGCACACACACACATACACACACATGTGCACAGTGCACATTCACACACACATGTATGTAAATGCACATGCACACACATGCCTTAGAGCCCACAAATAAGAACCAATTCACATGCCATTATCCTCGAACCTCAATGGTACGTAGACATTTTGTGATATTGAGCACACATGAGTTAAACTGGCCATGTTAGCTTACCTATTTTGCAATGAGAAAAAAGCAACCAACCAAACAAAAAGCAAGAGTAAAATATTGATCCTGAGTTTTGAAACTTTAGTAATGCATAAGCAGCAGAAGAGCTTTGTGGCGTTTTTCAGTTTAAAGACCCACACCAACCTTTGAAATAAAGTACTTGTCATCAAATTTAAAACCTCAGATTTTGAGAGGACTGAGCCTCACCAAGGGGAGGGGTAGGGGAGGGAGCTTGGTTCTGGAGAGGGCCATGGGTCATCAATGTTGTGATCTGTTATTAAAGTGACTTGGAGATGCCCATATGTCTGCTTATCTCTGTTTTTTGCTCTTCACATTCCTTTTTGCTTTACTGTTTGCTCTTTTTTTTTTTTTTTTTTTTTTTTTGACAGGGTCTCATGTAGCAGTCAGGCTGGCCTCCGAGTTGCCATGTAGCTGAGGACAAACATGAATTCTTCATCCTCTTGCCTCTCTCCCTGTGCCCCGCCGCCAAGTTCTGAGATTATAGGCACCACACTTGGCTCTATTATTTCTAAGTAACAAAGGTGGTATATATTTACAGGTTCCAATATATTACACGTATATACTATAGGATGATTGAATCAAGCTAATTGGCATCTATTGCCTTGCATAGTTACAATGTTTAAA
The DNA here is from genome assembly GCF_903992535.2 of Arvicola amphibius. Taxonomy (NCBI): domain Eukaryota; kingdom Metazoa; phylum Chordata; class Mammalia; order Rodentia; family Cricetidae; genus Arvicola; species Arvicola amphibius. The sequence continues at coordinate 138,263,812 of NC_052052.2, read as the reverse complement.
CATTTTTTAAACTCCCCTAATCAATTTTAAAATTCATACTATAGTAATATCGGCTCTTCTCTCAATGTTGGGTATCAGTACCAGAACTGAAATTCTTCCTATCTGATTGAAATTCGACACTTTGTTCCCTTTGAACATCATTTCTCTGTGTGTCCTAGCCTCCCCTTCAGCCTGTGGTAGCACTGCCACCTTCTTTTCTGCAGTTATGGTAGCATTTTTTGACTTCATGTAAAAATGATATCGGTGCCTGCCTGGCTTATTTGACATAGCAGAATATCCCCATGTTCGTTTTTTCCAAGGTCAAATAATATTTCATTGTATGTGTGTACAAAACCTTTCCTTTATCCATTTATCCACTGACGGACCCGAGAGTCTGTTCTATCCTTTGACTATTGTGACTACTCACTGTCCATGTATGGAGATATCTCTTCCGCATACAGATTTAAATTTCCGTAGACACTTTGTCAGTAGGGTGATGCAGGGTCGTACGATATTTTAATTGGAAATTTTTGAGGAATTTACATTCCCATGATAATAACTCATGCTTCTGAGGCCCCTTTGACGTCTTCAGTTCGGGCTCACTATTTCCTCTACCTAAGAAAGAAGTCAACTCTTTACATGATGAAACCCCAGGTCATGAGTTTTGATCGATTGTGATTTGGATCCCCCTGAGTCCTTATTTGATACTAGTAAAAGGTGGGTCTAGTTTCTCAGACAAAGTGCAGAGCAGGGTTGGCTATGTACAGTGTCATTGCTTCTACTACAGTGTGGTTCTAGTCATTCATCAGGGCTGAGTTAACATTTGCTAGGAGCTGGTTCACCTAGAGTCTAATTTCTAACCTAATCTCTTCCTGGAGATAAAATGCCCTGTGGGCTTCCACAGGTTAGAGTCAAACCAGCTTTTCTGGGATAATTGTCAGATACTAGCTGGCTGTCTTGGAGGATGCTTGGAACCAATGCTTAACATATCTTCTAGGAAAATTTCTAGAACATTTGACTTTACAGCCTCTTTGAGACCACGAGTCCCACGGGTATCAGTTTATGACAGTGACATTGAGTTCATCCTCCTAAGTGTTCAGACTCTGGGGACATAGAAGGAAGGGGGAATGTGGGAGTATCCTAGTGGCACAGAGCAAGGTAAGCTGCCTGTAAGTTTCAGTCCCCACACATCTCCTCTTGTCACTAATCAGGATGGCTCTGCCAGGGTATCAACATATGGTTGAGCTGTATCACAAGGGTTGGATAGAACATAGTATTGGGGGACTTAGATCAAGAAGTGATAGAGGCTGGGAAATCTGGGAAATCTATCAAGGATCATGGTCAAGGCACAGATACCTTACAGGTAAGAGAATGGGAAAATAGGTTAGGGATCCATGTATCAGCAGTCAATATCTCTTGGCGTGGATGCTTGGCATGAGGGGAAAATTTGGGCTCAGGAAGCAGCTGTGTGATTGTGGCTGTGTGAGCATGGCTGGGAGAGGGAATGGGTGTGTGCTAAGTTTCAGGCATTGCTTTCAATAGCCCATTCAGAGTTAGCCGGATAAGACGGACGACATTGCATTAGTCAAGTGTGTGCGTGTGTGTGTGTGTGTGTGTGTGTGTGTGTGATAGGTGTCTTAGTCAGTATTCTATTGCTGTGAAGAGACACCATGACCATGGCAAAAGAAAACATTTAATTGGGACTTGCTTACAGTTCCAGAGGTTTAGACCATTGTCATCAAGGCAGGGAGCATGGTAACACGCCAGCAGACTTATTGTTGGAGAAGCAAACGAGAGTTCTACATCTGGATCTGTAGGCAGCAGAAAGAGAGAACCACTGAGCTTGGCTTGGGCCTTTGAAACCTCAAAGCCCACCCTCAGTAACATACTTCCTCTAGCAAGGCCACAGCTACGCCAATAATCCTTTTAAATAGTGTCACTCCCTAGGCATTCAAACAGATGGGTCTGTGAGTGCCATTCTTATTCAAACCACTACAGTAGCTGTGCAAGAAGGCTACTTAAACAATCATTGCACCAAAAATGTCTGTGTTCTGGTGCTGCTTTCACATTAGATAGGAATGACAGAAGCTTTTCCACTTTGTCACTTGTGGTATAGACACCCTTCAGCAATCAGCAACAGTGAGCAGCACAACTGATATCCAGGGTAGGGAACACCTATTGATAGTAATGTGAGCCAATAGGCTAGAGTCAACAAATAACTGTGTCTGGACTGGCCACATACACACAGCTTGTAGTAGCTTGTATGAACCGGTGCCGCTGTCTTGTGATGTGTCTACACCGCACTTATTACGCAGTGTTTCATTCCCGAACTGAGGACCACAGGAGAAAAGAATTCCTTATATGAGGAACTCAGGGACGTCGTTTCCTCTGGGGCCCCGATGGGACATATATCTGGGGCACTGAAAGAGGGGACTAACGGGGCAGTAATAAAGGGAGTGTTTATAGAAGTCCAGGACAGAGTCAAGAAAAGCAGGACCTGATGATGAAGCACTCAGCAGCTTTCACCTGTGGCAGGTGGCTGTAGAAAGAAAGTTCTGGAAGCAAAAACGTGAGGAAACACAGTTGATGAAAAGCCTAGTGCCAAGCTGGAGCAGAACATCACATGGCAAGAAAGAGGTGGGGTGTGTGTGTGTGTGTGGTGTGTGTGTGGTGTGTGTGTGTGTGTGTGTGTGGTGTGTGTGTGTGTGTGTGTGTGTGTGGTGTGTGTGTGTGTGTGTGTGTGTGTGTGTGTGTGTGGTACAGGGGCCTTTTACTATTAGAAAACCACCAGTGGCCCTTCATAGGGCTGCACTTCCATGGCCTTATTCAGCATTAATCACCTTACAGTCCCATCTGTAAACACCACAGTTGGATTGGATTAAGTTTCCACCCTCTTAATACTTTAAAATCAGGATTAACTTTCAATACTTAAACCTTGGTGGGGCACACCTAAGCCATCTCCAAGCCACAACAGTGGCATCGTTAGCATGTTACCATAACAACAGGCACGGAAAGGCTGGTCAGATGAGGTCATCACTGCCAAAACTGGTCTCAAAGGAAGGACTGGGAAGAAGTATCTCTCAGCTCCTCTCCTTTTCTTCTTTCCAAGGTTCCTTCCTTGGGCAAACCAAACAGTAGTCAGACAACAACTGTGAGGTGGGGGTCTGTCTCAAACACATGTTGAGCTGTCAATCAAGAGCAGGGTATGCGGTCCACAGAGGTGAAGCGGGTCTAGAGGTCCATAGCGGCCAAGCATATTTAGGATATAGGGTCCAGAGAGGTCAAACATGTCCATAGATGAAGTGTCATAGAGGGACATCGCTCAGGACATGATCAAAACAGAGAAACATGGAGCAAAGATCTAAAAGAACAGAGAATTGCAGGCGCCGATTTTTACCTCTTTACTTGGGGAAGACGGATCTATGCAGATAAATCTATCCAACATTTTCCTAAATGAACTGCGCCCCTCCAAATTCAGTGTTCTTTGTGATGTAATTTCACTTATGATGCAAGAAAATAAATATGCAGGCTCAATGACTTGATACTAAATATGCCCAGAAATGTTGGTGAACTACTTTTTAAAAATTACATTGTTATTTATGTATTTGTGTGTGTGTCTGTGTGTGTGTGTGCATGGGCCTGCAAAACGTCTATGTGGAAGGCAGAGGACCTTCTGTCATTGGCAGGTTCTCTTTTACCGCGTGGATCCTGGGGATTAAATTTAAGTTCTCATCCTGAGCAGTAGGCACCTTTATCCACCGAGCCATCTCACTGGCTCTGATGGACTAAGATTGTACTTTAGCAATCTTAGGTGAAACAGGAGAGTTCTCGAAAGAGTAAATTCAGATGAGCAATAATAAATTATCTTGTTCCTCAACATTATGAAAACCTATCTGAATCTCAACATATCCCCCCTCTTTAGTAGTGTATGCTCAAAAGATTAACCACACACCCAGAGGGTACTTGCTATTCGCCTTGGAGAAATATGTCTAATGTTTTCTGATTTGCAAAAGGAAGAGAAGTCTTACCTGTGCTGAGCTGGCATTGCCAGGCCAGCCTGTCTGTCCATCACAGTAGATGTGGTGTAGTGTCTGTGGCGTTTATAGTTTATTATGGTGACAGGTGGCATGTAATTTCTGGTGAGATGGTGTTTAAGGGTGGTCACAGTGTTATGAAAATGGGCAATCAGGAAAGCAACATTTGAAACACTAACTCAATTTAACTTAATTACTAGAACATATTTTTAAAAAGGAAGCATAGTCTATCCATGGAGGAGTAGTCCAAGCCTCCACCAATTCCCAAAGTCACAACTGCTCAAGCCCCCTGAAGCATACATACTCTTGTATGCTTTAAATCCTGTCTAGATTCCTTACAGTATCCAACATGATGGAAACAGCGCATAAGTAGTTGTTATTTATGCTGTATGTTTTTGTAGAATAATGAAGAACATAGTGTGTTATGTTCATTACTGACAGTTCTTCCAATATTTTCAGCCCGTAGTTAGTTAAATCTATGGAGTTGGAAGCCAAGGACTTGGAGGTGAACTAAGTCTAAGTAACATTACAACTCTAAAAAAAAAAAAAAAAAAACGTATTCCTGAGACCATGTAGTTCATGTAGTTCAGGATAACAGAGCAATAGATTTGTTAACAGCTTAGTCTTGGCTAAAAACCTTCATGGAGCTGAGAAGATCCACTGTGTTGATTATTTTTCTTATTGTTGTGGCAAAGAGCTGACAGAAGAAAATTCAGGGAGGAAAGGGTTATCTAGGCTCCCAGTTTGCAGGGTGGATTCCACACTCTCTCCTTCCGTGATAAAAACATTGATTCAGGCAACTTGTTGCTGGCTGCGTTTATTTAGGCTTAAGGTCCCAGAGGAACCAATATATCATGGTAGGAAGGCATGGTGGCCCCAACAGGAGGATGGGAGCTCCCATTCTTGGCTGCAGGCACAAAGCAGGACGTAGGACAAGAATTTGAGCTCTCCAAGTCCCCAGGGATATACTTCCTCCAGCATGGATGCACCCAACAGTATCATCAACTCTGAACCAAATATTCAGAGACCAGAGCCTGGTGCAGAGACAATCCTCATTTGAGTCACCACACAGAAATCTATCTACCATGGCAGCAAAGCTATGGCATCAGGAGCAGAGGTTAGCTGGTCACTTCTATTGCATTGGCTTTCAGAAGTATGGGGCAAATAGGAAGTGGGTTAAAGCTATCAAGTCTCGAGACCTGCCTCCAGGGACTCAGGGAGGGTCCACATCTCAAGTGTTTTACAACCTCCAAAATAACATTACTAGTTGGGGACCAGGTGTTCAAACACACGAGCCTATGGGATTGTTTCAGATTCAAACAGCAATAGCTGTGTTTCAGAGGGTTCCCTTTGACTGATAGAGAGAGCAAAGCCTTGGGTTGCACAAACATCTCTGTGAGTGATTCTGCATGTGCTGTAGGAAAGCAAGCAATCAGACCCTCCCTCCCCCGGCCCCATTCTGGCTATTCTAGTCACACATCTGAGATGGTGTTTCATTTTCTGTTTGCCCAAATGACAAAGCTCTGGAGGAGCCTTTGTGAGGATGTGATCTGTGTTAATGAATGACCATTAATAATTACACAGTTATCATCTTTGATGGTAACAGCTGTAGTCATGGTAACGTAAAAAAGTTATCATGAGCATCTGTGACGGTGCAGTAATAGTGGTTCTTGTGCCAAGGCGTTGTGGCCCAACACTGGGTGTGTTAGCCAAGCCTGCTGAGAGGGCAAAGGAGTTGGCTGGTTACATCCAGGACTAGGAGATGGGGGTACTTCGCTTGTCAGTACCCGGCATCCATGCGGGGCATCCCTCAACCATCTATAACTCCAGTTTCCCGGGATCAGATGCCCCCCTTTTTGGTTTTAGTCTGAACCAGCACTTGTATGCTTATACCTTCACATATAACTTAAAAATAAATCATTACAGAAAAAGCACACAAGTATCTTCCATACACCCCAAGCTCCTGTCACGGAGTTTGAGAATTCCTTTGCTGAAATGTTTCTCATTTCTAAGGCTTTAGGATTTTCAAATGATGAGACACCTTGGGGGAAGGAAAAGTCTGGCCTTGAACTTCATGTCTGTGTCATAGACAGCTCTATACATGCCTTGAAGGTAATTTTAGACATTTTAAATACGTTTTTAAATAAAGCCACTTTTTGTTTTTGGTTTTTTGGAGACAGAGTTTCTCAGTAACTTTGAAGCCTGTCCTGGAATTTGCTATGTAGTCCAGGCTGGCTTGGAACTCACAAATATCTGCCTGCCTCTGCCTCCCAAATGCTGGGATTGAAGGCCTGAGCCACCACTGCCTGGTGCGTGAAGCCACTTTTATGGTGTAGAACTTGATGTCACGGTTAAAAGAAGATTTGGAGTGTGGAACATTACAGATTTTGGATTTGCAGGGTAAGAAAGCTCAACATGAGCGTTGCTCTAGATTCCCTGACAGTCACAGGGCACACAGCCTGCTAATCACATTTTTTTTTTGTTTTGCTAATTGGATGCTTGTATTAAAAACAGCAGAAGCCGAGGAAAGGAGCTTCTGTACAAGACCCACTGGAGGATCTTACGCTGTGTCAATAAAATGTCTCTGCCACAGCGTTTGTCCTCAAGTCCTCTCCATCCCAGAGTGGGGCATGAGCTGCAGCGAAGAAGACCCCAATGAGCCCACTCTAGTGAGAATGTAGCTCACCTGTGATTCCAAGGGAAGGGCTCTCTTAGTTTAGGCAGCAGGGTTTTGTGATCTTGGACAAAACATAGGACATGTGAAGTGTTCTGTCTCATTATGAAGTTGCCAGCTCATTAAGAACTAATATGTGCGGCCTTTATCTGCCCCCAGCCTTCACCACACACTCACACAAGCTGCTCATAACCACATCTGTGAAGACAGCTTTCTCTTAAGATGTTGTGTACTGAACGTAGGGCCTTGGGTCTGCGAAGCACACTCTATGGCTGAGCTGTACTTCCAGACCAAGTGTGATAATTTTACAACGAATCCAGGTTACCTTGATATCACTCTCCATTGAATCGTCACGGAGCAGGAAGCTTGTACAAATTGCTGATGCTCACAACACAAAGGCTTGTGATTTGGGGGCCTCCCACGGCCCGAATGGCTATGGGAGAGCTATCACCAAACTGAGGTCGATGTCTCTTTTGGACCCAGTGAAGATGACTCCCACTCTTATCTGCTTTCTGGGGGCTGTTATGAGGATTAATTAATGCTTCTGAAGAGCTATAATCAGCGTGGATGAAAGGTGGGGAGAGGAATAATGATACGTCAGAACAACACGGCACCTTTCATCTGCTGATCTCCAAGCGCTTCACAAGTCTGAATTAATTACATCAAGGTAATTGCAAGGTATAATGACAATCGCAGCAATGGTGGTAATTACCTTGCGAGTTAGCCTTAAGAATCTGATTTGAAATCAATTTCTGAAACTGCCTCCAAGTGGTACTATTGCCCACTCTCTCACTCTTGAAGGCTTACAGCTTGGGGGCCTCAGGACCATACTGCCCTGTTCTCTTGAAGCATCCTCCCCAGCAGTGCTCATGGCTTTTGGCCTCACCAAGGAAGGAATATAGGCTCTATATAAAAGAAAATGTAGTTTTCTGGGTTGGTGCTGGTATTAGTGGTGAGTTTTGGAACTATAAGGAATGTGTTTGGGTGGGGGGAGATTCATGCACCCAGTGACTCTGTTTAGGCAAAGGCTTTCTTATATGTTACTTTTACTAATGTAGTTTATGCTAACGTCAAACTTAGGATGTGATGGGGACTAAGTGCTTGCTCTGTAGTAACTTACTTGAGTTTCAAAATGTTCTGTGTGGTAGGCACTGTTATCATTATTATCTCTATTTCATAGATGGGGAAACTGAGGCATAGAACAATTATGCAACTTACACAGATCACAGAGTTTATCATAGTCAGGTCATAGAGCTGGTGAGCGGCAGAGCTTGGAGTTCATGTCTCAAGTAGTTTGATACTGGGAATTGCATGTGGAAGCCCTGCCCCTTACTATCCCTATTACGAGGAATCAGAATGGGCACTTTGCTGTTGTTATTTTCTTTTTGAGACAAGGTCTGGCTGTGTCATCTAAGATGAGTATGTCACCTAAGACTGACCCATCAAACTTGTGACCCTGCCTCCAAGTGATAGGAAGAACTTCAGGTGTGTACCAACATGCCTGGCAAGAATAATTAAGCAGAAGAAAATGTTCTTTTGTGTGTGTGTGTGTGTGTGTGTGTGTGTGTGTGTTCGTGCACGCGCTCATGCATGAAGAGGCCAGATGTTTACATCTGGTACCTTTCTCAACCATTCTCTTCTGTTTCTTCTTCCCCGGCAGTGACCATGGCTTCTCTCATCACCGTGGAAGGCAAGTTGGCTTTGTGCAATGGGGAATTGAGTTTATTGTCTTGGTGCTTGTGTTACTGGTGAGTTTGGGAACTGTAAAGAATTCCCGGGGTCACTCACAGAACCTGTAGCTCACCAGTTCTGCTAGACTGACTGATTAGCAAGCCCCAAGAATTTCCATCTTTGCCTCTCCAGAGCTGTAATTACATGTGCTCTTAGCTATGCCTGATTTTCATGTGTATGCTGGGTGCTGAACTTGGGTTTTCATGTTTGTGTGGCAAGCGTTTTTCTGACTGAGCCATCTTCCCAGCCCCAGTTCTTCCATTCTTACAGAACACTTTTACATTTTCCCTTTGGGTAGGCAAAGCCTGGATGGCACTGGAGTTGGGCCACCTGGGTTGGAGCCTTAATTTGCTGCTTAGTGGATTTAAAACCTATGCCAGTTGTTTCGTTCTTTGGTTCCTTAGGTGCTCCATCTGTAAGAACACAAAGGAATCCTTTCTTTACACAGCTGGGTGATGCCCTAATCCATATAAGATGCTCATGATTATATATGGTATACAATTCCCATTCCACAAATGATAGATAATAAGGTTTGGATATGGTTTGTCTTTCAAAAGCCTGTGCATTGGAAGCTTGGTCCTCAGTGTCATGACACTGGAAAACAGTAGTTTGTTTGAGAAATGGAATCTAATGGAGATGACCTCCCCCCCCCCCCCCCCCCCCGCCAAGGAAGGGATCAATGCTGCTCCTGTGGACTGAGTTGGGTTTCAAGAACTGAATGGATCAGTTTCCTAGGAGGTTATAAAAGAGCAAGCTTGGTTCTTCCCCTTTACCTCTCTGCAGCCCTTGTTGCTTCGCTAACCCTTTGGCCTTTCTCACCGTATTTACTCCCCACGATGCTGCCTGCTGAGAGCTCTTTACCCAAGAGGACATCAGTATTGTGCTTCTGTCTGTTCAGAACTGAGACTTATGCAAATGTCTTCATAACGTACTCATCTGAGAGGCTGACACAGAATTTTTGTGACTTTAAAGATGGCTAACTTCAAGGCCAGCCTGGGATGTATATCAAAACATTGTATCAAACATAGCATATAATTGTAATTTAACATATTTATGTTAAACATAGCAACACAAATTTAAAAATAAGGTCTTTCTGCCTCAGATCTTTTTGTTATAACAGCACAAAACAGATGAATACATTTACTTTTAACAGTTAGCAGGAAGTTTTAAAAAATAAATGTCTGAGAGGGTCTATAATGTCATGGCTAGTATTAGGATATACACATAAGAGATGTCGTAGAAGTTGTTCAAACTGTGGAGTCTTGTGAATTAAAAAAAACTATCCCAAGCTCTCAAGAGACCATTCTGATGAAAAGAAGAATCTAGAAATTTCTCTACTTTTAGTAGGTTTAGCTACCCTCATAGGAGAGACCTCACACTTAATGTCTCTCTCACCATTGATCCAAGGTGAGTTTAGAAATATGGGAACTACTTACTTGCTGCCACTTCCCTTGCTACTCCTACTCCATAGAAACTCTTTGGGGGTTATTATGTTTCTACGCTTGTAGATATTGGAGTTATAATTGTGTTTTTCCTAATGCTTTTGAGAAATCTCCCACACAAGTCATGTCCATGGCATCTTGCTACTATGCCTACCCCAGGTTTTGTGGAAAAGCAGAAAGAGAGTCATCACTCCAGCAATGGCTGACAGGCCAAACAACACAAGCAGACCCCTTATTTCTCAAATAAGGCTTGGTGTTCATGGTATAGTCACATGCATGCTTTTGTGTACTGAGGGCTCTAGTAGATCAGTTTGACACTGATCAGACTTTCCTTAAGATCCAGTTCCTTCAGGGAAGAGGCTGTCCTTAAAGTCTCTCACAATTCAGTAAACCAAGTTGTCTGCCTGGTTTGTTCCAGAAATACCCAAGTGGAGCATCCCTCATGGGGTGCTGGGTTAGAAGTTAAGGGTCTTAAATAGAAGAAATAATACCCATTGAATTCCCTGGTTATATAATCTGGAACAGAGGTTTATTCTTTCCTACAATGCAATTTATTTTTCAGGTGCAGGTTTGATGTTGGCACTGTTCCAAGGTTCTGTTAGCAGTAGGTTCTCCCAGCAGTAGTCTTCCATCAGAACCACCAGTTCACAGATAATAACACAGAGACTTATTACTAATTGTGAAAGCCTGAGCTTAGATTGCTCCTCACTACTTTTTATAACTTAATTTAAACTAATTTTAAAAATTTACATTCTTGCACATGACTTGTCACCTCATCTCTTTACTGCCCATCCTGCTTCCTTTATGTCTGGCTAGCTACTCTGCCTTTCTTCTTCCCAGAGTTCTCTTTATGCCTAGAAGTCCCATCTATACCCCCTACCTAACTACTAATGAGTGTTTAGCTTCTTATTACACCAACCATAGCAATACATCTTCACACAGTGTACAAATATCCCAAAACATTTCCCCCTTTTTGTCTAAATAAAAAGGAAAAGTTGACTCTAATACAATAAAATTATGTGCAATAAGAACAATTATCAAGTAAGAATTACATTCATAATATCTAGTCCACTTGTATTTAGCAAATTTGGAGAAATTACTATATTACCTATTTTGATGAGTCCAAAGTTTTATCCTAAACCATTTCTATCATAACTTATATTACCATTCTAGAAATATCTTTTTGACCTTATAACATTTTTTAAGATAAACAACTTAAGTTGTTTTTCTCTTAACTGTATACAGTTTACAGCTCTTCTGTGAGTTTCTTTTTCAAATTTGGTAGCAAGGAAAACTGTAACTATAACTGTCTAGTCTTCAACCCCATCTGAGACTCAACAATGTTGCAATATTATCTGGGTAAACAGGAAGTTAGGAGAAAACAATTTCCCAAATTATAAAAATGACAAAATCAAATGGCTCTCTGGACAGTTACCCAAGTTTCTTCTGCAGTGTTGGAACATTAGTGTGTGACATACAGGATTAGACTATCTGACAAGACTTTTCTATGAAGCAAGAAATTTTGAATGATTGACCTACCTTGTCTTGGCAAAGTTTGGTGGTTGCCTTCTTTGGTGTCCTGCATGTCCAATTTGGACAGCATTCTGTTAGCAGTTGAGGCAAGGGTAGTTTCTTGCCCAGTGTATAACTTTGCCACAATAAAAACAAACTCCATACAGATACTCCTTGATGCCATCATCCTTTTTTGAAGTAAATTGGAGCTGCCAGAAGCAGATATGTCTCACTGTCATTAAAAGTCTTGTGCTATTAAAGCATCTTAAATGCCATAGTCTGTGGATCTCTGAGTATTTGAAGACTACCTATCTATCTAAACTATATCTGTTTGATCTTGAAAATATACCAAACATGGCTTTAAATTTGATTTTTAGATGACTTACTACTAACCTGTATTTCTTAATTATCCTGAATAGTTTGTAATACTAACTTTCAAGAACTAGAAATTTACATTATATTGTTAAATGAGCTATATAGCACTATACCTTAAACAAGAGTAGAAACATATAAACAGTATAACAAAAATAACCTTAAATTTGTATCATTATACAAAGATTCATACCAGTGTAAACTATTCAAGAGTAATAGTTTTTTAGTTTAAAGTAGATTCAATAATCTATCTTTTATCCTATCATTTCTATGTCCCCCCTTTTCTTTTCAGAAGAAAACCTTGAGACCAACCTCCTTGGTTTACATTTTTCTTATCATGAACAGTAATGACTTGCAACTACCTCCCTTTAAACAATGACAAACATCCACCAAACAATCAGAGCCACCCACACCACTTCTTGGGAATGTGGGTATCATGTTCTCTAGACTGCTTCCTGTTGTCTTGGGGTGATGGCATCTTTAGGGGACCTTGAGAAAATTGGGATAATGATCAAGTCCTGGAAATGCTAGCTGTATTACTCTTTGTTTAGTCTCTGTGTGATGGGAAGTGTAGAGTTTATCTGAAGTCTTGGCTGCAGTGTTCTATGAGGCTGGATCATCTCAGCTAGCAGCTTTGATGCAGTTCTGGATGCAGAATGTTGAGGATACTGAAACAGAAGCATTCTGAGGTGCTGTGTCATCTGGGCTACTTGTCTCCATCAGTGTCTGGTCCCTTTTTTTCTGAGAACACATAAGCTTTTAAAGGTAACTTATATATCTACCTACATTAACAGAAGTATGGAATGTATAGTATGTACAAGTCAGCTAAGGATGATATTCTGTTTTATGTTTGAACAGGTAAAAAAAATCTGTCAACTTTGTAAATCTGTTTAGACTGTATAACCAAACCTCTATCCATGCCATAAGAAAGGATGGCATGTGGTGATAAGTCATGAGGATTCTGTAACCAATAAGATTTATCATGCCTCATCCAGTCTCAGAGCTGTACTCATGTCAAAGGATCAGCTTATACATCTGTCCTGTAGTCTTTCTTGGTTTCTTTTTTCATGTCTGTAACCAAGATTTTCAGGAGGTCTTCCCCAATAAAATCTGATATTTCTTAATTTAGAAGAAACCCACAGCTTTTAGTTTTCTGTGTAAACAAAAGCACAACCTCTCCCCCAATGCAACACATTTCTTGACTTATATTCTGAAGCCAAGATATCTCTAGAATATATAGACTAGTTTAATTTAGCAGTTCCTTTTGCAATCCAATGTCTCTCAGCAGCCACCATTCTCTGTTAATTAGAATTTTAAAAATTCAAATTAATAAAGTACTATAAAAGGTCCATAGTTCCTATATTATAATATTCTCATTTTTATGTGGTTTATTTTTTATATTACTTCACTCTCTCTTTAAAGGCTTTATTATTTTTAAGCTAGTTTTTATGACTATCTATACACATTTTCTTTTATTTTTTTTTCTTCAGCATCTAAGCACCTTTTAAAGCATATTGTACCTTTTTAGAGTTTTTTGTGTGTATGTGTGTGTCTGGACCTGGCTTTCTGTGCTTTTGCAGCTGCATGCTGCAGCATTCTCTTAAACTGCTAGGCTACTGCCACAGAGTGGTACTGGTAGCTGGCTGCACTCCATGGTTCCATGAGAGCCTAGCCTTATGCCAGTGGATACACAGGCCTGGAGTTGTATTTACTGCCCCAACTCTGGGAACTTGTTGTGTATTCCTGCAGCAGGAGTTTGTACCCAGTGTTGACTGCTGAAATGCCGCACAGTGGGGCACTGCTGTACGCTGATGCCTACCTGAGAGACCACTTTCTCTGACCCTATGTGGATAATTGAGTCCCATATGTAGCAGCATTCTTTTTTGTAGGGAGCACCAGCTGACAAATAATGACACAGAGACTCATTATTAATTATGAAAGCTTGGCCTTAGGTTGAGCTCATTCCTAACTAGTTCTTATAACTTAAATTAACCCATATTTTTAAAATCTGCATTCTGGCATGTAGTTCATTACCTCATCTCTGTACTGCCCATCCGGTTCCCACCATGTCTGGCTGGCGACTCTGCCTTTCTTCTTACCAGATTTCTCCCTTTTCCTGGAAATCCTGCCTATACTTCCTGTCTGGCTACTGGCTATTCAACTTTTTATTGAACAAATCACAGTGATATCTCTTCACATAGTTACAAATATCCCACATCAGTTCTCTGTGGAGGAGTAGTCTTTAAGTGAACCAGTTCTTTCCTTGAAAGCATGGCATTTGTTTGTTTATTCTTGAATTAGGTAAGTATTATAGATGATTTCTCAGAGATATCACATAAAGAACCAAAGAGACCTGACATTCTTACAACTGTATGTCTTTGGGAACTATGGAGATACTAGTTATTGTCATCTAAAAGAAAGTTTTGGGATTTAAAACAAATGAAAAGGGTTAAAGGTTAAATGGAAGAACCACTGGTATAGTGCACATAAGCTTCAGGCAGCATTTGATGTTGCAGAACCCTTGAAAGTTCATCTCAGAATGTGTGCTCAGGTGTCCACCTGTCTTCTCAATCAGTTTGCTAGGTACCCAGGTCTGGAACTCTCTGCCTTAGCCATGCTTCCAAGGCAAGTTCCATACAACTACTTGACTTCCAAGTGAGAGGCTGTGGATAGGATCAGGTCTACCGAACCCTCAGCTTTCTGTCACTCAACTTTTCAGAGTAGTTCCTTACCACCTACTTTTCCTCTCAGCTCTAATGGAGGGATGACGCTGAGCAGCTGGACTTTCTCAGCTTAGTCCGAATTAAGATCTACCGTGAGCTTATCACTCCAGCTGTAACAAGACCATCACAAACCATGTGAGGCTCTTCCTATATTATGGACTGCTGATGGGCAAAGCCTGCAAGGTGGCCAGGCTGGCAGACTCAGTACCTGGGACCTTTTCATGCTTTTCAGAGCTGATTGGGCTGCCATAGTGCTAGCTAGCATTTAACTGCTCATAGTTGAACTGTCTGCTATGCTATCCACAGCATTTGCAGTTTCTACCTGCCTTGGTAGTTCCTCTTGGGAATGTCTTAGAAATTCAAAGCCCATTTCCCACTCTCAGGTTGGGCCTTTTCTCTGCCATCCCATCTGATCAGGAGCTCTTTTGGTACTATACATGAATGTGATACATAGAAAGCCTTTCAGAATCTACTGAAGCTTCTTATTAGGGTCATTTGCAGGCTTACATCCTTGGCTACCAGAACGGCTGGTATCAGCTCAGCTTTTTTTTTTTTTTTTTTTGGTTTTTCGAGACAGGGTTTCCCTGTAGTTTCTAGAGCCTGTCCTGGAACTAGCTCTTGTAGACCAGGCTGGTCTCGAACTCACAGAGATCCGCCTGCCTCTGCCTCCCGAGTGCTGGGATTAAAGGCGTGCGCCACCACCGCCCGGCTCAGCTCAGCTTTAAGAACAGAAAGGTTAGCTGACATTCTGCTGGCTTCCATGGCAGCAGCCTAACCCTAGCTCCAATTAACCTTTTAACCAATTGTTAGGTATAACAACATTGATCATTTGTTGTTTAATTTAGCTTCATTATAATTTTTTTCTACTACATCTATTTGTTTATTTGATTTACATTGTGTGGCTCTGCCTCCCAATGGAAGTCAGAGGACAATGTGTCTGTTTTATCCCATCATGTGGAATCTGATGAATAAACTCAGCTTGTCAGGCTTGGCTTGGTAGCAAGTGAGTTTACCTTCTTAGCCATTTCACTGGCTCTGAATGTGGCTTATTGTTTAGTGAGCAACTATAAAATGGTTCTGCTCTCTAGCTCAGTTCTAGGTCTCTTAAGGTGATTATAGTGGTTTGAGAAAAAAAAAATGGCTCCCCTAGGCTCATAGGGAGTGGCACTATTAGTAGCTGTGGTTTTGCTGGAGTAGGTGTGGCTTTGGTGGAGGAAATGTGTCACTGGGGGTGGACTTTGAGGTCTCAGAAGCTCAAGCCTGGCCCATTCTCTCTCTATCTTCCTACTGACTGTGCAATAAGATGTAGAACGCACAGTTCTATCTCTAGCACTGTCTACCTGCACGCTGCCATGCTTCTTGTCATGGTGATAATAAACTAAACCTTTTAACATGTAAGCCAGCCCCAATTAAATGTCTTTCTTTATAAGAGTTGCCTTGGTCATCATGTCTCTTCATAGCAAAGAAACCCTAACTGAGACAGTAACTCAGATCTTTACATTGAGGGTTTTTTGTTTTTTGTTTTTTTTTTTCTGTAGTACTGGATATTGAATCTAGAGACTGGTACTTTCTAGGCAAGTGCTCTATCATTGAGCTATATCTTCAGTGGTAAGCCCACTCTTTAAAATGTATTTAGTCTGTGTTTAATTAATTTCAGGGTTTTGTACTATAGATTCTCAGCTTATGCTGTTAGATCATGGACTCAGGAATGCCACAAGAGAAAATAGTAAACCTCTTGCCAGGTCTCTTCACACCTGGAAAGATGGTGCTGGAGAGACGGCTCATCTTTAAGAACATTGACTGCTCTTCCAGAAGAGCCAGGTTTGATTCCCAGCATCCACATGGCAGCTCACAGCCATCTGTAACTCTAGTCTCCAGGGATCTAACCCCTTCTGACCTCCACAGGCACTGCACGAACGTGGTACACAGACGTTCATACAGACAAAACACCCATACACAAAAAAGAAAAATAAAGGTTCAAACAACAACAACAATGACAAACTAAAAAGAACACGTGGTTCCTCCTGCTCCATCTCTTCCTCTTCCTTATCCGTGTTCCCTTTATCCTCCTCTATCCATCTTCTTCCACATGTTTCTCTCCTTGCCTGTAAGTCAATAGCTTCTGGCACCTGCTCTTCAACAAGAAAGGAACAAGTTGCTTTGCTCTTCTTCCTGTGGAAGCTGCTGAAACAATAGACTCAAAACAGATTTTTTTTCTCCACAAAGACAAAAGATAATATTTAAAAAGCAAAAGAAGAGGAGCTGGAGAGTTGGCTCTGTGGTTAAGAGTGTGGGCTGCTTTTCCAGAGGACCCTGGTTCAATTCCCAGCACCCACACGGCAGCTCACAACTGCCTGTAACTCCAGTTCCAGGACACCTGGCACCCTCACACAGACATAACATGAAGCAAAACACCAATGGACATACATTTTTTAAAAAAGAATTAATTTAAAAAAACTAATAAAAAACAGAAGAAGAGCAGACAAGGGGATAGGAAATACTTCCTAATACAATACTTGTAAAAGCCCAGGATGAGACCCCCCCCCCCCTCTCTCTCTCTCTCTCTCTCTCTCCTCTCCCTCTCCCTCTCCCTCTCCCTCTCCCTCTCCCTCCCTCTCTCTCTCCCTCTCTCTCTCTCTCCCCCCCTCTCTCCCTCTCTCTCTCTCTCTCTCAAAAAGATTTACTTTTATGTTTTGTCTTTATGAGTGTTGAATGTATGCATGAGTGCCACATCCATCCCTGTTTCCCATGGAGGCCGGAGGAGAATACTGCATCCCCTAGATCTGGAGTGACCGGAGATTGTGAGCTGCCTGACCTTGGTTTTAGGGGCCAACTTAGGCCCTCTACAGGAACAGCAAGTGCTCTGAAGAGTCGAGCCATCTACCCAGCCAAAGAGAATCTTTCATCACAGACTTCTACTGTGCTTGGTCACCCCCAGGGTCACTTCTGATGACCATCTCCATGTGACAAAAGTGTGGCAGTATTCTAAAATGCATCTGGTAACCTTGACTTGAGGAAGGATGGAGGCCTTTCATTTTCAGATGGACGTTGCGATAAACAGCTTGTACCAAAGAGATTTCTGATGTAGGAAACAGAGCTATGTTATCCTACTGCCATTGAATAAATTTTTAAAAAGGCGAAATGAATCCAGAAATACTCATTGCTGTGTGCATGTAAGAACAGGTAAAAGCTGCATGAGAATATTGTCTAGCTATCACTTTCAGTCAGGGTTCACAGAAAAATAAAGGACATGAATGCATGATTCTTCCCCTTTTTTTGAGAAATATCAAATATTTGTTTATAATTTTCACAAAAACTGAAATTTCTGGGTTTAGAAGTCTCTTCAGATTAAATGGTGAGCCTTCAAAGTAGCCTGCAGATCATGTTATATTATGGCGTTTTCTATGTTATTTTCTTATGTCTCATGAGCATTTGTCCACAATGTTTCATCCTGAGCCAAAGTGTGTTCCATTGATATCAATTTTGCCTCATTGAATAGTGTGTGTATGTTACCCTGGGTAAATGCTTAACACTGAGCTATACCCTTAGGCCCCAACTTATTTTCCATTCCTTTGGAAATAATAGGAGGCATTTGTGGCACAGAAAACAGTCTCTTATTTTCTAACATCTTCCACTTTGCTCTTTACCTGGACAAACTGTGTCCCAGTTGAGTCAGCAATGGGCATAGTTTGCTCTTCTAGGTGTGATTTGTGCCCCACTGCCATTCTCTCTCTCTCTCTCTCTCTCTCTCTCTCTCTCTCTCTCTCTCTCTCTCTCTCTCTGCTACCACCCATATTTCCATTGCCCCACTGACCAGTTCCCTTCTAGATATAAGGTGTCTGTGATGAGCATTGTCAAAGAGCAGCAGCAGCAGCACACTCCCGAAACACTCAGCACACCCTTGGGATATCTGTGAGGAGGAGCTCAGTGCCCATAAGTATAAGAACTGGGTGGAATGGATCTCTGTGTGCACGCAGGCTTCTGGTTCATGTTTCTCTCCACGAGGCCAAAGGAACATGGTATGAAGGTGAAAGGCCAGATTTCTAGGTGGTGTGCATATGTGCTTTACCGTGCAGTGGGCATGCCTCCACTGATGGCTGGAAGCAGAGTTTTAGGAAGGCTCTTAAAGGTGAGAGAAAAAAAGGTAGGAAGTGAAGGAATGTGTAAATTCTATTTTACTGTTTATCTAAGGCTGCATCCTTAGTATTCTTGATACTCCGCTGCCAAACCATAGCCCTATCTTTGTTTTTACTTTTAATTTTGATGCAGGGCTTCACAATGTTACCTAGGTTGGCCTTGAGTTTATTTGATAGCCCAGGCTGACCTTGAACTTGTGCCTTCTGCCTCTCCTTCCTGAGTTGCTGCAATGACCAGCCTATGTCAGCAGTGAGTTTTCCAAAGAGAGAAGATTGAGCACATAGCTCAGTAGTTGCCCTCCTGTCATGCAGAAGGCTCTGGGTTTTAGCCTTCCACCCAAAGGCTGTGACTAGAAAAGAGAAAACACCATATATGCTATGAAAGGAAATGTAGAAAAGCCAATTTGTAAAGCTTTCAGGGAATGGAGGTGGGAGGGAGCCTTTCTCTATCTCTAGCTGTGACTCCAAGTCACTTCTCTAAGTGACTCTGAAAAGGAAACCCTCGATTTAAAAGCACAGGTGAATTTATAATATATTCCAGCAAATTGAGAATGTATTCCAGACTGGGCTCTTTCATTTTTATCTCTCTTTTGAAACTTGGAAGATGGTAGCAACTGGCTTTGGGAGGTGAGTCATCAAAGAATAAATATACAGCCCTGACCCACAGAGCTGAGCACACTTCACCCACAGCATAGACCCAGGTAATCAAGCCGGTATAGAAGCCACCTACAGGCAGGGTGCTGTGGATTTGTTTGGTCAAAACAGCTATAAAAATTTAAAGATAACAAAAGCATACAAAGTGGAATTGATATTTCTCTTCATGGCAAGGCTCAGCTCAATAAATAAATAATGAAAGAAAAAAAAGAAAGAAACAAAGACGGATTGGCAGCAGATGACAAAGAGCTTGTATATGGTCCCAGAAGCCAGCGCTTTGGCAAGCGCGCGCCACCCTCGTAGCTTTCACACCAACTGGCTAATTCCAAGGCCCAAGGTACGGGTGTGACTGGCACTGGGGGCTGTACATCTCTGCACAGTCTCTTGACAAGAGAAGCTGGGAAAAACTGGAGAACTCTCAACACAAAGGGGACGCTCACCGGCTGGAATCAGAAGAGCTGGGTCTGAGTTCAGGCTCACTCTGGGGTAGCTAGGATGATGGCACTGGCTGGCAAAATAAAATGACAATGACAGAGATAAGACCTGTCATCTTGCACCCCTGAAAAGAGCAGGTATTCTTCCTCCAAGGTAGTTACAGGGACCAAACACATCTGTAAACTCATACTCAGGAGGCTGAGGCAGGAGGATTGTGAATTCTGAGCCAGTCTGTGTTACATAGTAAGTTCAAGGTTTTCTTCTGCTACAGAGTAACACACTCGTGCACACACATGTACACACACATGCACGCACACGTTTGCATGCAAGTGTGCACACATATACACGTGTGCACGCATACATACACACACGTGCACATATACACGCACACATATGTGCATACACACTTTTCAAAGAACCTGGAAACTGATTAAATATTGAAGAAACGCAAAAACACCTTTCAGTGTATCCTAATGATCCAGGAGAAGACCTTCATTCCCTCAGGTTTCTCAAGACCAAAAAGCCAGATGGCCTTAGGTTCCGACGGCCCCAATATAGGTGCAGCCAGAGCGTCCCAGGAGAGAATCCTGAAGCCAGAGATAGCACGGGAGTGATTTCATCATCCTGTTCTCCTTTGGCAGGATGTGGCTTTCCATGTGCAAAGGCTCCTGCATGATCTCCCAAAGCCTCCTGCTTCCCAACCACAAGAGAACTGGCCACAGTTGCTGCACGGCATGACAGTACATGCTGCCCGGCTACATAAAAGCGAACCCGAGTTTGCAAAGAAAAGGCAACCCTGTGCAGAGGGTGCAGCGTGGGAAACTCGCCTGTCTGGTTTCGCCTGGGCTCACTCTTTTGTGAGCAATTTTCAGTGTCAGCTGTATACCAACTAATATTACACTAACCAGCATTGCAACACAGTTCCTGGTTTGGTGCAACACACACACACACACACACACACACACACACTCACACACACACACACACACACACACACACACACACACACATGCACGTACACATACAGAGTTACTGAAAAATTTAAGTTGACCTAACTTCTCAGTGACCTAAAGACTTCAAAGAGTTAGAGAAACATCAATGAGATAAAACCCACGTGTCATTCGTGTTTGAAAGTGTTGCAGTCATGTTTAAATAACTGGCAGGATTTCTTTTTTCTTTCTTTTGTTTTCTTTTGTGTGTTTGTGTGTGTGTGTGTGTGTGTGTGTGTGCAGTAAAGCAAAGCAAGCTTCAACCGACTGTAAAAGTACAATCCATGTCTTGTTGTCGTTTTTTCTGTCTTTGTCTCTTTGCTGTTCTGTCCACCCTGAAGGCAGACACAGACTGGCTTCCTTCTAGCAGGGCAGAGGGCAGAGGCTGTGGCTGCCAGACTGAAAGCCTACAGCATTTCTGCCTCCTGGGGAAAACTGGGCCTCGAGGATGTCAGCAGCCTTCCCCTGCCCTGTGCTGAGTGCACACAGCCTTCCGCACACCTTGTCAGTGGAGCGCTTTCTGGAAGTCTGCCAGATGCAGGGCCAAGGTCAAGCAACCACCATGACTAGCCACAACAAGGAAAGCCTTGGGGAGCCAGGGAGGTGACAGCAGGTGGAGAGGCAGTTAGTGAGTTCCTCGGGGCTGCCGGCTGGCTGCTGTGGCTTCCACAATGGCAGTAGCTGCACCGAGTGCCGGGAAGGCTTTATCTACTGATCAACACAGTGTGCCAGAGGGCTGATGGGACAGCCCATGTTGGCAGAGGCTTCCAGGAGTAGCCTGTAACTAAGTGGCAGAAGAAAAAGGGGAGGGGGGAGGAGGGAATCTAGTAACAAACCAGCGGGATCAGTTGCTCAGAAAATGAATACCAAGTTTAGGCCTCCCCTGCACCCTACCTTCCTCTTGCATCATGGCTTTCTGCTTGCATACACCACCTGTTTTCCCCCAGCACAGTTATGTTGAGCTACTTTTAGAGTTCAGAGGGCAGGAGCAGAATGGCTTGGGTTGAAAGCAATTAACAAACAGGTTATAAAAAATTGACAAGGCTTTATTTTCTTTTCTTTTTTCTTTTTTTTTTAACCAGCTACTCTAAGACCTGATGTCAAGTATCTTCCACTACCCTTTCCACTTCCACGCTTTGAGGCAGGTCTCTCAGTGAACTTAAAGTTCACTAGCTCAGGTAGGCTGGGTGGCCAGTGAGCTCTCGGGTCTTCTCATCTCAGTCCCACAATGCTGGAGTTGCAGGCACATGCCACCATGTCCCCTATTAATGATATTAATGATGCCAGGAATTTGAACCCAGGTTCTTACAGAAAAACTGTTCTTAGCCAACGAGCCATCTCCCCAGCCCTGAGTGTTTCTTTTAACAACTTTCTTTTCCGGTGACACCCAGGAGTTTCATTGTGAGATTGAGATACTTTACTAGGGCATATTTACGATAGAGCTAAGTCAGAAGAATGGAATCGGTGAAAGCTTATACAAATGTCTCTATTACTGTTTGTTTGTGTGTATAAAGTATGTTTGAGCTTCTGTGAATGCATTAATTTGTTCTCAATTTTTATTTTGATTTAGATTTTTTTTCTACTGCTCCAGTGATGCTTCGGTTGTTCTAGTTTCGAAGTGATGTGATGACTAATCTCGGGTGCCACCCTGACACACCTCGGAGGAGGCAGCCCCAGCTGAGGGATCGTCTCCGCCAGACTGGCCCGTGGGCACGTCTGTGGGGCATCATCTTGAAAGATGATTGATCTGGGAGTGCCCAGCCCACTGTGGGTGGTTCCATCCTTAGGCAGGTGTGCCTGGCCTATAAAAGTAGGGTAGCTGAATGTGAGCCTGGGAGCAAGACTGTAAGCAGCTTTTGTCCACAGTCACTGTGTATTTCCTGCCTCCAGGTTCCTTCTTGCCTGGAGCCCCTGTCATGGTATTGCTGGCTGAGAATGAGGTGTGACCCACAATACCAAATAAACCCTTTCCTCTCCAAAGTTACTTTTGCTCATTGTGTTGCTACAGCAACAGAAAGCTAACTAGGACAGATATATTATCATTTCCCTTCTGTTATAAAGCGCCATTGCTTTTCTCTTATAGTATTAAAGTGAGTACTCTGTTCATGTTGCCTTAATGGGAGTTTAAGGATGCTGAATGAAGAAGGAATTGCTTCCTAGAGTTCAAATCAGGTAACTGATGGAAGAAAAGCCTCGATTGGATACCTAGTTTCTACAACTGAATGATAACCTACCTATTGCTTCATAAATGAGTTCTCCATAGGCTAATGGCTTCCTTGACAGCATTTAACATAACTTGATTTGAGTGTAGCTTTCCAGGAACCTAATAAGATAAAATAGGAGAATGCCCATTGGGTTATTGTGGGTGGCAATGACACCCAGGGCGGAGCTGTGCTTTGTGTCATTTGTAGCAGCTGTAAATGCATATTGATTAAAATACATGCACACATGCAGCCTGCTCTTCAATGTATGTTTGGATGACACTGCTGTCAAGCCTCGAGCACTGTTGACGCTCGTGGAAAATTAAGTAAGCTCAGTTGGTACAGTGCCCACCGTGTGTCTCAGTTGCTTTTCTGCAAATGCGACATCATGACCAATGACAGCTTGAGGTAGGGAGAGTTTATGTTGGAGCAATGATCCAGAGGGATCTGTTCTTCAGGCAGGATGGAGACATGATAACCAGGGTCAGACATGGTGCAGGAGGAGAAGCTGAAAGACCACAAATTACGCTTCTCACACAGAGCAGGATGAGTTAACTGGAAGTGGGGTGTCCCAAAGATCATCTCAAAGGAGGAGTGAGACACCTCCCCACAGCCTCCCCACAAAGCACTTGGTTGGGGACAAGTATTCAAATACCGGAGCCTATGGGAGACCTTTCCTATTCAAAACACCATATTTAGCATATAAAGAAACCTTGGTGCCCTGGTAAGGTGCACACATTTATAATCCCAGCATTCAAGGTCATCCTTAGCTATGTAGTAAATTCAAGGCTAGCCTGGGCTACATAAGTTTGTCACAGACAAAGTTAAGGGCAATAATATCCGACAACACTCTATCCCAACTTTCCTTTGGTAAAAACCACTGACTAGAAATGGCCAGGCATGGGATTCCAATCAAGATGATTAGTAATAAAATCTGGTCTTCAGTGTGCCGAAGAGAAGAGGGCCTGGGAGGCATTTCTCTCTGACTGCTGTCCTGTTGATCCTGACCTCACATTTCATCACATGTCCCAAGAGTCATAGCTTTTTCTTTTCCTTCCTTCTGCATTTCTTTCTTCCTTTTCTGAAGACAGGGTATTCTGTAGGCGAGGCTGGCCTCAAACTCACTGTGTGATGGAGCCTAGCCTCTGTTGCTCCCGTGGGCTGGGATTACAGGTGTGTGCTACCACACCCAACAACAAGGTCACATTGAGACAAATTAGTTAAATGCTAGGGTCCTTGTCATAAGACTGTCCGGAAAGTTAACACGTAGATGACACAATGTTTAAGATGTTAAGCCTGGCTTCAACCAAATGGCTAAATGGGTGTATCATCAATTTATAACAAGTGAGCAGTCCTGTTTTACCAGGTGGGTTGTTACTGGAGACAGTTAGGCTCTTTGGGATGAACTTTGTTTCTCTGGGGAGGGGGTTGAGGCTCCCGAGCTGATGTTCTGCCTGGACATTGGCGCTGCCCCACACTGGGACTTGGAGTTGCCTGCCTTCCTCACCTTCAGTCTCCCTTCATATGCCCAGGGGGAGAGACTCTTTTAGGCAGACAAGCCTGCTGTTGTACAGGAAAAAAATTCAGACAGAGGAACCATTTGTATGCAACCAACGCACTGCTCAGCTCACCAGAGAAAGGAGCGGACAGTGCGAAAATTAGAGCTAAGCCAAGAGTTAGGGACCTGGCATGCACATCTATGTTTTGCTCTGAATATATATCATTTTTTATTCTAATGTGAAGCACAGCAAAATCTTCCTGAATTTACCAGGCTGTGAAGGCAAAGATAAAAACAAAATAACTCCCAATACCTTTAGGTTTTTTTTTTTTTTTCCGAGAAAACCAAGTATAATTTATTTTTTCCGCGTGCATTATGCAAACATGATGCATAGGTTTGGTTCCTATGGGGAGGGAACCCAATGTTGTAGCTGTTTGCCTCCAAAACACATCCAATCTCATTTGGTTGTCCTACTTCTTAATGTGTAATAGTCTTAAAACTTTGGACTTAGCAAAAACAATGTCTTAAAATCAAGCCTCGGTCTCTGTAAGGCACGCGAACAAACTTGCAATCAGCGGAACATGATTGCTTTCTCTTGTTTTAGATAACTAGGAAACAAAAATGCTGATTGAAATATAGCCGGGAATAGAATCCACTGTTGGTATAACCCTTTAGTCAGATTCATTTCCATGTTCCCATTTGTGTGGCAACACTATTGCAAAGCTTCTCCTTCGTTTACTTAAACACGCAAGCTGGAATGGACATGTATAGTAGCCAGGCGTTCAGAAGGCAACTGTGTTCTCTTGGCCTCCGTTTGTCAGATCCCAGTCTATCTCAGCAATGCTCCTGGGATAACCCTACCAACAAAATGGACAAGAGCCAAATCCAGAGCAATAAAAGAAGTACAGCAAGGACTCAGTGTGCTGCTGAGGGAGGAAAGTCCTCTTGGAAAGTCCAGCAGCTAGTGAGGGTCTGTTCTGTGGTTGACCATGAGTCTTCTAAGATGAGGCAGAAGCCTTCTGTGTTACCTGCTGTTTCTGTTGTAAACACACCGGCAGAGCGGTGGGGTCACCAAGCTTTACTGTTTTGCTTTGCAGACGGTGTACTTGTCTGCTTGTCTCTCTCTTCCTCGGCTTCCTTGCTGTGCCTCTCTTGCCCTCTTTCAGCTGCTGTGTGACGGGAAGACTGCACACAGACCTCCATGCGCAGGAATTACTATTATACACAGTCTCAGCCCCGTCTGTATTCTGATCATGCAGGAAACATGGCCCCAAGTCTGCAAAATCACCTTTTACTTTCTTATGCATCCTTAGGAAACTAAGAAGAAACGTAACCTGCCTCCCTTTCCTACCCAGGGATTGTTCTTTAAACATCAAACACTATCTGTGCTGCCTGACGCCAGTGAGGCCTTAAGGGGCAACTTTTATGTTGCCATAAAAGCCAGGTCTTTAAGATCCTGGTCTTTGCAGTGTAGTCTTTTAGGGACACCCGTCATGTTTCCAGGTCACATGTACTTTCTTTTGTAGTTCTGAGGGAGGGTTTCACCATGTGGTCCTAGCTGGTCTTGAACATTCTATCCTCCTGTGTCACCCAGTACCCTCCCATCACTCCTCAGTGAGTGCTGAGGTTGCAGGCATTTGCTGCCTGTGTCCAGATCGACAGCTGTGTCTTTCTAAAGAAGATCCGTCCCTAATCTGCTTTACGCATGTGCACCATGCTTTGGAAAGGGGCAGATATTGAATGTTTCCTTCTGCCACCTTAGAGCAGTGGCCCACTTGCCCAGTGGCCTGTCTGAATCTGTCCAGGTGTCTGTAATTACTCCCTTGCCAGTTTCCCATGCTGTTTTAGGAGACTCCTAGAGGCAGAGGGTAAGTAACGGTAACTGTGGGGTCACTCCGTAAAATGCGTGATGCCAAGGCTCTGAAGATCCCCTTGTATCAGCAGGTGGCAATGGGATTTGGAAGCCCAAGACTGCAAATTACTGTGTCTTTATGCTGGAAATGTCAGCTCAGAAATTAATTTGGCTGGTATTAAAGAGGGTACTAATTGCAGGCTCGGTAGGCACAATGCATTTTATTAGCACAAAGTATATTATTGGGTAATTATTGTTTGCTTGTAATACAGTCATCCTATCAATTTGCCAGAGTTTGGTTTCCCCTGCAATTACGTTTTGTCTATTGCTAATCAATAACAGGGTAAGAGTTGAGGAGTAAAGCCAGCAACGATGAAGACAAAAGGGCCTTCCGTTTATCAACGACAAAGTGTGTGAGTGGGAGAGGAGAAACGGAAGTAGCGACGTTGAAAGCTTAATCTTAGGCATATAACTTCAGGGTTTTGAAGGATGGTAGCACACAAGTCTTGACTGAAGCAGCTGGAATTGCAATGTTCTGGAATTAGTCCTTATGATCGAGCATGAAGTGGCGGGGCAGGTGGCTTCAGGGCTTTGTCCTCCAAGCAAGCATCCTACAGTGTTGGCTGGAGTGATGAACTTCAGCAGGGCTGCATGTGGCAGCCAATGGGGGAAGGCAGAGGGAAGGGGGCTCTGGCCAGAATGAGGAAAGCGGCACACGAATGTGCTGTGTGTGCTTGTCTTCGACACAAGGCGGTTCTGGAGGACAGAAACCACTACTGATCAAACTCTGGTTCGATGTTTGCTGGGGGCTTGGGAATGACCCTCCTGTGAATGCAAACTCAATGATGCCAGCAGAATTCTGGGACTCAGTCTGGAACAAGGAATGCCGAAAAGACAGAGATTCTGGGTGCGGGATAAGTGTCTCAGCACGGTCCAGTGCCATCAGAGGCTGAAATATTCTAAAACTCCTACAGGGTGTTGGATTCTCCCCCTTTGGTGTGTATTAACTTGAAAGAAAACACAGTGTTTTTCTTTAAGGGGCTCAAGCTTTTCAGTCTTTAAAGGACAAGTAGTGGTGGCTTCTCCTTCAAATGTTTGATCTTTAGGGAAGAGGGTTAAAACTGCAAGGGAAGGCCAAGTCAGTTTCTAAATGGTATTTCTGGAATTAGATGCTAATTATTCAATTACTATGAAATAACTTTTTAGTCACAAGGTTCTCAGAATAAATTTTTATATGTGATAAAAGAATAAAATATGTAAATTTTTTTCTATCATTTTCTGCTGCAAAACCCTGTCTACTTGCCTACCTGTTTACTGGTTGGATGCCAAAATAGCTCTCACTTTTATTTTTAACCTTTCAGAACTAAGCTTCATGAGATGAGAAGTCACCAGGACCATGGCAGCTATGATTGGCCCTTGAGGGGAAGATAATTTAAAATGGATAGCTTGCTGGGCGGTGGTGGCACACGCCTTTAATCCCAGCACTGGGGAGGCAGAGGCAGGTGGATCTCTGTGAGTTTGAGGCTAGTCTGGTCTACAAGAGCTAGCTCCAGGACAGGCTCCAAAGCTACAGAGAAACCCTGCCTCAAAAAAAAAAAAAAAAAAAAACCCAAAAAACCCAATAAACAAAAAACCGAACAAACAAACAAACAAACCCAAAATCCCCCAAACAAACAAAAAACCAGAGGCCCAGAGCAGCCGTCACCTCCTGCTCTCCTGTGCAGAAGGGGTCACCAGCCAGCTCTCAGAAGTGGCTCCCACCCACTTCTCTGTACTTTGACGTCCAGCAACAGGGAAGAACTCAACCCAATGGCGAAGCTTAGAGACGGGGACTCAGGCTTGGCAGAGCTACCGCTCTGATTCAGGGCTGTCACAGATGAATGTGGAAACACTGTTTTTGCTAGATGGAATTAAAAAACAAAACCTGAAAAAACTGAACGAACAAAACCCCAAGGATTCACTTGAAAAACGGGCATCTATTTATTTATGCCCACATCAAAGGAATGTCTTTTTTTTTTCCCCATCTGATCTATCAGATTTTTAAGGACACATTCATGAGACTCACACATCTATGTAAGTAAAGCAGAGGTAAAGTCTCGTTTAGCATCTTGAGACTCTGCCACCACCTTCATTTTAAACAGTAGGGTATATGTTGCCTAAATTGCCTCAGTGATTCATCATTCTTACCAAACCTGAAAATCAAATCGTTGCAGCCTTGCTGAGCTCAGAGCTAGGAACTGCAGTTTTATTGATGCAGTTTCATTCAAAGGGGACAGAAATCTACTCCTGAGAAATGCAAGATCACGGCGAGAAAGGTCCTCTTTGTGAAGCCCAATTTTGTACGTCAAGTAGGAAAACCACATATGGTGCTGTGGAGCACAAAAGTTTGTTACCTGGGCTCACCTCAGACCTGGGAAGTGTTTAAGTTACTGTGACAATCAAAACCCACAAGACAGAAACTACAATCGCTCATCAAGTAAAGAAGAATGATCACATATGTACATAAAATGTCAGCTCACTATTTCTTTGTCTACACTCAGCTTCAGGAACTGGTATCTAACCTATGGATCTCAACGCTGAAAGCATGAAATAAATTAGGGTTTTAAGCATTTTATTTTTTCTTAAATAAAAATTAAGTATTTTATTTTTGTGATTATGTATCTGTATGTGGGGCATGAATGTGAGCCCCTTCAGAGCCTACAAGGGGACATTGGATGCCCTAGAACTGGAGTTACAAGAGGTTGTGGGCTGCCTTCTGTAGGTTCTGGGAACGGAATTCAGGTCATCTGCAAGAACAAGTTCTTGGAACTGTTGAGTCATCTCTCCAGCCCACCTTTTCAAGTCCTCAAGTTGGAATTGTAGCTTCTTTTTGAAGAATTTAAAATCTCATACACCTTTCAATGGAGAAGGGGGAAAAGGCGTTTTATAGTGCCTGCTAATTTATGACTATAGTAACTACTTTATAATAAATTTTAAATAGGCTTCTTTATTCCAATTTTCTTATTCTTGATATTCTAGTTTTTTCTTCAATGCACAGCTGAAAACAAATGCCTTTGCATGTTTCTTTTTATCTGACTGCTTTGGCAGGTTGATAAAGACAGTAAGTAGCGTAGGATTTGAGAAACTTCTTAGGAATAAATATGTTGAGAAATTTTCAATAAGTTATAAACACACACTCAACCAATGGTTTTTAGTGAAGACAAGTAAAGGTGTAAATATCTTGAAGTACACATGTGCACACATATACACACATATACACACATGACTGTGCTCAACAGGCAGTCACTTTGATGAACCGATATTTGCTGTTGTTATATATTTACTGTTCTCCCCACCCAAGAATACATTTTGGAAGCTTACTTCATCAGGCCTCTCCTTGTTTAATCCTCTTTCATTCCAAAGTTACCTAACTCCATTGTGTGTGCACGGTGACAATTAGCAGGCATCCAACATCTGCCTTCCTTGGGAGTAGGAGTGAAAGGGGTGGGTGGAAGGAGGGGCCATGATTTCTTCACGAACTGTCTCCTACAGCCTCAGAGCACCTTGGCCCTTTGTTACCATGGTTATCTCTGTCCATCTTGTATTGAGTTATTTACGACTTGTTTCTTCACCTGGTGGCATTCTGCAATAGTTCTGGCTGCTCCTGTCATGGCTTGGATCTTAAACATACCCTAAAGTCTGCATAAAGGTTTGATCACCAGCCTATGGTGCCTTTGGGAGGTAATCAAAGCGTTAAAGAGATATGGCCTAGAGGAAGGAGGTGAGGTCATTAGGGGTGAGCCCTTGAGGGGGGATGTAGGTACTGGGACCTCTTTATCTCCTCCTGCTGGTTGTCTGCCCACCAGGGGATGATCAGCGTTGTTCCAGCAAACATGCATTATCGTGCTGTGCTGACTCACTGCAGGTTCCCCCCAGAGGAGTCCACCACAGAACCATGGACTAAAACCCCTGAAAGAGTAAGTCAAAACTTTAACTATACCATTGCTAGTCAGGTATCCTGTGTAGCGTTGGCAAGCTGGCTACCATGGTTTCTGCTAATTGCCTTCCCCACAGCTGCTCCTACATTTGTGGGCCCTACAAGCGCTTGTCTTCTCTAGAACAACATTCAGCCTCGAAGTCACCGCCTCAAAGTGACAGCGACTCAGCCCGATCATTAAATCTTAGTAGTGAATGCTTGAGCTCCTGACAATAGAATCTGAGAGTACAGAGGCATCGCCTGGGGGAAAGACCTCTGATTTAATTCTTAATAAATTGGCATCAGGATTAGACCACAGCTCTTCCCGTGCGCACCATCCATCAAGAGCTCCGTCCCTGTAGGCATCCAGTCTCACCCGGATTTCTCAAACCTCTTTTAGATCAGGGTGTGAGTAGGTCAAAACATTCGAAAGAGAAGGCCCCAGGGACTTCTAGCAAGCCTCTCTTCCGAGGATGCCACCTCGGTGTTCTCTAGTCTGAGTCAAGCCTGTCTGCCAGTGTGGAAAGGTGCAGAGATAGCTTCAGTTCCCTGGTCAGCCCTGACCAGCTGATAACCTCCTTGTCTAACATCTGTGACTCAGTTTCCTCTTCTGATATGCGACCTTAATAACATTACTTATGCCATAGGGGTGATAGGAGGATAAAATGAGAGCATACGTGTAAATGGTAAAATGATAATCTACACTTAGAAAACTGTGGGGTTGTGTGTGTGTGTGTTTGTGTATATACAGGTTCGTATATATGTGTAAATGCATGTGTGGGGGTGAACATATGTGGTGCGCGTGTGTGTGTATGTGTATGTATGCATGTATAGATGTATGGAGGCCCAAGATCAATATGGAAGTTTTGCTTTAGAAGCCATTCATCTCTCTCTCTCTCTCTCTCTCTCTCTCTCTCTCTCTCTCTCTCTCTCTCTCTCTCTCTCTCTGTGTGTGTGTGTGTGTGTGTGTGTGTGTGTAAAACAAGGTCTTTGATTGGCATGGGGTTCTGGCCAATTAGCCCTTGCTGATTAGTCATTAAGCCCACGAGATCCTTCGGTCTCTGTTGCCCCTACTCTGAAATTATAAGCATGTATCATAGCACCTAACATTTTATGTGGGTTCTGGTAATCAAACTTGGATCCTCATGCCGGCATGGCCTGTTAGTTGTTTAACCAACTGAGCTATCTCTCCAGCCCTGAAAGCTGTGATTTCCATCTATGGACATTTGTTACTAAATACCTTATTTATCTTCAACATTTTTGACTTCTTTCCCCTAGAACTCTTAAGAGAATAATCCAGTGTTGTTAATGACTCATGTTCTCTTGCTTCTCAGGAGAGATGGTATCTGTCCATCAAAGATGGAGGAGCAGAGTGTCCTTGGGTACCTTTGGGATTGATGAACTAAACCCAAGTCTTGCCCTGTCTTCGTCAAGTAGTATATGAAGCAAAACCAAGTCTCTACCTCTTCCACCCCACAAGCTTTTATTTGACATTCTTCTGTCTTGAAGAGCTGGCTTCAGAAGAATTGAAAACTGTGTAGACTCTGAAGTCTGTCACTTTAAGTGTTAAATTAAATAGCACCATAGTGAGGCCAGTCTTGTAGACCTTTTCAGGCACCTTTCTCGGTTGGGTGGCTTGCTTGTTTTTGTCATGCTTAGGATCAAACCAAAGACCATTAACACGCTAGGCAAGTACTCCAGCTGCATCCACTGTATCCACTTCCTGAGTGGATTATTTAAATAGGATATATATATATACATACATACATACATACATGCATACAAATATTACTGAGATGATTAGAAAACATTAAAAAATTTAAGATCCTAAACATAGGCGAACCACCTATATTGACTTACCTGTTAATGCACTATCAGAGGAAGGAGTGAAATTTCTGCTTTGATCGTTTACCAACACGTAGGTTTCTTTAATGTATTCCAAAGAAGACTTGCCTTCTGGGAGTACAGCTTAAGGGTAGAGTACTTGTCTTGTATGGCCAAGGTGCTGGGCTCCAACCCTAACACAGCCAAAAGTCAACAAAACTGAAAACAACCCCCCCCCCCAAGTGGAATCTCTCAGAAAGACCCCAGCAGCATTTCCTTAACACCCTTGCTTTCAAGGATGTGCCCAGGCAGTGAGGCCCAAGTAGGCTGCTGGTGGCATCAAGAACTGGGTATAGTTAGGGACAGTAATCATTGCTCCTAGGACCAGAGCCTTAAATGTGTGTGAAGTGACTCTGGCCTTATGCCATCTGAGCAGTCTCTTTTGTGCCTTAGATTATCTTGCATAAAATGAAGGCTTTGGGTTAAATGATCTCAGATAGATGAGGGGAGGGGAAAGGAGGAGAGGAAAGGAAGGGAGTGGCTTATTGTAAGGCCTACTCTAACTCAGTGGGGTAAGAACATTTTGTGCCTTTTTCTAACATATATTTGTTTACGATCATCGTTTTTGACCATTTCCTGACTGAAAAATTTATCAATCAAACAAAGCATGGTTTACTAAGCCAAGCTATTAAGTTTTCCCTTTGCTCTGGAGAGTAGCTATTGGATAGTTCTTACAGGTGAAGGTAATTATCTTAGGGTCAATTAATATTTTCCTTTTTCAGTCACTGTAGTCCTTTCTTGATTAACAAGTGGAAATGAAGAACTGCTCAGAGTTCAAACTGTATGTATTGTAATGGCCAAGTCACAGGGACCCCAAGAAGACCACTAGAGACACAGTCTCATCGTAATGCAAAAGCAAGGTTTGATTATGCAAATTGCGATTCCAACCTCGTCTTGCACACCAACGCAGCTGGAGCCAGAGGAGGTGTTCCTCCGTTATTAGGCAGGGTTTATAAAAGCAAAAAAAAAAAAAAAAATCTATTGTTATGGGCATAAGGGGTACGGGTGACTCTCTGGTTGGCTCCAGTCCTGTCTTGGGAACTTCCCAGTCTGCTGACAGCAACCTTAGGGCCTAGCACAAAAATAAGAGTTGGTTTTGTCCCTTCATTCTCTGCTTTTCTTGTTGATTGACCCAATCATGTGTCTCTTATAGTTAGTTTATAGGTATCTTCTGTCCTGAGGGGGTCTAAAGCTCTGAGAGAGCTGCACTATAAGGTGGATGGTCCCCAAACTTTCCTTCATAAATTGGACTACCCTACTAAGTATACATGGTCCGAAAGCCAGCAGTATCAACAAAATTATCAGGGTGGAGATAAGAATAGTCAACCATGCGGAACTATTGAACCAGCATTCAAACCATCCTTGGTTGGCTTCCCTTTCTCTTTGTAAGTCCCTCCTGCACCTTGGCCATGCTATCCCTTACACGTCCTGAATGATCTATACAGAAACAGCATCTTCTCCCAGGGCTGCACACAATCCTCCCTGTTGTAAAGGATTAGGCCCAGTCCTCTTCTGTTTTGTAAAACCCTTTCAACCAGTGAGGAGAGGGAGTCCTGCAAGTGGGAGACTGAGGTCTCTAGGTGTTCTATGTCAACATCTATAGCTTCTCTCAAAGCAGAGTAATGGTCACTTTGGGGCAGAAGAGAGGCAGTTCCTGTCCCCAATCCTGCAGGCTCGCCCCTAGGAGGATGCTGAGTGTAAGGGTGCTCATGGGCTCCCTTTTTTGTTGCGGGAGCTCCTTCTGCTCCTTCAGCCAGCAGCCCTCTGCGCAATCAGGAAGGGAGCCTAGTTGCCAGAAGTGCCAGAAGCAGAGCCTGAAGCCAGAGCAGGAGTAAACAAAAGGGGGAGGTGTTGCGGGAGCTCCTTCCTCTCCTTCAGCCAATAGCAGCTGAGATACCAGTCCATTGGGGCGTGGTCTCTCTTTAAAAAAAAAAAAAACGCGGCCACTTACCTCCACTCGTGCTCTGGCTTCCAGCTCTGCTTCTGGCGACTAGGCTCCCTTCCTGATTGCACAGAGGGCTGTTGGCTGAAGGAGCGGAAGGAGCTCCTGCAACACTTTTTATTCTAGCTAGACCAGCATCCTGCCCCATTCTATCAAGGAAACCTTGGTAGTCATGGTAAAGGAGCCGGGTACCAGTCTGATGAGGACACAATATCCATTGGGTTCCTTTAGAACTGTAATATGTGCACAAAAAGTAAACCCAGAGGAGCATGCACACCAGGTATCATTTTGGGGCACCAGGTATTATGTAGCAGTTGTGAGGGGATAAGTTGAATTGCAAGAAAAGTCTTGGCAGTGGGAACTTAACCTATGCAAAGCCCCTGTCCTGTTACTTGTTCCAGGGTTAGAGAATATGGTAAATGCCAGTGACGTTTATCAGACTTAGCTGCTTCTTGAATAAAGCCCTGGACAGCGATTTCCTCATAAAAAGGTGGAGCCATGTCATAATAGAGCCAATAAGAGTTGGTTAGGGTTGACTGTGAGGAGTTTAGAACCATATAAGTCTTAGTCAGAATCTCCAGAAGGGGATGCTGTTCTGGCTCCAAAGGCTTGGTAATAGCTAAAGTATCTGGGGCTGGTGTTTTTGGTGGAAGTGTGGTTACAGTCAGTTGTTGGGGCACTGGTCTCTTTGTGGGTGGGGGAGTAGGATTAGCGTCCAGTGCCTTATTGGGGCCTATTATTGCTGGTTTTATTGGCTCTGTCTTTAGCCGAATTACAAGGGTGGTCAGGACATGTCCCCTGTATCTATAGTATATTACACTCCAGCGTAGGCCTGATGACCACCTTGTGTCTGTTTTCCCTGATCACTGAAAGTAATTTTTATCTGGTCTAAGTCACCTGTCCTGCAGGGCTTGTCAGGCTGAGGAAGAGGGGTGGGGCATATAAGATTGGTCTTACATATTTAAAAGTGACTAAGTCTGATCTACTTACACACCATCTCCATTCCCCATCATTAGAGCTGACACAGTCCCAACTTTTGCAGAAAGAGGATTCCAGGCCTCCGCACTGCTTCCTGGGCATATGTAAAAACCATACCTCCTGGCTTCTACCTGGCCTGTTGACAGACATGGTTCAGGTCACGAAAGCAGAAATATAGGTCAGGCCACCAGGTGTTCAATGGGGCCACATGGGTACTGTGGTACAGAGTTTCATATGACTCTTTATCCTCAATGACCCAAGACTCTCTATCCTCGATGACCCAAGTTAATTTAAAGGGTATATGGGGAAAACCAAAAAAGGGGGTACATGGGTGTTGACTTCTTTAGCAGGAGCAGAGGAAACCAGCATTAACATCAACAGGATCAGGAACGACACTTGAGCCAAACCTTTAAGGGGTTTGTGGGGTATTTTGATGCCTCCCAGGTCTTGTTGTGATAGTCCTCTTGTAGAGTGAAGGGCATGTGAATAATGGACTAAGAGGCGATGCCGTCCATCTTGAGGGTGATTGGTGTTGTCAGGACATCCATGTAGGGCCCTTTCCATTTTGGCTCCAGTGATTTTGGGTGTTGTCTGAATCTGTGAGGGCTTGGGACAGAGGCAGCTTTGAGTAGCCTGTGCTGGCCCTTGATTGGCCTCAGGCATTGGGGGAGGGACAGGAGCTGCCTGTGGCAGAGGCTGGGGAGTGTAGGGAGGAGGAAAAAGTTCAGACTCCTCAGTGCCCCCCCCCCTTGGAGAACCTGTGCTTTGGCATCTTTCCTTGGCTTTACCGCAAACACCTGTGTAGGGGCAGAGGGCTGAGGTGGAGGAAGAAATGGTTTAATCCAGAAGAGGGGGCCCTGAAGCCCATCCACCAACTCTCTCCAAGTTACAATGTAAGGAATCTGGTCCAGATGCCGTATCCTGGGTTGAAAAATCCATTCCTCCACATGGCATATGGTGTCTAGGTCAAAAGTTCCCTCTGGAGGCTAGCCCATGTCAAAAGAGGGCCATTCTGAGGAACAAAAAATTACCCATTTTCCTTTCTTAATGTCTACACTGTTCTTATGGGTGGTGTTCCTGACCTCTTGCTAATGTGCCAGCGTCAAATCTAAGGGGACTGAAGAAACATTTCCCATCTTCAGTCTGTCAGTCAGCAGTTGAACAAATGGGCAGACACACAAGGACTGTCACACAGACTACAATTAAACAGGATTCTAAACAGATGACCATGGTCTACAGATGGTCCTGGAACATGAGTCCCTGGTGAAAGGGGGCCCAATGATTTAAAAAAAAAAAAAAACACCATACTGATGGGGAGGGAGATCTCTAAGAGTGCTTCCTTGTCCCACCACATCAGAATTACTAATGGAAGTCTGCTGACTTCCCAGGTGAGGGTCCAGGACATTTCTTGGTCCCTCCAGGTCTGCCTTGCAAGCTTGTCTGCTAAGGTAGGAACCTGACAGAGAGCTGAATGTGTCCACTTCTGAAGTAGAAGGTTATAGATGAACAAAAGACAGAGACAGCACTGTAACTCATCCCTCTAGCTTAAACTTTCATCTTTGGGGTCTCAGGGGTCTTCTGAGGATCCCAGACCAGCCTCCAAAAGTAGTGCCCAAGTCTCAGGGACCCCAAGAGACACAGACTCATTGAAATGCAAAAGCAAGGTTTAATTATGCAAATCGCGATTCAGACCCTGTCTTGCACACTGACACAGCAGGAGCCAGAGGAGGTGTCCCTCTGTTCTTAGGTGGGGTTTATATAGGCAAAAAAAAAAAAAAAAATCACAAATCTATTGTTATGGGCATAAGGGGTACAGTGACTCTCTGACTGGCTCCAGTCTAGGGAACTTCCCACTCTGATGACAGCCACCTTAGGATCTAGTACAAAATAGAGTTGGTTTTGTCCCTTCATGCATCCCTTTCATTTCGTATG
Organism: Arvicola amphibius; assembly: GCF_903992535.2. Taxonomy (NCBI): domain Eukaryota; kingdom Metazoa; phylum Chordata; class Mammalia; order Rodentia; family Cricetidae; genus Arvicola; species Arvicola amphibius. The sequence continues at coordinate 138,226,889 of NC_052052.2, read as the reverse complement.
TATGCTAAGAAAACTACTAAAATTGAACGAGATGATGCTTTATTTAGTTACTCAGTGTGTGTTTGTGTGTGTGTGTGTGTGTGTGTGTGTGTGTGTGTGGTGTATGGATGCATATGTACCCATGAAGGTAGACCTTGCTGTTGTCAGGTGTCCCCTTCCATTTCTCTCCTTGTTTTTGAGACCTAGTCTCTCACAGAACCTGGAATTTACTTGGCTAGAGCGGCTGCCAGTGAAGCCCTGAGGTCCATGGGTGTCGGCATCCAAGGTGTTGGGGTTGCAGGTACACACCGCCATGCCCGGGTTTCTACATGTGCTGGTGGGATCCGAACTCAGGTCCTCATGCTTGTGCAGCAAACATTTCAGCCTCTAAGCCATCTTCTCAGCTCTGTGGCTTTATTTTTCACTGATTTTTTATAAACAAGGAGAGAGAGAGAGAGAGAGAGAGAGAGAGAGAGAGAGAGAGAGAGAGAGATTGCCTACTGTATTTTTTTAAAACTCTTCTGCTCTTCTCAGTCATGGTATATATGGTGCTCTTCACTCATAAATTGAAAAGCAAGTTGAAGGCTGAAGATGTCAGTAAATGATAAATAAATTGAGTCATGATGACACTGGGCTTCTGGGCTCTTAATGGCTGCTGTTGTTGCAGGAGGGGCTCATTACTTCCTAGGTGTGGTTTCCCCACCAGAGCCAGATCAGTTCATCGGAGAACTAATGGGCACATGGGGCATAATTGGTGCCCTGTGATGAGCGAGGCAACCTACTCTCCCCATTTAAAAGAAAGCGACTCACTTTTGCTTGGCAACCACACCTTCTAATTACTTGCGAATGCTTAAGACTCATTATCTTCAAAGTTTGCAGAAAGACAGAAAAAAGAAGGGGGATAACACATATTAACCTAGAGTGGAAGACTCCAAGGAGCAACGTTCCCATTGGTCAGCCAGCCTTGTGCAGTGACCCGCCACAGCAAGGATACGTTGAATTGCCATTGGACAATGAAGGCAGCCAGTGGGCAGGAGGTGAAGTTTGTTCACTCTGCCGCCTGTGAGCCACCTCTTCCCCCTCCTCCTTTGAAGCAGGTGTTGAGTAAGAGAAGGTGGCGGGGTTTGTGTGGGGGAGGTATGGATGGGGCTGTGTGAGCACAGACGCGGTTAGATACTGCCCCCTTTCTTCTCTTCGGCAGTCCTCGAAGCAGTTCACCTCTGTGTAGGGTTGAGATTGCCTCCTGTATCTGTACCCCTTACCCCTGGGCAGCAAGCCTGCTAGGAAATGTTATTGCTGCGGCTGGCAATTCACGCAGCACCACCCCAGAGCCCCTGCCTTTTCCTCCTGGGCTGAGCTTTCTGCTCCCCCTCACCCCCAAAGCTCAGCTTAGGAGAAGCAGAGCCTGACCTTGGAAAGAGGTGTCCTCTGAACACCGGTGCCGGGAAACCCTTAATCATAAGCCTAGTAGGTTCCAGCCTGCCCTCTCTACTTGCAACAGGATTTTTGTGTTAAGTGCGGGTGACGTCACGTACAGGGCTGGTCAGGTCTGCCTCAGAAGCGTCCTCAGGCTGTTTCCTCCCATTCCTGCATCTTCAAGGGCTGTGGTATTAGTCCCATTTCCATCCCTGTGACAGAATACCTGAGACAAGTTAGCTAAAAGAGGAAAAGGGTTAGTTTGGCTCCTAGTTTTGGAGGTGTCAGTCCAGAGTCTGTTGAACCCTATGATTCGGGTCCATACCGAGGAGCTGTAGTGTTGTGCCTAGTAGAGCAAAGTTACTACTCCCGCGGAGGCTGGGAAATGGAGATAGGAAGGGACTTGGATTTGGATTCAAATATCCACCCCCCCCCCCCTTGGCCTAACTTCCTCCCATGAGATTCCACTTTTTAAATATTCCACTACCTTTTGTTTTTCTTTCTTGAGACAGGATTTCTCTGTCTAAGGGTCTTGACTGTCCTGGAACTCACTCTGTAAGCCAGGCTGGCCTTGAACTCACAGAGATCCACCTGTCTCTGCTGCCCAGGTACTGGGATTAAAGGTGCGTGTCACCACTGCCTGGCAGATTCACTACTTTTTCAATAGCATTGTAGCACCCGTATATGGGCCTTTAGGAAAGCATTGAAGATCCCAACCGTAACAGCTATGTGTGTCTTTTAAAAAGCAGATTTATTTATTTGTATTTTATGTGTATGAGTGTTTTGCCTACATATGTGTATGTGTAGCACCTGTGTGCATAGTGCTCACAAGGACAAGAACAGAGCATTGACCCACGGGACTGGAGTTAGAGATAGTTGTGAGAAGCCGTGCAGATGCTGGGAGCCCAATCCAGGTCTTCTGCAAGAGAGCAATTGCTCTTAAACATGGAACCGTCTCCCTCGCTCCAACAGCTTTGCTCGCAGGAAGGGGCTTTCCCTAGCCCTGAGCACATGTGTATAAACGTGCAGGCCTTTCCTCCTGTTCCTGAAGTCGACCTACGTGTGTGCCTTGAAATCTCCTGAAGCATATGTGAACTTTGAGCAAGGAGATTAAGAAAATTCTCTGGGTCGCACTGTGTCTCATTTAATTTCAGAGATGTTTCTGGATGTTTTAAGCCCGACTAAAGGGACCTTAAAGGAAGTAAGCCAGAATTCTGGTCTGGAGTGAATTCACAGATTCAAGGTGTCTTTGTTCCTTCTTTCTCTTTCCTTCTCCCCACCCCCACCTCACCCCTGCTCTCAGTCCCTCCGTCTCATCTTCTCTTTATTTCTTCCTCTTCCTGCTTCCAAGAATGACTATCTCTTGCCACTTGTAAATGGATCAGATATTTTCTGTCAGGTAAATTTGGGTGGCTAGTCTTTCTTCTCTGTGTCCTCCATGGAGAATGACAGACCCGAGGAGACACTGGATGACTCTGGATGTATTTAGAGAACTGTGCCCAGCAGTGTGTTGCTGGGACACTGGGGGCTCCGACTGTCTCCTCCCAGCTACCAAGTCACCACTTATTGTTGCTGTCAGCCATCCCGGGCTTTTATTAGAGGATGCTCTGGTTAACCAAACAGGGCCTCTTGGCCTTTGAATTTTTATGCTACTTTAAAGCCTTTAAAAGGGAATGGATTTCTAAACTTCTTCTCTCTTAAAGTTAAAAAACCATTTTTAGTATCTGTTAAGTGTTCATGTTGTGCTCAGCACTTAACCAATGCTGTAAATGTTGCTCTAGATGAGAACCATATGACAGGGCTCCCTCCTGCAGGCTTGGACACACTACAGGAGAGCAAGGGCCACTCAGCTTGTGTGTGTACATGTTTAAGGTGGACTGTCTCTCTATATATAGGTATGTATGTATGTATGCATGTATGTTATATATAGATAAACATTATATATATATATATATATATATATATATATTCATTCACTTTTTTTTCCAGACAGTATCTCACCTAGCCCAAGCTTGTCTTGAATTGAATTCACTATGCAGCCATGGATAACCTTGAACTTTTAATCTTCCTGCCTCTGTCTCCTGAGTGCTAAGGTTACCTGCATGAGCCACCACACCCAGTTTATGAAGCACAGGTGACTAAACCCAGGCCTTTGTGGGTGCTCTCAAGCACTTTATCAACTGAGTTACACACCTAGCAATTCTGTCTTCAGTACCCCACTACATCCTTGACATCACTTCCTCTCATCAGTACCCCACTGTGCCCATGGCATCATTTCTTCTCATTTCTGTAATTCACTCTTTTAGTTTAGATATTTTAAGTCCAATATGATTGGCACCTTGAACAGAAAGAGGCAAATCTGCAGCTGAGTGACAGAACACTTGCCTACTATGTGCAAGACCCTGGATCCCAGCTCCAGTAGCACAAGATGACAACAAATAACCAAGTATTCACTCCATGTGCATGTAATTTATACGGAAGAGTCATTACTATCAACATCGGGAAGTTACATACAGGACTCTGCCTATATCCTGGTTTGGAGCTCACAAAACACTAAAAAGAATTCACAGTTTTTATCATTTAGTTATTTAGTACATTCACTGAGACCACGTATGTGATACATGGAGTACCAAACACTGAGCATGTCAAGGGAAAGATGAAGGGAATGATTGTAAAAGATAAAAAATAATTTAAGAACCAGGTTGTGTTCTTGCCAGCACTGAGCTGCCTGTCAGGTACTGTGCTCAGTGTGTGTGCTAGCGTTCTCACTGGGCTCCTTTAGCAGCTTTCTAAGAGAACTCTGTTTAATAAGGGGCTGTCTGATGTGGATGTTTATAGTCTCCCCAAATTCATACTTTGAACCTGAATTTCCCCAACATGGCGGTATTAAGAGGTGGGGCCTTTGGATGATGGTTAGTTTACTAAAGCTCCAGTCTTATGAATGGAATTATTGTTTTTATAAAAGAGGCCTAAGAGCCAGGGAGAGGCCTCAGCAGGTAAGCTTAACAACCTGAATTTGATCCTTAGAAACCATGTGACAGAAGAGGAAACTGACCTCTTTAGGTTGTTCTCTGTCCCAGATATACTATGGTATGTATACACACACATGCACATACACATGTGTGCATCCACATAGTCCATACATGTAGACATACATAGACATATATACACACAATACACACATACACACAGGCATGTGTATTCCCACATACACACATGCACACACAGAGACAGACATACAGACACATATACACACATGTGTGCACATGCATTTGCACACTCACATACACATATGTAGATGTACACAGACATATATAAGCATGTACATGCCCACAGACAAGTGCATACACTCACAGACATATACACATGCATACATACATACACACAACCACATATGTGCGCACAGACATATATGAACATGCACACACACATACATACACAAGCATACTTACACACACATGCACACACAGACACTGAATAACTGTAAAAAAATGGATAAAAGAGGACTAAGAGATCACATCCTCCCCTTCCCACCATGAGGAGACACACAGAATCTACCCTCTATGAGAAACAGGCTTTTGCCAGACACTCAGTCTGCTGGTTCCTTAATCTTGGTCATCCTTGTGTCCACCTAAAGCATTTATTAAGGCAGCGCCTATAGACTAAGTCTAAAATTTGTACTAAGAGAGATGTTTCTAAAAGAAACATTCTCCAAATGAGGAGCAGCTGTGGGACTTTGTAATGGCTAGAGGTTGGGGCTTTAAACTAAATTAAGAAGAAAACCCACGTTGTCATGTTTGGAACATTATGAATGTTTCTGGGGAGGGTGCAGAAGAAGGGAGTTGTAGGGCCGACTATCCCAGTGATGGTCTAAGTGATTGGATCTGAACAATGGTAGAGATACAGGAAAAGGCAGCCCTATGGGATGACAGATGGAATTCAAATTTGAAGAAAATCTTTTTGGAAAGCAGAGCCATGTGGCTACAAAGTTCAGGAGAAATTGTTTGAAGTAGGTTTGTACCCTATTGTTTGATGGATGATAGAGCTTGTGGATAATAACATTGGCTCTTTGGTAGAAGGAATATCGAAGTTGATATATAAAACATCGAGAATATGTTGTGGCTTCTCTTGACTACTTAGAGATTAAAAGAGGGAAGAGAGTCAAAGGTGAGCTTATTATCAAAAAGGAATGAGTGTTTAAGGACCTGGAAACTATTCAGCCTGGACATATTACAGCAGGTGAGAAGGATGCTGGCAGACAATGCCCAGGAGTGCACAAGGGGTCCTCATGGATAGCCATAGACTGTTTGTGAAGATGATGGAAAAGTAACTCTGAAGGTATCCAGGATATCTTCAAGGTTGTCAGTCCAGTCTCTGGGCCAAAGTGCCAGATCCTTAACCATGAAAAGCTCAGGGTACCCCCACGGCCCCAGAACTTTCTATCTGAACTATCAAAAGCCCTGAGCCTAGCATTGTTCCACATTTGTCTTCAGACAGATGACATAGGGATAATTTTGCATGGTACTGGTCTTTATGAGCTGGGAAGTTTGGCTTCTTCCACCAAGATGTCAAAGAATACCCAGGAGAGGTTCAAGACCAAGGCAGAGGAATGACAGTCCCTGGAAATACCCAGGGCAACTCTGATAAAACCCTCAGCTCTACAAGGCCATCAGCATGGAATTGCTCAATCAAATGCAAAACTGTCACATGGTTGTGCTATGTAAGTGATGTGACAGGGCAGAGTTACCTGGTTGGCAGTCCACCAAGCTTCCAGGGGTGGCACTTTGAGTCCCAGCTTTAAGGTTCAACACTGTTTGTCCTATTAGGGCTTGTATTCAGCCTCTCCTTTTTGGGATGGGGAAAGCCTGCCTTGGCCCAGTCTTATCATTGCAGTTGAGAGCATGTGATATGTTTAATTTCATAGACTCTCAACTAGAGGACAGTGTCTCAGAAAGATCTGTACCTCAAGTTTCAGCTGTACCTGCCTTCAGCCACACTTGGGTGACTCTTTGGATGTCAATATCTCAGTAGATGCTGGAGCATGGTAAGAAGTTGGGACAAAGCCATCATAGTCCGTAAACAGGAAAGACAAAAGTTCAGGAGACCAAAGCTGGTATGTTATGGCCTGAATGGCCTTTCCTTTCCAGAAGCCCCATGTTGAAATCCTACCTTCGGAGCTAATGACATCATTCAGTGGGGCCTCTGGGAGGTTAGGCCATGCAGACAGGCTCCTTATATGCGGGATTGCTTCCTTTAAGAAGAGGCCCAAGGAAGCCTGTTTGCCCCTCCTACCATGTGAGGACAGGGAGATGGAAACCTCTACAGGGACTAGACCTGCCCCAAGCGCAAGATCAGTCAGCAGCTTTGTGTTTGACTCTCCCTTCTCCAGAACTCTGAGAAATAACCATACAGAACTATATGACTCCTTTCCCACTATTACACTCCAGGCCTTCAAATCCTGTCAAGGGGATAGAGATGAGATAATTGGAGGGAGACAAGCTCCTGATGTAGGTGTGTCTTCTATCTATCTGTTGATTTCATTCATTAATAAAGAAACTGCCTTGGCCCATTTAATGGACCAGCCCTTAGAGGTGGGTGGGGTAGACAGAGCAGGAAGAAGGAAGTGAGGTAGATGGCTCAGTCAGATGCCACCCCTCTCCTAAGTGAGACAGATGCCATGCCTCTCCTCTCTGAGCCAGATGCAATGAAGTTCCGGCCCAAGATGGACGTACGCTAGAATCTTCCCGGTAAGGCACCACTTTGTGGTGCTACACAGATTATTAGATATGGGTTAGTCAAGATGTGAGTAAGAGGCTGAAACTAATGGGCCAGGCAGTGTTTAAATGAATACAGTTTGTGTGTTGTTATTTCGGGGCATAAGCTAGCCAGGCGGCCAGGAGCTGGGTGGCAGGAACGTAGCCCACAGCTCCTCACTACAAGCTCCAAATAGTGGATGGCAGATAAACTTCTCCAAAGTGCGCTCTCTCTCTCTCTCTCTCTCTCTCCCTCCCTCTCTTCAGTGAAGACAGGGTCTCACTCTGAAGCCCAGGCTAGCCTCAGTCTCAAAGTAATCCTCCTGTTTCTTTCTCTGAAATGCGGGGATTATGAGAATGTCTCCTCACATCTGGACAAAACGCCCTGTGTGAAAGAATGCTCCATCCCTCTGCTGTGCTTCTGAAGCACGTAGATGCTCGTGTGTGAGCAGTGATGAAAGGCTGATCATTTTTGATTCCAGTCACTACCTTTTAGTGAGCATGTCTCGGTCATGTAGCAAAATGGAAGAGGAAATATCTAGAAAAAAGTCCCATGTCTGAGAAGAAATGAACGCACTTGAATAATAATTAAATTAACTTAGTCATTTTCATAATATTGATGAGTAGACTGTTCACACCTTGATTTTTTGATATTTTATTTATTTGTAATTTATTAGTGATGTATTAACTGGTTGTGATAGGACTTTACTATATAGTCTAAGGATGGCTTTGAACTCACCATCCTCCTTCCTCAGTGTTCCAAATGCTGAGATTACAGATGTGCCCCTCCAGCTGCATTTGATATAAAATAAAATAAAGTGCCCAGTCTCACTTTTTTGTATAGATGCTGTCCTTGCTGCCATGAGGCACGTAGTGTTAATACAGATACAAATGCCACCACCAGAGCCATAGGTTCCCTAACTCCATATTGTCCCCCAGTGGGCTCCTTCCAAACGTCATTTTAGAGCACTGGCCTACAAGTCCAAAACTGCTCTACCAATGACAAATTGTAGCTGTAGCTTGGTTGCTCACTCTTCTTTTATTTCTGATGCTATATTCCTGAGGGGAAAAAACAACAACATTCCTTTTTGGTGTTTCAACTTTCATTTCCATAACTATGATGTGTTTGTCCTGATTCGCCCCCCCCCCCCAAGATGACACCATATTTGAGGAGGATCTTATAAACAATGTCTTTCCCTAAATAGTCTAACAAATGGCAAACCAAGTATGTTTTCTTGTTAACATGTAGGAATCATTGAGCCTCTTTCTCAAATGTGATCACAATCTAGCTTTACTTCATTGCATGTGTATTATATTTTTTTCCTATACAAATGGTATGAAGGCATAGAAATGGGAGTTTGAAAACCCATTCATCAACCAATTATTGAACACACACTGGTGTCTGGTACTATTGAAAATTAAAGCTCTCTCCAGAATTTATTGAGCATGGGGAGAAAAAAAGGTATGTTTAACTGCAGATAAAACGACAAACAGGAGACTTTAATAGTAGCCTTTCTGCCTCTCATCACCCTTTCTGTCTGGTAGCCAGTGATTTGGAGAAAAAGTTAAATAATATCTTTACCAATCAAATCATTATTCTAATGGACTCACATCCCAAAGACATTACATAAAGCCAACAAAGTTCACACAGTAGCTGAGCTCAGAGGTTTCGTGCAACATACGTTTTGATGTTTCTCTGCCTTCTGCAGGAAGTTCTAAGACAAAATTGAATACCACAAAGATGTTGCTCTTTGTGTCCATTAGATCTTCCTTGGTTTTTCTGTCTTTCTTTGTCTCACACAAATGCACAGACAGACATACATTATACATATCTTCACAGGGCAAGTGGATTTCTTGTTCAAAACCTCTCTAACTGGTTATAATTTATCCATCCGTGACTGGAAAAATGGACAACACCACTTCAACTCTGCATATGGATTCGTGGACACACATGGTGCTCATTTTGTTTTCAAGGGAATGAACATGTGAGTGAGCTAAGCTTAACGGCCACGGCCATGTCAACTTGTAAAGGGAGAGGGTAAAGGCAAGATTCACAGAACAAACATTGCTTCCTCATGACATGGAGATAAATTTAGCCTGCCATTAACAATGGCTTTTCATGTAAATATGCCTGCCTGATATCTGACACCGGCTAGTTGTCAAAGAAAGTGGGAGCAAAGGGGAAGAGAACAACCATTCTCCAAACTCCACCTTCTATCTTTATCACAACCAGAGAGCTGTCCTCTTTTACCTGCTCCTCTGTGACAAGCAGAGAAGCTCAGAGTTGGGTCTGCTGAGTGGCATTTGGGTTTGGGCATTAAAAAAGTCTATGTCAGCACCTGAGGGACACCTTTGACTTCAACTGTTGTTCTCAAAATCTAGCATAGATACTAGGTTATACTACCATTGAGCAAATATATGTACGTGTGTGTATGTGTACATATAGACATCCACCCTCCCCCAGATACCAGAGTTGTACTGACTAATGATTTTGATTTCAGAAATGATCCAGACTCCAAATAAAAAGACAAAAAAAACCCCATCTAAAAACAAAACAAAATTCCACACAACAGAAAAACATATTGTTAGTTTCAGAAAATAGTCTAAAAAACCTTTTTATTCAAACCAAGCTTCATCATCAAAATCATAACAGAAACAAATATTTCTGTTTATCCTTGAGTAAGATGAAATACTTCAAACTTTTAAAAGTATTCAGAACTAACAAACCCAGTTTCCTTCAACACAATTTTTACATAATAAAAATTTGCAAATGGAGTAAGAGATCCCTGAAAATTTACTATTCTTGATTCAGATGTCCTCCTTAGACCGGACACATCATAACATGCTAATGCCCATAGGCTGGGAAGGTCAGCAAGGCAGAACCATAGATGGATCACGGGATAAGTCAGGACACTTGGGCACAACCCAGCGAAACAATGCAATTATATAATGTTGTAACAATACTTCATCTTTAAATTTTTCTCATTTACATTCAGGATAAATAATAAACTTCCATAAGCCACAGCTGACAGTTCTAAGACCCTCCTCTGCATATACAAAAATTTAAAGAATCTGCTGTTGTCATAGATAAAAGCTACAAAATTATGTATCCCGAGAGCTACTTCTGAATTGACCATAGACTTAAAAAAAAAAGGTAATATATATCTGTGTTCTTCTTGCTAAGGATTAGGTTGTATTCCCCACTCCACTCTCCAATTCCTAGGCTGGAGCCTTAATTTCTGTTTGTGAAATAAGGGGGTAATTAAGGCCACGAGAGTAGAGTTTAATCCCATAGAAATAATGCTCTTAAAGGAGGAGGAGCAGACATCTGGGCCCCTTCTGTCATGTAGGATGTAAAGGGCCGCTGTATGCACACCAGGAAAAGGACTCTCACCAAAGCAATGGTTAGCCAGTCCCTTAATCTCAGACTTCATGACTTACAATTGGAACAGTGAGAAGTTAGTCATTAGGGCTGTCTACCCATCCAGTTGGACTGATTTATTTATTTATCTATCTATTTATTTATTTATTTATTCATTTAATTTATTTATTTTAAAGAGATCAGGCAGACTTCTAGAATGATTCTTTTGCTTTTCAAAGGGCTTCCACTGGAATCATCTAACTGTCTCTTTTAGTAATTCCCAAACTGTCCCAGGACTGAATGTGCAACTATTGACGGTTTACCTAAGGGCCTAGCAACAGTCATAAAGAGCTCCTACTCAGAGTCTCGTGGAACCTTCTAGAGATGGAAAATGGTGGATGGATGCTCTGCCTGTTCAGTGGTGTTGCTGTGTATATGTGTGTGTGTGTGTGTGTGTGTGTGTCTGTGTGCACATTGGGGTCACTCACGTGCAAGTTCTTTGTAGCTTATGTAGGTCTTGAGCTATGTTATATCTTACATACGTGCTACACACAGTCATCTGTGAATTTCTTTTAAGCCCTAGTCAGAACCTTTCACTTTGAGCAGTTAAGTGTGTCCTACAGAGGTGAGAAATGCAAGTAGGGCCATTGTGGACAAATGGGAGATTTAGTTACATAGCAAAAACCCCATCTTAGTTCTCTCTAAACAGACCAAAGCGGGCAGATCCACACCTCAAAGATACTGTCACAGGTGTTTTTGGAGTTGACTAGTGTTCTTTTGAGGTAGCTATTACTCTGGGTCATCCCACTCCTACTGGCAGAATTATCCCCTTCCTGAGCAGAGAACCAGGATTTAATTAATGGTGGTTGTTCCCTAGAGCCACATTGCCATAGAGATGACTACTTTGCATTGGTATGGATCTTGGTTTATTGATACAAATTTAAGGTCAATTTTGTTATCTGCTTCTAAATAGAGTAGAACCAGACAGCTTTTTGTTCTGGTGGTTTTTGTTTTTTGTTATTTTGTTTCGTCTTTGGTCTTATGGAGGCAATAGGTTTTGGAGAATTCCAAGCACTTTCTTTGTCTTAATTAGATGGCATCATGATGCTCATTATAATAGATAATAGTTGATGTTAATCAAGACAACTTTCTAATTGAATTGATAAACCAATCAGACCCCTAAGGCGTTTTATAGCAAACTATGTAGCATAAGAAGAATTGCATGTATTTGTACAATATGGTGAAAATTAAAAGTAAAAAAAAAATGATTTGTAACTGTAATTTAAAACATTGGGCTTTTTCCCCCTATCGGTAATTATCATCAGTGTTTCTCTGGGGAAATTGCTAGTAAAATTTATTTTGGTGGAGAATAAGCCTAAAATTAAACAAGAAAACATATTTATATTTTTGAAGGAACAATATACACATTGGCTTATTTATTTAAATGGAATTATCTTTGTTCATCAGGGTGTTTTGGTCTGTATGAAATCTATACTGTCCTCAAGTGCTTGGATACTAATCTAGTTAATCCTGTTGTACTTATTTTTTAATGTTTGGGTGAGGACAGAGAGTTGTGAGCACACTCTAATGAGGAGAGGAGATTGTAGTCAATGAGAAGGCTTTGTGTGAGGGGACTTGGGAGCCTGGATGGTGTTGGAGCAGGAGTAGCTGTCATTGGGCTTTGATGCTGAGGTTGCACACTCTGTGTGCCATGAAGCTCCGCAGTGTAGAGATTCCTAACCAGAATCAACCCTCCCCTCCCACACACACCAGGCTTCAGTTCCAGGCAGGTCACATAACTTGCCTAACTAACTGGTCTTTGTGGCGAGGTATGATGTTTAATTTTAGGAAGATCATTAAGGTGATAGGATTTAGAGTAATCCTGGAAACAAACCTCTCAGCATGGTCTGTGGAGGATTTTCCAGATTAAGACAATTGATGTGGGAAGACCAACCCTCACAGTGGGTGACACCACTCTACATGTTGGTGTTGCTTCATGAACCAATAAAAAAGGAGAAAGAGAGCCGAGCCTTATCGGTCTTCTCCCCCAGCTTCCTGACAGAGATACAGTGTGGTCAGCTGCCTCATGGTTGCACCCCCTTCCTGGTTGTGATGGACTGTGTCTCCTTGTCCTAGTTAGGATTATCGTTGCTGCTGTGAAGCATCATGACCAAGAACAGCTTGAGGAAAGGGTTTATTCGGCTTATAGTTATATATCATTGAAGGAAGTCAGGACGTGAACTCCGCTAGGACAGGAACCTGGAGGCAGGAGCTGATACAGAGGCCATGGAGGGGTACTGGTTATTAGTTTGCTCAACTTGGCAACATGGCTTGTTTATCCTGCCTTCTTATAGAACCCTGGACCACCAGCCCAGGGTGTTGTCACCTGCAGTGGTGTGTGTCCTTCCACACCAATCATTAAATTAAGAAAATGCCCTACAGGCTTATGTACAGCCCGATCTTTTGGAGGCATTTTCTTAATTGAGGCTTCCTCCTCTCTGATGACTCTAGCTTGTGTCAAGTTAACTAGCCCGCATATAAAACTCGCCAGCACAACTGACCTCTTGTCAGCGTGACGCACAAATGCATCTCGGTTAGGCCATCACCTTTTCTTTCTTGTTCATCCCCAAGGTCACACATTAATACGAGTGTCGTGATATAAGACAGCTACAGATTTTAAAAGTCCTACAGCCTTACAAATGTAAACACTTTAGAAGTTCAGTCTCTTTTGAATCCGAAGTCTCTTTTAAAATCAAAACATTTTTATATAAAAATAAAATAAAAAATAAGTTAAATATGTTCTCATTTCACGAGAAAAGAACCAGGACATGGTCATGATCAGATCAAAACAAAAACCAAACTCCAACAGTGTAAATCACTCAATGTCTAATATCTCAGATCCATCCATGATCATCTACATTCCTCAAATGGTTTGCATCACTTCTCTGGCTTCGTCCTGTGCAACACCCACAGCTTGTTTTCTGGGCTCACACCAACTACAGTCTGAGGCTGCCGTTGTTCTCAGCAGATGTCCTATGATACTGGCATCTCCAAAAATGTCAGGGACTTTTCCTGCAATTTGTTTGTGCTTTCACCAAAGCATCTTCTGGTCCCTCGTAGTGTCAAGCCTAAGATGCTCTCCATGACCCCTTCATACCACTCATTCCACTTCCTGCCTTTGAAACCAATACCACCTGGGTGGTTCCTCCACTACCAGCTTTGGCTGTCAGTGATGGCTGGCTGGTGTCTGCCTGACTCCACCTGCTCTCTATATTTCTGTTCTGATTTTCTACCTGGCTTCTTTACTCTGCTAAGCCATTAACTAAACAGCTTTATTCATTAACCAATCAAATTAACATATATACAGAAGGACATCCCATATCATCTATCTATCTATCTATCATCTATCTATCTATCTATCTATCTATCTATCTATCTATCTATCTATCTATCTATCTATCTATCATCTATCTATCTATCTATCATCTATCTATCTATCATCTATCTATCTATCTATCATCTATCTATCTATCTATCTATCAATCATCTATCTATCTATCATCTATTTATCTATCTATTTATCTATCTATCTATCTATCTATCATCTATCTATCTATCTATCTATCTATCTATCATTTTCCATCATCTTCTATCTATCTATGTGGATGCTGGGGATTTACACTCATGTCTTCGTGTTTCCACAGGAAGTACTCTTACCCACTAAGTCATGTGCCCAAACTACCCCTCCACTATACAACCAAGTTTAAACATTATATTGAAAATATTATTTATATTGTTGGGCATGGTGGTGAATGCCTTGAGAGGCAGAAGTTCAAGGCCAGGCTAGTCTACAGAATACACAGTGAGGCAATTTCAAAAGAATTATTTATGTTGTATGTTTGTATCCACAAGCATGTGACATGGCACATGTATGGAGGACATTGAACAACTGTCGAATTGGTTTCTCCTTCTCCCTTTATGTGGAGCCTGGGCATTGAACTGCTGGCCCCAAGGAAATGTATTTTATTTTACTATTTTTTTAAAAAAATATTTTAGAAAAAAATACATTCTTATAATATATAGACCCTTTGTGTCCTGATATTGGCTCTTTTAAACATCACCACTTATTTATGGAAACTAGTGATCGAAATGACTGCCTGGAGGTAACATAGAGCCGGCCCACAAATAGGAAGGAGCAGTAGTTGTTAGCTTACTTTAAACGTCAATTTTCACAAGGTAAAACTTATGCACCCACCCTATTGCCTAATGGGTCATTCAGAAGCCACAGAAATACTGAGAAAAATTACAGAATTGTACCACTGTGGTCTTCACACTGAAAGGAGAAGCAAGGGAATGGCATGAGCAGCCTCACTTGTCAGGAGCAGCTCCTGGGGACTGTGGGACTGCCCTTCTCCTCTTCACCCCTATTCACAATTGCCCCTTGTTTAGTTTTGAAGCCTTTCCAGGGGTAGGTTATCTCAACATAGCTGACGTTTAAATGTTTACATTTTAGTCACCGATCTTTCTTTCTTTAAAAAGTATTTCAAGTGAAAAGCTAGGTTGGAGATGAACTTTCTATGACACAGAACAAAGATCACCTTCATGTGGGAACAGGCTGGGAACCACGAGACTGGATGTGGTGATTAGCATCCTGTCAGCTACAGAATGAGACTCAAGACCAAGGGGTCAAGGAGATGGCTTCAGACTAAAGACTCAAGAGAGCCATTGTTTGGAAGGCACCTTAATGCAGGGAAACTGTACTCCACCGAAGAGGTAACATGGAGGAGGCTATTCCAGGCATTTGCCAGGCAGGTGAAATCTTGGAAGGGCCCCCACACCTGTCGTTTAGCACAAGAAGCCAGGCTGCCAATTCCCAGGATAAATTAATCTATTACATTTCACAATGCCCCACCGTAAAGTCTTCAAACTTAAACTCTCCAAGGCAATTATCTTCTGGTTTAAAAGAAGTGAACATGGTGGCGGATTTCGCTGTCGTGTGCCAGACATGGAAATGTGGCTCAGCTCACAGCCCTTGGAGGATCTATAAGGCAAACACTCACTGGCTCCATCTGAGCCTAAGTGGCTTCCTTATAGGTAAACGGGAGATAAGGATGGGATCTTGTCAGGAGAGTAAGAGTAGATGCAAATCACTTGGCAAGGCAGTAGCACCCCAGATTGTGGGTTCCTTCCTCATGCTCAGACACTTCAGAGGAGCTAGAATAAAGCACCAATGTATTCGAGCAGATCATACTGCGGTTGCACCGACGAGTGAAATTCTCATTTCGACACCGTTTCTAATTGCAGAAAATCATCTACACATCAGTGTGCTATGAATGCATTCCCAAAGCAGTTTTGTTACAGGGTGTTTGAGTTTCATTTTTAAATCTATTCCTTCAAGATGGAGAGATGGTTTGGTAGTTCAAAGGGCTGGAGTTGAGCTCCCATCAACCATGTCAGGCTTCTCACAAATACCTGTAACTCCAGCTTCAGGGGATCTGATGCCTTCTTCTTGTGACTACCTACATACACACATGTGCATACACAAGTACGCATACACACACATACACACACACACACACACTACACGTACATAGAGATAAGTCTTATAGATAAATAAATCAATGTATCCTTTATAAAAATATTGCAGATGTAATATATTTTGGAAAAAATCAACAGGAGGCAGGTGGTTGTTGTCTAGTCTTAGGGGTGCTATTCTTTGTCTGAAGTCATTGGCACAGAGTATTAGTCTTTCTTGTTGGCGGGACAGGCTCCAGGGGTATCTGAACACATGAACCTTTGGAGGACTGGATTGATTGGTCACCACCTGACAGTTGCCTACCTTGTGACTTTTTGCTAAGGATTTATTTGTATACTTTACCTGTGTCAGGTAGTACAGTTTGGCTAATGGATGGGTAACAGGAAGGAGTGTAAGGGGAAGCCACTGTTAATGTGGCCCCCTGCTGCTTTTATTGCTGTGGCACCCGCAGTAGTTAAGGTTGAACAGCTGTTTCCGTTATGAACTCCTATTGCAGGGGTTTATAACTGAGCTGTAAAAATGTGCTCCAGGCTAAAACTCCACTTATTGGGACTTAGCCTGGGATAATTTTTCCCCTATGATTTTATTCTTTGAAAAGAAAAAATAAATTTATCCATATAAAATAATCTAAAAATACAGACTTTAAAAGAAAGTTTGTTTTTTTATCATGTTAATTGCAGATATTGTAGTATGTGGCAACCACATTTCTACTGTTTCAGAATTAGACTTTCCAAAGGTACCTATCAAATGTTCAATGTAGATTAATGCAGTACTTTCCTAAGAACATGCTTAGGTCATAAAGGGGATAACCATGTATTAAAATATCAGTGTTTGGTTTATTTTAAGACTGATTAATTTGTTCATTGAATAGATTATCAATTGAGATCATTCTTTCTAAAACTGGTGAAGTCGTTGTGCAGTTTAAGCAGATCAATAAATTGATATCTTAAGGTGATAATTAGTAATTGAAGTTACTGAAGGTATGATTTATGTCCCAGAAGTTGTATCTAGAGATACAAATAGTTCTTTACCTAGTGTCTTAGTTTGATTTCTACTGCTGCAATAAGTACTCTGACCAAAAACAACTTGAAGAAGAAGTGGTTGATTTTATCTTACAGTTTAAAGGTTACATTCCATCACTGAGGAACTCAGGCAGGACCTAGAGCAGAGATCATGGAAGAATGCTGCTTTCTGGCTTGCCATCCATGGCTTGCTCAACTTGACCAAGGGTGGCACAGCCTACATTGGCTGGCTGGACCTTCCCAGTGTCAATCATTAATCAGGAAAACACCTCATACACTTGCCTACAGGATAATTTGTTGAATGTAATTCCTCAATTAATATTCCATCTTTCTAGATGATTCTAGCTTGTATAAAAGTGACAAAATTTAACCAGTACAATTGACTCCTTGTCAACTTGACACACTAATATATTACTATTAAACTATAACCATTCTTTTCTTGTTTATCCCCAAGATCTCATGTTATTACCATATTATAAAGCACAGAGAAACTTAAAAATTCCACAATTTGTTAAAATTTCAACAATTTTAAAGTCCAAGATCTCCTAAAAATCTAAAGTCTCTTAACTGTAAGTTTCTGGAAAAAAAAAACAAAGGCAAAAACAAAAATAATCAAAAAGCAATGCTATGTTTTTTTATTACAAGATGGAAGAACCAAGACCCACTTACAACTAAATCAAAGGACAACCCAAGTCCAGAGTGTAACTAGCTCAATGCCTGATGTCTGGGAGTCACACTTTTCTGGACCCCGAAGGACCTAGGCAACTCCACTTCTCCAGCTCTGCCCTCCACTACTCACACCTTGTTTTTGTAGGCTCAAGCCACCTCTACCCCACAGTTGCTGGCATCCTTGGTGATTTTCCTACAGTCCTGTTACCTCTAATATGTTGGGCTCTCCATTTCAGCTGAGACTTTACTAACCACCTCTCCTAGGCTATCTTCAGGGACTCTAATTCTATTCTGCCTTATGTTGACAAGACTTGTTTTCTATGAATCCTTCAAATACTGAAGCTTTTGTGTTGTCAAACCGGCATCATCAAGGAAAACACATTACCAACTTCAACTGCCAGCATGAGATGCAGACTTGGCCACCTAATTGACATTGTAACTGTATTTTCAAAAGACCATTCCATTATTCTATCAAGTTCTATCTTCTTCAGGATGGTGGGAAACATGGTAACATCAGTGGATTCCATAATTATAAGTCTACTGTCATTCTTCTCTATTGGGAGTGAGTTTCTTGGTCAGAAGCAATGCTCTGTGGAATAACGTGACTATGGATGAGACATTTTCAAAGTCCATGCTTGTAGTGTTGGTGGAAGCATTATGTGATGAAAAGGCAAAACCATAATCAGAATAAACATGTATTCCAGTATGAATCTTTCCATGAAGAAAATGGTCCAATGAAGTTGACCTACCACTTGGTCATTGTCTGGTCACCTCAGAGAATGGTGTTATATTAGGGGCTTAGCCACTGTCTTTCGAACCATGGTTCTCCTTTATCCACCCATTTTTCCGATAGGGTGAAATTTCTCCTGAACATAGCTTCCCTGGCTACACAGAACCAAAGAAATCAACACTCAGTGTATATGTCTAAATGTTTAGTTTTTTTTTTCTTGCAATGTGTCCAGAAACATCTTTTAAGATTGTCTTAGTAGAAGCACTTCCAAGGTTAACAAGTATCTCTATTCTCTTTCCTTTTCTTCAGAATGCACCCCAAAAACCTCAGGACAAGTGAGCACACCCTAGCCAAGGGCAGACTGGTTTCCAGTCTTATATATGCTTTTATTTAGTCACATTGGGGCTGTCAAAGGCATTTTCCAGTGAATGATAATTCACAATGATAACTGCCAATGCAAAGTATGTTTTTGTGCAATACAAAAAGAGTGTGATAGTGGTCCTCTTCTATAGTTCTCATCCTATCTGGGCTTATGTGGCTTGATAAATTTTTAAAAATTACACACTGTCTTTTCCAGTAATATGGATATTTGAAATTGAAGGAGGAAGTGGGTTATTTCTTCTGGGTGAAGGGCATTCTTCCAACAATTTAACATACTTGGCCAGTGTGCTCAGGCAGACATCCAGAAGCTGATATGCTGAGAACCCCCACTTCAGCACGCTATGTCAGAGTTCCTTGAACCACAGGAGCTGTCCTGGCCAAACATCTCCATTGGATAGTGTTCCTAGCTGATGAGGTTCCACTCCAGAGCTATTTATTATGTTTCCTCATAGACATCTTCCATCCTCTGAGGCAACAATTGTAAGAGGTATGGACTTGAAGGGAAACACATTAAGGATTTAAGGGAAGTAGGTAAAAGTTCAAAGGTAAGAACTGGGAGGAATATAGACAGAAGTTTCTGTCCTGCCTGGTCCTGCAGTCATTCAGTGCCAAATAAACACATAGGGACTTATATTAATTATAAACTGTTTGGCTTATTGCTCAAGCTTATTAATAACTAGCTCTTACAACTTAAATTAACCCACAATTCTTATCTATGCTTAGTCCCATGGCTTGGTATCTTTTATCAGTAAGGCATTCTCATCTTACCTCCTCTGAGTCTGGCTGGTGACTGTATCTCTGCCATTCCTCTTCCCAGAATTCTCCTAGTCTGGTCACCCCAACTATATAATTCCTGCCTGATTACTGACCAATCAGCATGGCCCTTGGATTTTAACACTCATGGTTCCCAAGACCCCCTGTGGTAACAAGAGTCATAGACATCAGTCCAGACCCTGGCTGCTGTTGTGCCACAGACCCAGAGATCCACAAGCATCAACATAGACCTTGGCTGCTGTTTATAGTCATGGACACATGACGCAGGTGAGACCCTGGACATCTATGTAGCCTTTGGTGGCACTATGGGCCATGAACATCACAGACCCAGATTGTGATAGGACCACGAACCCAGACATGGTCCTGGAAGCAGCACAGGCTCAGATGTCACCATGTCCCCAGGTGGCAGCACAGTCTACTCAGATTAGCATGGCCCCCATGGCAGTGTGGCCCTCAGGCACCAACATGGCCCAATGTGGCAGACAAGAACCCTGGCATTGACATTGCCTTCAATTGTATCAGATGCCAGAGACATCAACACAGACCCTGAGTGCAGTAAGGCCATTTTGGTCTCCTGTTTTGAAGATGGGAATTTTAGTTTGTTTGGCCCGACTTAGGGAAAAAACGGTGTTAAGTGAAATAAAGGCTGGAGAAGGTGAAAGACAGCTTTGAAGGCCTCTCCACATTCACATTTTCTTCTCACATTCTACTTTGGGGTATGATTTCTCAGCCCTAATGACTTAGGGGTTGTATATTTGGGAGTAGTTCTTGACTTTTTCAAGCACAACACAGAGGAGAAAGCATGTCTGCATATCAGGACCCCTAGGGTTGCTAAGGCAGGTGGAACTCCCTAGTAGCTTTGCTCATTCACAACCCCACTCATCCCTTCCCCTCCCAGCAAAGTTTGCTGAAAGGCTATCAGCAATGCTGATCTTAATGAAAGGGATTATTTGTATACAAGCATGTTTAATTACTGAGAAATTTTGTTTTTATTATTTTTGTTTTTGTTTTTGTTTTTTTTTCGAGACAGGGTTTCTCTGCAGCTTTTTTTTTTAGAGCCTGTCCTGGAACTAGCTCTTGTAGACCAGGCTGGCCTCGAACTCACAAAGATCCGCCTGCCTCTGCCTCCTGAGTGCTGGGATTAAAGGCGTGCGCCACCACCGCCCGGCTTGTTTTTGTTATTAATAGTAGGTTATGATTTATACTGATCACATTGATATCCCGTGATTCTGGGTTAGAGTGAGGAAAAAAAATCAAAGGCAAAAATCTACCAAATGTCTTAACATGTTATAGAAAAAGTTAAGACGCTTATGAGGCCTTTCTTTTTCCTATTAGAAAGGAAGCATAATTCTGAAGGAAATTCTGGGAATTTTTGGATAAATTTGATTATAGAAGAAGGAAGGTTGTAAATTTCATAGGATATAGGAATTCACCCTTTATTGGGCAGTTATTCTACCTAGTATGCAAGTCTACTCTGAGATTAACATTCCAGTGGAAGAGGGTACAGGAGTAATGAAATAAAGCTTTTTAGGGCCTAATTTAAAAAAGATTCTTCATTAAATTGAGTTATAAAAATCCTTTGTATTAGCAGTTAATGTAAGTTCAGGGCCCTGCACATTTTGGCTTTAGTACAATGGATCTTAACCTGTGGGTCAATTCAGTTTTCAATGTCTTCTCCATATCTGAGAGGAGAAGAATCAGTGCTTATTGATCATGTATTCCTCCTCTAGTGTCTATATCTTGTGATTGTATACATATAAGTGTATACAAACATACATGTACTTTCCTTTGTAGATATCTGCACATATACTCACTCATACACGTACACAGACACACACTAATTGATAGTACTCACTCAAACATTACACACACACTCACTTATATGCACAATGGTGGCTTGAATGAGCCGTGTTTCCCCTAGACTCATGTATTTGAAATCTTGGTCTCCAGTTGGTGCTGTTTGCATAGGTTACGGAACCTTTAGGAGGTGGAGCTTTGCTGGAGAAGCACCTTCCCCTGCCACCCGCCCCATGTTTCCCCTCCATTTTGGATGCTCCTTTTTGAACCATAAACCAAAAGAAACTGTTTTGTAAGTCACAGTTGATCACAGTATTTCATGAGAGCAACAGAAATGTAGCTAGCATGCACATCCTCTCCCACAACTTTTCATTGGCTCTCAAAAATCTTAGAGGAGAGATCAGAATCCTAAATACAATATATAGGCAAGGTTTTAACTCCGTGTTAGAGTATCTACTCAGCATATATACAGCCTTAGGTTCTTCTCCCAGCATAATTTTTTTTTTAAAAAAATAGCTCTTATCTAAATATATGATCTTGTCTGCCTTGTATCCTTATTCTGACCCTAGACCCTTATTGTTTATCATTTTGCCTCAGCTTTGCGTTGTATTTTAGCCACCTGAACTTTCTTTTGAGTGCATCACGACACCGTTGAGTTGTCTTTCACAGCTACTTTGTCCCCAGCTCTCAATGTCCCTGTTCATTTGCCTCATGGCCTCTCTCTCACTAACAGTTTTCCTAGCTAACGTCTACTGACCTCTGAAAATGGAACTCATATACCCTTTCTTGACCAAGTCTCTTCCAGACCCTGTGCAATTTATTCTGTACCATATTTTCAGGTCATGCTGTATGAGACTCACTTTCTGTTTTGGATGACTGTATCTTCCACATTGGATTCTCCATTCTGTGGAGGCAAGAATCTTGTGTTTTCACACATTTTATTCAATCAAGATTATATCATTCAATACGATGTAGTTGGGCTTACTTGGCCCACCAGCTCACAAATAATGACAAAGAAACTTTTGATCAGTTATGAAAGCTTGGCCTTTGCTTAGGTATTTTTTCCTAACTAGCTCTTAAATCTTAATCTAACCTCTTTTTATTCATCTACATTCTACCACGTGGCTTGGTTACCTCTCCTCTATACCATACATCTGACTTGTTCCCTGTCTTGCTGGCACTTCTTTTGTATGCCTACATTCATCCTGAGTTCCTTTCTTTGCCTGGAAGTCCCACCTATTCTCTCCTGCCTAGCTATCGGCCATTCAGCACTTTATTAAAGCAATCGGAATGTGCCTTGGCAAAGACTTCTCTTCACAGTGTGTATGTGTACAAATATCCCACAACAATATGATGCAGTTATGTTCATACACAGGTGTTCTGATTTCTAGAACTTTTAAAAATTTATACTTACTTAATTGACTATATCTAGTCTTGGCATTTAGACAATGAACAAACCCAAGGGGTTTTTTGGGTTTTTTTTTGTGTGTGTATGTGTGTGTGCACGTTTGGGTGCATGCATGTTTATGTGATTGTGTGCAGAGACTTGAAGTTGATTTTGGGTGCCTGTTTTGATTACTGTTTTCTTTTATTATTGAGGCAAGACCTGCTGAGCACAGAGCCTACTAATTCCTACTATTCTATATAGCCAACTTCCCCCACTATCTCCTGTCTCTGCCTCCACAGGAGCTGGGATTATAGGCAGACATCATGTCTTAACCACTCATTTATATGGATTCTGGGCTGGGTCTGAACTCTGCTCTTCAAGCTTGTGAGACAGGCATTTTATCCACTGACCCATCTCACCAACCTCTCCCTCTGCCAGGAATTTTAATTAGATGGCTACTTTATTCACCATGTTAGAAACCAACATCTTTATTGTATATCCTGGACCAGAACACAGCTCTGGTTATAGATTCACTGTTTAGCAATGATGCGTTCCTTCCACTAGCCAGGTAGACAAAGTAGGACTCAACGCCTGCCAGTGAGCAACTACACATAATGATAGTGGAATTCTTCTTTCCTTTGTAGCAGCTAATGTGCTCTGATAGTCAGCTCTGTGCCATTGTGGGCTCTTTCCCAGATCTGGTCAGTAATGGAAACTAGACAGCAAGCTTTTCCTGACTGCCTCTCACTCAGCTTCATCCAGCCTTTCTAATACAAACAGCACAGGAAATACTCCCATGCTATGGGGTAAGATCATACTTTCTTTCTTTCTTTCTTCTTTTTTTTTTGTTTTTTTTTTTTTTTTTTTTTTTTCGAGACAGGGTTTCTCTGCAGCTTTTTTTAGAGCCTGTCCTGGAACTAGCTCTTGTAGACCAGGCTGGCCTCGAACTCACAGAGATCCGCCTGCCTCTGCCTCCCGAGTGCTGGGATTAAAGGCGTGCACCACCACCGCCCGGCTAGATCAATCTTTCTAATGGTAAAATATCTCCTGTAAGCGCTGGATACCAAGTTTGTATAAATCCATTCTAGATTGCTTAAGAACACTTCATTATTATTATTATTGTTGTTGTTGTTGTTGTTATTATTATTTTAGATGTCTGTTTGTATTCTAATGAGAAAGAGAATGAAAGGGTGTAGATTTGGGTGGGTAAGGAAATGGGAGGGCTCTGGTGGTAGCTGGAAGAGGTGAAACTGTAATCATACTATACTATATGAAAAAAATTATTTTCAATGAAAATTAAGAAGAAAATGTATAAAACAAAAGCTAAAACACCCCCACAGCGTCTAAGCTTGGGCTGCTATTGCTATGATGAAACACCATGACCAAAAGAAAGCTGGGGAGGAAAGCATTTATTTGGCTTAAATGTCCACATCATAGTCCATTGCTGAGTGAAATCTGGGCAGGGACTCCTTGGGGCAGGAACTCAAGCACAGCAGAACCCCAGAGGTAAGATTTGATGTGGATGCCATGGAAGAGTGTTGCTTACCAACTTATTCCCAATGGCTGACTCAGCCTGCTTTCTTATAAAATCCAAAACCACCAGCCCAGGCATGGCTCAACCCACAATATTCCGGGCACTTTCCCATCAATTGCTTCTTTTTTTTTTTTTTTTTTGTTTTGTTTTGTTTTGTTTTGTTTTGTTTTTCGAGACAGGGTTTCCCTGTAGTTTCTAGAGCCTGTCCTGGAGCTAGCTCTTGTAGACCAGGCTGGCCTCGAACTCAGAGATCCGCCTGCCTCTGCCTCCCGAGTGCTGGGATTAAAGGCGTGCGCCACCACCGCCCGGCTCATCAATTGCTTCTTAAGAAAATGCCCTATTGGGTGGCCTAAAACCTCATAGGGCATTATCTCAATGAGGCTCCCTCCTCCCCATGACACTAGCTGTGTCAACTTGGCAGAAAGCTAGCCAGCACACACAGAATGAATGGGAAGACACAATGGCATGGCAACCCAATGTCAGGTGACCATTTACTTTTTTATCTGAAGCAGATGTGCATAGGAAACCCAAGGTAAGATGAAAGTGCTATGCTCAAAGCTCAAGAATTTAACCACAAAGGCAATTAAAGAAAAATCTGGGTGATTTTCCTATGCAGAGTCTAATAAGAAACACAGTGGCAGGATGCTGTTCTCGTCAGAACTGGCAGCACTCACTCAAGTCCGTGTTTATTGCTCTGAGGTGAGGCAGTAAAGCTTGGGCGGCCAGCCAGTTATGTGGAAGTTGATAATAGGAATGGAACTTTCCTCGGAGAAAGAAACCCTAAGTTGGGTCAAGACCTTACCCACACCCCAAATGGAGCTATTACCCTGGCTGGTTAGTTGAGAGTAGAGATCAAAGCCCTAATGTACTACATGTATTTGGTTAAGAATTGTTCGTGCTTGTGAGGGTGGCTTTTTAATTTCTTCATATGCTTAAAAATGTATTTACTCACCTAAAAAAGCCCCAAAATGTGAACGGTATAATAAAATGGCACTGTAAAAATGAACTTTTGACCTTTTCATACTTTAAAAAAATAACTTAAATGATCTGTGCATATCAAATCAGGTTTAGAAAGATTCATTCATGTATTTTTCTATGTGTATGAACGTTTTGTTTGTAATTATGTATACACCATGTACATGCATAGTGACTTCAAAGGCCAGAAGAGAACATTGGATCCCCTGGAACTGGAGTTGCAGATGGTTGTGAGTTACCGTGTAGGTGGTGGAAATTGAACTCAGGTCTTCTGGGAAAGTGCTCTTTCTCCTAGCCACCTTTCTGAAACATGATTTTTAGTGCTCAGTTCATGTTTATCTAAATTTGTAGCGTACTTTTGGATTTTTGTATATTTTTAAGAACTTCAGATTTGGAGAAAAGAAAAGAAAAATATTGAATTAGTGGCTTTTATATCTTCTCCTCCTCCTTCAGTCTCTCCTTTCCTTTGCAAACAGTATATTTTTATTGTGGAAATCACTTTAAAGTCAAGGTTTACCAACATCAGAGTCACCACAGATGGACTGTTAGACAGGCCGAGTCCGGGTCTCACTGGAGACCTATCAGGGCATCTCCTCTATGTCTCTCAGACTTTGGAGTCTGAATATTTCACCTGTTCCCTGGGTGATTCTTACACCTAAGAGCAGCTTTTATACAATATGGTTAAAAAGAAATAGGAGGAATATGACGACAGTCTTGGTGACCGTCTTATTCCCATGAAATCTCCCGTATCCTTTAAAATAATTGCAAAAGGCTTTTCAATAAAAAATTATTAGATTTGTTTTTTATTTTCTATCAAGGGTCTTTGACGGGCAGGTGAGATGACTCAGCAGGTAAAGGCATTTGTTGCAAGCTGAGGATGGAGCTTTGTTCCCTGGGACCTTACACGTTAGACGGAAGGAGAGAACTGACTCCCACACAAGTTGTCCTCTCACCCCCTCAAAAAATAATTCATAAAAATCCACTTAAGCCATAATCTTTCTAACTCTATGACCAGCAAGTCTGTGCACTTTTGGTTCTACTGAATAGGGTCCTGGTCCAAGCAGAGAAAGAGATGGGAGATTGTTGCAGAGGAAGAGATGGGAAATTCTGGAAGGAACCCGTGGTGATTTTCCTTTCTTTTCTCTTCTGTCTCTCTGGCCCCTCTTTTCTCCTTTTCCCTCTTCTTTCCTCTTCCTCTTTTTACTCCCCCACACAGTATGTCTCCTCACATATTTCCATTCCTACTATGCTCCTCCCATCTGCTGATGTTTATTTATTTTCTATCTTGTCTCGCTTACCTCCCTGGGTTCTACTTTTGCCCCAATGTCTGGGAGAATTTAGGAGTGCAGAAGGAGGAGCACATCATGGATGACAAGTTCATGAGTGAGCACAACCGTTACTGCAGGGACGGACAGAGGCGATGACCGCAATGAGAAAAACCCCTCCAAAAGCTGCCTGGGAGAGGAGCATGCAAAGGGTTTAATAGTGAACCCCAGGGCACAGGCCAACAGAAATGGTTTCAGATGGAGAGAGGATTATTTGTCCTGGACTCCGCTCAACTCACAAACATTATTAATTATTATTATTATTATTGTTATTATTATTGGAGGTTTTCATAAACCCCTCCATCAAGAAACACAGAGGACACTATTTTTCAGGCACTTGCACAGCACACATATAAGCAACATATATAAGCAATAAAGGGCTAAGAGTTAACACGAGGGAAGGCAGGCTTTCTGTTGGATACTCAAGTCTGAGTACTTTTAAATAAAACTTTCAATATTTATGACCTAGGAGAAGTGAGATCAGTAATAATTTTTTTTTGGTTAACCGTTTTACTTATCTATCAATCTGCCGTTTGGTTCCGGGGATTAAACTCGGGCCCATGCTTATCGCAAGTGATGTATCACTGAGCTGGCACTAGCTGGAGCACTTCCGGTCTGATACGAAGAGAATTCAGGTATGCATGAGGATAACTAGGAAAACAGGAATGAGCTGGAGGTAAGAGGCAATTGGCTAGAGAGGCGGAGGAATCAGAATAAGTTAGAGGTTATTTCTTTGTTATGCCTTTCGAAGGGCTTCATCTGTATTTTTTCCCCAGGACTGAAATTGCAGAATGACAGGCACACGGCTTGACCATGAAGGACCCTTGCCGTGGTGCTCCTGCTTCCTAGAAACTTTGTACATGCAAGGCGTGGGCTTGGATCTCTAAGCGAGTCTCGCTTTATCCATTAACACATTAGAAGAACGCTTCAGGCAGGGTCGCGGCTTGGGTGGCTGCGAGAGCCCTCATGCTGACGCCGTTCAGAACAGAACAGTCAGAAATTAAGACCTTGAAGCACTGCATCAGAGGAAGAACGAATCTGATTCGGCTGCTCACCCGGCCAGGAGCCTTCTGTAAAATCTGGTGTAGTTGGAAGCAACCAAGGTGGGTGTCTCTCGTCTGCTTCTCATGGAGGGAACCCCTTCGTGTGTGCAAGCTGTACTTTCTTTTCATTGCTGTGGCCAGGGAGATTTAAACAGCGGTGTTGAGCCAAGAGCACCTCACTCTTCCTTCCTAAGATTTTTTTGCGCATTGGTGCCGTATAACACTCCCCCTTATAATACTCCCCACTTATAAGCGCTTGCCTTAGAGTTTTGATGGAGGGCCATGGTGCCTACTGGCAGCTCTTCCTCCTCCCCTCCTCCTCTTTCTTTCCCTGCTCCTTGTGGGTGTGTATACGTGTGTAGATATTTCGAAGTCAACTTCTAAGGTACCCTCGGCATGTTCCTCTTGCTTTTGAGATAGGGTCTCTTGTTGAAACCTGGGAGGGCTGATTAGGACAAGCTGTCTGGTTGAGGAGTCCGTGGGATCTATCTGTGTCTGCCTCTCCAGCCCTGGGCTGGTTGACAGGTGCATGCCATTATGCCCAGCTTTTCACATGGGAAGAGGGCTGGTCATCAGGTCCTCATTCTTAGGGCGTAAGCACTCTACAGGCTGATCCATATCCCCTGTCTGAACCCCCTCTTCTTGCCTCTTGTCGGCCTCTTTTAACTCCGTTTGTTTACACCTGGGCACGGCCAAGGAGGGGCTGGAATTCATTGCCTCAATAGCAGCATGTTCTCCACCAGACTGGAGCTACTATAAATCATTTTACTGGGTTCTATTTCCTGAACACTTCTTTTAGGGGCAGCGGGGGAGGGGCAGACCCAAGAACTGGAAACAGATTTGCTGAGAGGCCCCAGGAGAAACCACATGGGATGACCCAGCTGCTGCTGTTTCCATACCACACTGAGGGAGTCTAGGAGCAAGAGACTAATAATTAGTTTCCCTTGTAGGTGAAGGATGGTCTTTGAAGATGCCTGGTATTAATTAGACCAGTGGCCACTATTGCTTTTTCCAAATCCCACTTTCTAAAACCAGGCACTGGCAATTTGGATAGAGCTTTGGGGGCTTCTCTTTAGGAAGAGGTGAGCACTTCGCTGCACATAGGTTACAATGGTTGGCTGTGGATCCTGTGGACAAGGCTCCAAAGCACATCGTGTTAACCTTTTGGGGGACAGACATCCTTGAGAGCAGAACTGCAGGCCCTTTGCCTCTGTGTAAGAGGGAATTGCCTTTAGTCTTAAAAATGGACCAGCATTGCAAAGGGGAGCAAACCCCCAAGTAAGATCAGAGTAGTATTCCTGGCTTACCTTGTAGTAGATGTCTCTAAATGCAGCCTGCTGTCAAGAACAGGGATTAGGTTCTACCTCTTGAAGGGAGACACATCAGGGAACTTACAGTATTTCTTTCTAAACTATCACATTTGAGCAACTAAAAAGTTATTCCATGCGAGTCATCCTTCCATCTCCCAGTGCTGTATGAACAAGGTGTCTGTGGCAGAAGGGCATGCTGCATAGAGGAAGTCAGTCAAAACCGGTTCCACCCAGGATTTCTAGATATTACTTATATTAACTTGAACACTAGCTAACACTTCAGTTTCCTGATGTGGAAAATGGCGGGGGTGGGTAGGACACACACACAAACACACACACACACACACACACACACACACACACACACACACACACACACACCAGCATGCTGAGGGTGTGGTTTATTCCCCCAAAGTTCCTGATATGGAAAATGGGGACAACAGCACATTGGGGGTGTGGTTTATCCCCCCCCCCCCCAAAGTTCATGAGCTGGAAGCTTGGTTCTCACTTTGGCATAGACAAAAGTGGAAGAGGTTGGGTCAAGCAGCCGGCAACCAGATTATTGGCTAACCACAGCAGGGATTGGATTAATGCTGTCCCACAGGAGTGAGCCAAATCCTGTGGAACTGAGTTAGTTCCCTCAAGGAGGGGTTGCTGTAAATAAGCCTGATACCTCCCTTGGAATCTCTTCCACACATGCGCCAGCCACTGTGATGCCATCTGCCACAGCCCTCTCATAAACGCCAAACAGATCTCTTAGATCGCCCAAACAATGAGAGACAAACAACCTCTTTTCTTTAGAAAGACATCCAGCCTCAGGAGTTTTGTTACAGCAACACAAAATGGGCCAACGCATAGCTTTTCTGTCAGTTTTACATTATTATGAGAATTTGGCAACTTAGAATTTGTGTGCAGGAACTGTGTAGAAAATGCTGTAGAAGGTATTATTCAATGATGAATCTTACAAAGTGTCAGTAGGATTATGGCTAATGGATATGGTTATATTGGAATAAAATAATGGAAATACATTTAGAATGAGGAATGTATAGAACATTTTCATATTTTTTCCTTAATTTAGCACATTATTTTTGTCATCAAATCTACTTTGTCATAAACCTGAGTCGTGGGAACTAGCAGGTGAAAAACAACATAGTTGAGTAGAGGACAGCACACGCCTTCTAATCAAGACAAGCAGGGGTCTTCTGGGAAATAAGCAGGCCAAATGCAAAGTGCAGCTGAGTATGCGAACCTTTAGGAAGGCGAGATCAGTGTTAATTAATAAATTCTGAAACTCACACAATGTTAAGGATAATTTGACGACACCTATTTCTCGTTGAAGAATATTGTCATCAACAGTCTCCATGGCTGAATACTAATAAAAACTTTCCTCATTCTCTTTTACAAAGTCAACCGCAAAAAGAAAAAAAAATGGTTGTGATTGTTCGAATTTTATTTGAAATCTCAACACAGTGAAATTTGCATAAATTCTAATAGAGCAAAATTAAAATCCATTAACACTTGTCTCTGGTAATTAACGTAAGCTTGCTGCTTCAAATGACTATTTCAGACATATGGAGGGAAGTAGGAATGGGAAAATGCTGAACCAGGGAAAGAATATGAAGATTATAAACCTAGAATGATGTTACTCAGAAAGCCCCTAATTTCAGAAAAGAAATAAAAGTTATTTAGGCTTTTAGGAAACAGTGAAAAGTGCTGTCTAGTTTACAATGTATAGATTCACTCATGGTTTTTACCAGATGTTGATTTTATAAGATACATATGACACTTACAACTCTGTACATTAATTGTAATTTATTACTAGGTTCTAATTGCTACCCTCTGGAGAGAACAGAAATGTTGACAAATATTATTTAAGACAAACTATAGAAAACTGATAGTGTCTGATTAAAAAGCAAAATAATTTTAAAAGTTTTAATAATTTCTTAAATACTTGCAGGAAATGAGGAGGCCGGGGATCCATTCTTTGAATTCCGTGCAGGGGTGCCACATATTTGGGCTTAATTACCTCAAACAAAACACTTTCTGTTAAAGTGGAAAATAAATTTCTGTGGAAATAAGATGAAAGGATTACCTAGTTTTTAAAATACCCAAGACGTCTTTTAGTGCAGGGACACCCACATTAGAAGTAAAAACTGGAAAATCAAAATAGAATAACAAAAGAAAGAAGTATCAGTGATGATGATGATGGTGATGACGACGATGATATTTTTATAGTGCTTATGAGGTGATATGTGTTATGTTAATGTGAATTTCCTTTCTTTTTTCTTTTTAAATCCTGTGCATGTATGTAATTATATGATGGCATGTGTGTGGAGGCCACACTGAGGCATGATCTAGTGCTATTCTCTGATGCTTAT
Organism: Arvicola amphibius; assembly: GCF_903992535.2. NCBI lineage: Eukaryota > Metazoa > Chordata > Mammalia > Rodentia > Cricetidae > Arvicola > Arvicola amphibius. The sequence goes on along the minus strand of NC_052052.2, from coordinate 138,195,519 downwards.
GTAAGTGTAGCAGGCCTATGAGCTTCTGAGGATTGCCCCATCTCCATATACCCTATCCCCACTGGAGTGCTAGGATTGTCGACATGAACAACTGCACCTGTAATCGTGTGTATGAGAATCCAAGCTCACGGCCTTACTCTTGCCTGTCAAGGGCCTTTTCATTGAGCATCTCCTCAGCCTGACTATTTTCTCTGTATTTTAAACCATAGTATTTATTTGTTCTTTGAAAAAGTTATAAACCTATACAATGTATTTTAGTCATATCTGCCTACAACTCCCTGTTGTGGGATATTTGATCACACTATGAACCCTGAGATTTTATTATTAAATAAAACCAACCATAGGTCAAGAGGCAGAGCAAGCAACCAGTTGACTGGAAGTACCCATAGAGAGTGATGGGGAGTTGGGAGATCAGAGAGAGAGAGAGGGGCACAGGAAGTAGAAGGGAGGAATATCTGGTTGGAGGAGTTTTGTTTTAGATGAAGTAGGAGAGAGTCCTTTTTCTGAGAAGGTGGAGGAGGAAGGTCAGTGGCTGCTCTCTCTGCCTCTCTGAGCTAGCAGGTTTTCACTCCAGCATCTGACTCCTGAGTCTTTACTGGTAAGATAAAAATATAGAGACTTAGTCAATATAACATTTGCCTCCTTATCTCAAGGTGGCTGAGGTGGTGGTAGCTGGGCTATGACCTCAGCAATGAGGTAGCAGCAGCTGCAAAGGCACAGTCAGTAGCTGAGGCATTGATAATATTGGGTGCAGCTGCTGTGACGCAGATAAAAAACAATTCCCTCCCTGTAACTTCTCTTAGTGAACCCGATTATTTTATGTTTTCAAGGTTTAGCTATAAAACAGTGCCATTTGATATTTGCCATGACCAAGGCTTGGGTGCAGTGTTAGGCACTCTTACCAGAATTACATAAGGGGCGTACATATGAGGGATTTAAGCTCATATAAAATAGCATAATACACGCTTAAGTTGAATGGTCTAGTCACACATTTGACCAGTGAAGAAATTGTGTTCAAGTTCAGATTCATGTTGCTCCCACTCGTATCTACTAGACTGCTTGACTTCCCTCTACAACAGATTAACAAACCATCACTCTTCGGCAGCAATTTATGTTTGAACAACACTTCCACCCTACAAAGTACTTGTGACAGATAACCGACATCTGATAGAAGATTGAAGAGCTTTCTATGAAATAAAATTTACTTGATTAAAAAAATTGTGGCAAGACATATAAAACATGGAGTTTGCTGTGATGATCATTTTTAAGTATGTGTTTCTGGGCTATTAAGTGTATGCACGTGGCTATGCAACCATATCTGTTTGCCCCCACATGGCTTTCAATAGCCCAAACTGAAGCTACATCTTTGAAGTTTCTCATCCTCCCTCCCTCAGACCCTGGCAGCCGCCATGTGCTTCCTTTCTCTGTGATGTGACCATGGCAGTACCTCAAATGAGCAGAGTCATACAGTATCTATATTGTTGTGCATGGCTTATTTCACTTTGTGCAGTGTCTCAAGCTAGGGCCACTCAGTGATGTATCATGTGCCATAATTGCCTTCCTGTCCAAGGCTGAGCTGTGTTTCCTTGCATCCACAAGTGATGTTTCATTTGTCTGTGCATACAGTGATACTTTTGTTTCTTCTGACTTTGACTGTTGTGCATAGGAATGAACAAGAATCTTTTCATGATACCACTTTCAATTCTACAGAAAACTGGTATTTCTGGAAAAAAAAACCACTCATGCTATTTCTTTTTATTTTTAAGAAGAATTATTTATTTATGTATATGTGTGTGTGACTGTATGTACACAAACAGACACACCCGCACACACACACAAACCTGTGTTATGGAGGCCATAAGAGGACATCTCCCTAAGCGTATGCCTTTGAGATGGGGCTTTTCTTGAACAGGGGACTTGCATTTTCTCTGATAGGCTGGAAACCAGCAATCCCTTCTGTTAATGTCTCTTTCAGAGCTGGAGTATAGGCATGGCTAGGATACCAGGTTTGTTGTGTGAATGCCAGCATCTGAATTGCAGTCCTCAAGTTTGTGTAGCAAGTGCTTCTAACCACTGAGCAATCAATCTCTCCAGCCCTGACCATGCTTTAAATGTTTGAGGAGCTGCATGTTTGTCCATCCATCCATCCATCCATCCATCCATCCATCCATCCATCCATCCATCTATCCATATCTATCTATCGATCTATCTATCTATCTATCTATCATCTATCTATCTATCTATCTATCTATCTATCTATCTATCTATCTGTCTATCATCTATCTATATATCTATCTGTCTGTCTATCATCTATCTATCTATCTATCTATCTATCTATCTATCTGTCTGTCTATCATCTATCTATCTATCTGTCTATCATCTATCTATCTATCTATCTATCTATCTATCTATCTATCTATCTGTCTGTCTGTCTATCATCTATCTATCTATCATCTATCTATCTATCTATCATCTATCTATCTATCATCTATTCAGCCATCTCTCTATCTCTCTTTCTATTTATCTATCTTTCTATCTACCTGTCTCTATCTCTCCAGTGCTGCAGCATTTTACTTGCCCACCAGTTGTGCATGAGGATTCTTTTTTTTGGGGGGGGGGTTCTCATCGATGCTTGCTATTTTCTGTTTTTCTTACCATGGTCTTTGCATTTTTGTAAGGATAATTGATGTCAAATATCTCCTCAAATGCTTATTGGTCATCCAAAATATCATTTACTGAGAAATCCTAGTAAAACTGGCTTAATTTGAATTGTGAAATTTTTTGTATATATGTATAGTATAGGGTGTTTCTGTATATTTTAGGTGTTATTAATCTCTTATTAGGCATGTGTTTGACAACTATTTTCTTCCATTATGTTTCTTATCCCTTCTCTCTGCTAATATTCTCCACTGATGTACAAAAGTATTTTGTTTTTTGGTGGTCTGCATTGTCTATTCTTTCAAATTTTTGACTATACTTTTGGTGCAATATATAAGAAACTATTTTCCCCAGACTGACAAATATTTTGCCCTAAACTTTTCTTTTAAGAGTTTTATAACTCCAGTTCATATGCTTAACCCTTGGACTCATTTTAAAGCTTATCTTTGTATTATGTTGTGCAAATGTCCAGTGTCTCCTGTACTATTTTTGGGAGAATCTTTTCTTTATTAAGTGGTGTTGCCATCCTTGTTAAACACCATTTCACTGTATGTTTGAGGATTTCTTTTTTTCCTGAGTTCTCTGTTTGATTACCTTGGTTTTTTATTTATCTTTATATCAGTACTATAGTATTTCAATTACTGTGGATTCTAGGAAATTTGGAACTAGGAAATGTGAATCTCTACTTTTTAAGAAAATATTTCTTGTTGTTTAGTATGTGTCAAGAAATTTATGCCTGAATTTTTTGTTTCTTACAAAATGGTTATGATTTAGGAAGGGATAATATGATGTTTGCAATTTGCTTCAGGTATTATTGCTATCTTAATAATATCAACCCTTCCAATTTATGAACAGAATTATATTTCCAATTGAGAGTCTTTTAAAATTTCTTTTGTTAATATGTGTGGTGTCGTACATATCTTTCATGTCCTTGTGTAAGTGGTTTTTTGTATGTTTGCATCTTTGGAAGGTATTGTAATTAGAGTTGTTTTCCTGAATTTTCTTTTGAGTTTGCTTATTGCTAATGTATAGTGTCACCATTGATCTGTGTATGTTGATTCTGTATCCTAACGTGGTTGATTTCATTACTAGTTCTAGTTTTTATTTACTACTGAAAACTTTATTATTCTCTTAGCATATAAAATTACATAATTTATAACAGAATTTTTTTGTCTTTTTTCTTTCCAACTTAGAAATTTTTATTTAAACTTAAATTAAAATTTATTTTATTTAAATTTAAGATTAAACTTTAATTTAATTGCTTTTTCTTGCTTAAATGCTGTGGTTTTAACTTCCAGTGCTGTACTGAATAGATGTGGCAGATGCAGGCACCCTTGCTCTGTTTCCCATGTTGCCTAAAAATCTCAACCTTTCACCATTGACTACGATGTGAGGCAAACAGTTTCCCATATGACATTAATTTCTAAAACTGCATTTGTTTTTTGTACTTCTGTGGGGGTCTGAAGAGACAGTCACATGTCACAGAGAGTCAGTGAAGAAGCTTCCAGTGGTCTACTTCCTAAAAGTGGTTCATTAGACATGTAAAGAACTAGTCAATTTTTAAAATTACCCTTTATAATTGGCCATGCTTTTCATTACCCAAATGTTTGTTTCTCACCTAGTGTTTTTCTTCATGATAACGTGGAGGAATTCTTTCAGTGGTTCTTTATCAGTTACTTATTAATTTTTGTAAGGAATGTTTAGTAGTAACTTTGGACTCGCATGTGATGAGAAACCATCCCACAGACGATGGCTGCATGGAATGAATGAGTTCATTTTTATCTCAAAGTCATTTCTCTCTCTCTCTCTGTGTGTGTGTGTGTGTGTGTGCGTGTTTCAACCGTTTGATTGTAACTTGACTTAGTGTAGTTCCATGCATTCCTGGAATTTTCTAGACTTCTTGACTGCTTATATTCATGCCTTTTTTTTTTTTTTTTTTTTTAAAAATCCAGTTTGGGAAAGTTTTAGTCATTATTTCTTGAAGCAATGTCTTTGTCCTATTATTTGTTTTTCCCTCAGGATTCTTGCATTATTGGCCCACTTCATGCCATCTGACAGGGCTATGAGGCAACGCAATTCCCCTGGAGTTGTTTTTCTGTCTGCTCATCTGATGTGGCAACAACAAGTAACTGGTGTCCAAGCTCCTAGATCTTCTGCCTCCTTAAGTCTGACCTGAAAAGCTGTTATGAAAATTTCATTTCAGTTCCTGCATTTTCAGGTCAACATTGTTTTGCCTTATTTTCATTAAAATGTATATTGCTATTTCTAGACTCTAGCGATTCTCTATGTCATCTTTTTTTTTGCATATGCAATTGTTTTAAAGCCTCTGTCTAGTAAATCTGCTACTTAGACTCCTTCATGAACTGCCTTTATTTGATGATCCACAATTTTTGTTCCTTTGAATGTCTTGTTTTTTCATGTTGAAAGCTGGACATTTGAATCATGTATTAATGCCAGAAATCAGACTCTCTCTCTTTTCCAGAGCTGCCTCCTTCCCTCCCGTTCTCCCTTTCTCCCTTTCTCCCTTCCTTCCTTCCTTCCTTCCTTCCTTCCTTCCTTCCTTCCTTCCTTCCTTCCTTCCTTCCTTCCTCCCTCCCTCCCTCGCTCTCTCCCTCCCTCTCTCTTCCTTCCTTTCTTCCTTCTTTCCCCTTTTCCCTCTCTTTCTTCCTCCTCTCTTCCTCCCTTCCTTCTTTCACTCCTTACTTTGTTTCTACCTTGGTATAAATTAACCTTTCCTCTAGGAATGTGTCATAATTTTCTGAATTCCTTTTAAAAAGTTAGTGCTTTGGAAAGTCCTAGTCTCCAAATGTCTCACTCCCAAAGACAGAAACAAAGAAAAATGAAGAGGAAAAATTGTGATGGCCCTTTGTATCTCTTGGGGTAATGTATTGAATACTATGGGATGGCCTCTTGGCTATTCTCTGTGTCTATAATGGCAATCACAACAACCATTAGTAAGAGAGATCCTTAAAATGTAGATGCCAGGGACTTTACTGCTCACTGTAGTTCCCAAGGTATGTGGATGCTGCTACATAAGCACACAGAGAACACTTCCATAAAATAGAAGGTAGAGGTGGTAAGATGTTACAGGGGTAAAAAATGAACTTTGATATAAAAAAGGACCAAAGTTTGAAAAGTGTGAGCCTTGGCGTACATCCCAGGTTTCCAAAAAGGAGACAGACTCTGCGGTAGGAGTCTCATCTAATTGGGAAGGGCGTTCCTGGTGCTTCTTATTCCCTTCTTGGAAGAACCCTTCTTTCTCATTTATAGGACATAGAGATGAGAGCTTGCTTATATACATAGGAGATTGCTACACAATATAGGAGAAATTATTATCCATGTGGATCCTTTCAGAAAGTTAATGACCCCTAGATTCTTGATGGAAGAGGCTTACATTGCTTCATTAGTGTGTGTGATACCAGAGTTGTTCATAAATCACATTCAGACTTTAGTTCACAGGGTCTTTCAGGAGTTGATACTTGGATGCATCTATGCCCTTGTCATCTATGTATCACTCTAGAGGTTGGAAAAGGAATCAGAAGTTGCATTTAGGTCCTGAGTCTAAGTCTTGCCAGCAGACATGACCTCTGTTAACCTTTCTTTTGCTGTTCTGTAACCTGGGCTAGCTGAGCTAACGAAGGCTTGTTTGGGGTTGTTCTTCAGGACTTCACAGTGTGCGTCTGCAGATGATTATTTCTACATATTGACCAAATTAAAACTCCATTGTGCCTTATAGGTGCCTAGAAAATTGACTTCCAGGGTCAAGTTGACACCAGAGGAATCTTTTTTCCATAAAATATATAGATTGTCTTTCTGATTTGGCAGGACTAGGGGGCTGGATCTAGGGAAAGCCTGCAATTGTGCCCCAGCTTCAGCCCACTAACTAACTGTCTTTGAATTAGTAATGACAGCATAGGAAGAAGCATCTTTCTCTTTCCATTCCAACACTGGAGCCTTCTAGGGGTCGTGTGAATGCAGAAGAACATCCCACTTTTCCAGAAGTCGTCATCTCAGTTTTGAAATGTGATCCGGAGCTACTCAAAGCAGCTCACTGTACACTGAACACCCTCGGGGGCACCGACAAAACTATGCCGTCTTCTTCAGTGAACTATACCATCTATTTAAGGAAACTGCTCTAAATAAATTAGGGAGTGCTCTCACTATTGTTTCAAGTGTGTTTTGTTTGTTACAGTTCTAGGGAGACGACTGTCCCCTCAGGCTAGATTTGTAAAGGACATAATTTCAAAACTGAGAAGAGCAAATAATGAATGAGTAGGCTTCAGGAGATGGGATTCCGGCTTCAGCTCCTTCCCCCAATCTGTCTGTGGGTGTTGAGTAGGTCTTTTAGGAGCCCTTTAGCTCAGTTTATCCTTCAAGCTGCCATGGCCCGTGATACTTGCTCCTATTTCAGTGTAAGGCAACTCCCATGCCACACTTAGCCATGTTCAGATAAAGATGGACACTGTATGTCTTGAGGCTGGACAGATGGCTCAGCAGTCAAGAGTGTTTCCTGCTCTTACAGAGGACCCAGGTTTGGTTCCCAGCACCCACATAGAGGTTCATGACAGTTTCTAACTTCAGTTCCAGGGGACCTGAGACCCTCTTCTGGCTTTCATAGACACTAGGCATATGCGTGGTATGCATACATACATGCAAGGCAAAACACTCATACATGAAAACTTGGATGCCGCACGTCTCTTCACGTGAGTCTTTGACATGTGCACCGTTGACACTGGTGCCTGTTTGCTGAGAGCAGCGGGGTATTCCTGCCACAGGGCAAGTGTCCTGTGAGCTGTAGTACCTACTCAGTTTGTTGATTCTTTAAGAAGCAGGACAAGCGCAATGTTTGGAGGAATGGAAAAAGGAAATTCTCACTCCCTATTGCTGGGCATTGGTGGGCATCAGTATTTCTGTGGACTCAACTTTCTCCCTCTAGCACATAGAGCTTTATAGTAAAATGGGTTTGAATGCCAGTGGCCATGGGCTCTGAGAATTAAATAAGCAATGCCACCCAGTAACTAGGGATCATGTTATGTATGTGATATATGTCATCCCTGACTGGGACACAGGTCCTGCATTTGGCATGAGCACAAAAGTGCTTTAAAAATGGCAGTGCTAAGGAAGCATGGCTTATGATTCTACTGAAAATGGTGACTCCTTCAGGAATGCTTTTCTACCAAGATCTACCAGTGTAATCAAACTTGGCGTTTGGGGTCTTTTGCTGTAAAAGTCAGAGGCAAACAACTCTAAAAGATACAATTTCTAATTTCTTGGCACTGTTGCTCTCTACATAGCATATTGTATTTGCAGATTTCCGATCTCTCTCTCTCTCTCTCTCTCTCTCTCTCTCTCTCTCTCTCTCTCTCTCTCTCTCTCTCTCTCTCTCTCTCTGTGTGTGTGTGTGTGTGTGTGTATGAGAGAGAGAGACAGACAGACAGAGAGACAGAGAGAGACAGAGAGAAAGAGAGAGAGAGAGTATGCGTATGTGTGTGTGTTGCCTGCTCCTCCGAGTTCAATGAAGAACATGCAGAAACAGGCCTTCTTTCACACAATGTCAGCATGTTCTTAAGTCTAATACAAAGATGATGACTTAGAATATAATGATGAATCAATACAGAGCTTCAAATGAGGCCTTTTAAAGACTTTACCTTGTCAAAAAAATATCCGGCTTTGCATGAAAGTCCGCCTGAAAGACATCCCTGTAAACACCACATCCCTTTATCTGCTAAAGTTAGCAGAGAATGGAAATTTTGACACAAATCCTCAATATTTGTTTTTTTCTTTTCAACAGGCTATTATTTAATATTTGCCAAACCAGATCTGTGCAGCGCACACATTGCACTCTGTGGTGACTTGAGTACTTTGGTTTGTGGAATTAACTGGCCCACATCAGAGGGGCCCTGTGAGCCAGTGCCTTGCTGGCACTGTGCATCCTGCATGGATACTGGTTGCAGCAGAACTGCAATAGGCCTTGTTTTATGAAAACCCCCAAGGGATGAAATCCCTTTACAAAGAGATTTCTTACCTTTTATTGCAAAGCTTTTTTTTGATACTGCTCTTCTTCATTAGCTTCTCCAGAAGTTTTACTTTTACTTTTTGCAGTTGTTTTAGTGAAATATAAAAAGCCAGATGTTCTGTACCAGTCTGAGAGCACACTCCCAGTCAGCCATGAAAGGCAGAGCTGAGCCCATGCCTTCTAAAGCAGAGGCAGGCCCGGCTTTCTTCCAGTTGTCCTACCTGGAGGGTGAGAGTTGTTCAAGGGTCACAGTTTGCAAGTCTTTCAGCTTGCTTTGCCTCTCTTATAACACAGAAGACAAAATACAATGGCGAAGGAGGAGGAGGAAGGGGAGAAGAAGAAATGTTTCTGCTAGTGTCGGTGTTGGGATTAAATGTGCAATGGCATTAGTGCACACTGGTATGTACTCCTTTCTCTAGTAGAGGAATCCAGAATCCATCATCCAGAGTCCAGATTTTTCCTTTTTATGAGTTTTTCCAGATAAGGAAGCTATTTTTTTTGGGGGGGGGGTGTGGGCATTAAGTTTCATCTCTGCAGTTTCTGTGTTTTCATCTTTATTTTTTGAACAAACCAACACTTTTTATTTATGATTTCTAACTCACCTTTCTTTAAAGTGCAATGAATGCAAAAACTATCTACATTTTAGTTGCCTAACATTTTACAGTGTTTTTTCCCCGTACCCAAGCTAAGGATTTCCCAGAGGCTCATCCTTACTGGAAATGGGTACAGCTCGGCCTTCACTGAACATTGCATATATATTTAGCTTAACAAATACTTAAATGAGATTACTTACCTAAATCTTCATGTAACACGCAACAAGATAAAAACAGTAGGAAGAGGACTGGAACCAGGGCCAGGTTCTAGCTGCCGAGCATCCTACCACATGCCCCAGGGAGGCCCTACTTCTCCAAGGCTTCACCATCTCCCACAGCAACACCATCACCCCCGGGATCAAGAGTTCAACGATGAGTGGGTAGGCAACTTTCCATGCTCAGACAACAACGCTCCCTTTAGACAGGATGGATGGGGATGTGAACGCATGACTGCAAGCCTCCAGTCCCATTAAATCTCAGGTAAAAATCACAAATGCTTCTCCAACCGAGCATGGCCGCCTTAAGGAAGTGTCGAAAGTGTATCTTTTGAATGACTTCTTTAATGCGTTTTAAATCTTCACCGCAAAGGCATTTCAAATTTAGTACTAGCAAATTGGACAAAGTAAAATACATAAACAAGTTAAAAAAAGAAAGCACACTTACCTGAAATAGATTAGCAGGAAAGCAGTGGGAGAAAACAGACAAAGAAAGAGTGGGAGTAGAGCGGGGGCTGGCGAGGGGGGCTTTTACTTGAAAAGAACAACTTATCTGAAGGGAAGGAGAGCTGTAGATCCTCCACACGTCTCCAGTGGATACATTTTCCACAGTGAAGACTAACTGCCTGGACTTCCATGGATGCCCCATCTTCAGGAGTACATTGACTCTTTGCCAAGCCACACTTTGTTCTAATGCCTTGTCTACTGTCTATAAATGTTCAGTAACCTATGGTAACAGTTTATTTTCATAAACCTGAAGATCGGCTCTCAGAACCCCACAGCTGGGTATCTTGATTCAGTTTATAGAGAAGAGCCCTTTAGTTCAGAAAACCAGCACAACAGGTTTTCTTTTCTTACCTGAAAGCCAGCTCTACCTTTGGAAACCAGCAACTGCCTCTTTATACAGCATACCACAGTGGAAACAGCACAGAGAGATAAAGTCTTGCTAGGTGGCTAAAAAGAGGCCATTGAAGCTTCATCTCAGGGGTTACCCACTGTTTTCATTAAGCTAGTTATCCTGATGTGTGTGTGTGTGTGTGTGTGTGTGTGTGCACGTGTGTATGTGTGTTTTCAGACTCAGGCATTAACGTTCCTCATTTTAGCTCAATTATTTCCTTGATGATTTAATTTAGTTATTTGTGTGTATGTGTGTATGTGTGTGTGGTGCTGGGGATTGAGCCCACAGACTGGAACATTCCAGAAAAGTGCTCTAACTCTGAACACCACACCCTAGACTGACAGCTTCAGTTTTTACAAGACCGCCCTCAGCCTTTGACTTAGGAAGTAGCTGCAGTGTAATTCATGATTCAGATTCTAGAACCCAAACCCCAAGTGTGTTCTTTTCTCATGTTACAGTGAGGATTGAACCACGAAGGCCTTACACTTAGTGACACAGCTAGTCACAGTGGATACATACTATGAATCAACTCAAAGGAGGTCCCTAGAGCAGCTGAAGTGTTGGAAGGAGGCTGCTTGTTGGTTTCCCATTGCTAGGCAGCTCAGCCCTGAAATAATCACACAGAAACTGTATTAATTAAATCACTGCTTGGCCCAAAAGCTCTAGCTTCTTATTGGCTAACTCTTACATATTAATTTAACCCAAACCTACTAATCTGTGTATCTCCACGTGGCTGTGGCTTACCTGCTAAAGTTCCCGCATCTGTCTGTCCCCACCAGGGTTACATAGCTTCTCTCCGACTCCACTTCCTTTCTCCCAGCATTCAGTTAGTTTTCCCCGCCTAGCTCTGCTCTATCCTGCCATGGGTTCAAGACAGTTTCTTTATTAACCAATGGTATTCACGGCATACGGAGGGGAATACCACATCACTGAAGTCATACCTGGAAGGGAGAGTGATGTTTGCCAGGCACTGAAGCGGGGGTGAATGGGGTAAGAAGTATATGTTCAATCAACACATAGTTTAGTTAGGGAAGACAAAAGAATTCCAGAGCTCAGAGGGTAGTGGTGGGACAAAATAGGAAGGTGCACACATTGTGTGGCTTTCCTTGAGGAAACACAAACAAATGGACAGTTTATTCCAGACAGAACACTCACAGCAGCCAAAGGAACGATGCCATCCAAGATAAGCTTAATGGTCCGATGAGCTTTTTTGGGTTCCTTACAGGAGCACAGGGATTCAAGTGCACTCTCCCCATTAAGATCCCACCACAGCATGGCTGATGAACCATGAAAGGCACCTCCCTGGAGCCCTCCATGCTATGTTGGAGCGGACGACTGCCTGCAGAATGTCCCTACAGCCACATTGGTACGATTTACAGAACCTATGGAAGAGCCTTGTGAATCTTGTAGCTTCTTGAGCCTTGTAACTTTTTGAACTTCCTAAGTCTTGTAAATTTCCTTTACTTCCAGATCTTGTGAGATTCCTTCTTTTGTGCTCTTTCTGGAAAGGGGGCCAGAAATTCAATTCAGAAGAAACAGCTACAGAGCGGGACTATATTGTTAAGATTGTCAAAACTGGAAAATATTTTTGATCACTAATTATAATTCCTAAGATAAGTTTTCATTATGTAGCATAATGGCCTTGAACTCCTGCTCCTCTGGCCTCAGTGTCCCAAGTCCTGTAATTATAACTGTAATTTGCCACCATGTCTGGAAAAACTATACATGTTATGTTATGCAAATTTAACCACAAATTTAATTTTTTTAAAAAAGCATACAATTTCCAGTTTAGCAGAACAACTCTTCCTGGGCCCATTTTCATTTGCTACAAATTTAATATGTGATTTATCTTTGTTTTTGTATAGCCAATTTTAAAGGGCTCTAAAAAGGAATCGGTCTTTAAAGTCATGTGAAGTGTAAACACATGGAACAAATGATATAATTCCTGAATATAGGGTAATGTGGTCATCACCACTGGCTGGGATAGTCTAGCCAGGTTACACTGGGATGTACTGAAACTTGTCGCTGTGTGAGTGGTATTGACAGTTTAGAGAAATGTTTTTAGAAACAAGTTAACCTGTAAATCATCACCATAAACTCATGACCATTAGCCACACTTTCACAGGTTAGGTAGCTGGGTCAGAGTTAAGACATCTGTAGAAACAGGTGGACACCCTGATCTTCAAACTGTTGTAGCTCAATAGACTGCAGAAGGGAAATAGGAAAAAGGAGAGAATACAAGAGGGGGCAGAGGAAAAGGAGAAAGGAGAGAATAGAAGAGAGGAAAAGGGGAAAGGAGGGAGATATAGAGAAGGCTAGAGGCAGAGGGAGAGGAAGAAGAGAGAGAAAAAAGAGCAAACAAGGAGGAGTTTGGTCGAGAGGAGAGACAGGAGAAAGAAGAAAAGGAGGGAGAGATGGGGAGAGGGAAAGGCAGAAGAAAAGACACAAGAAAGAAAAAAGAAGGAGGAGGGGAACGGAGATAAAGAGAAGAGACAAACGGAAAAGACGAAGAGGACAGAGGGAGAGAGGGGAAGAGGAAGAGAGAAAGAAAGGAGGGGAGCAGCACAGAGCAGAGAGGAAGAGAGAGATAGGACAGCATTGTCAATATAAGCACCAAATCCAGACCATGGCCACTTCGGCATGTACCTTCTTGTCATGTTAAGTCATATCCCACATAGCTACAAGTGCTGCATGGGGAACGGGTGGCGAGGGGCTGAGCTGGGAAGGCAGGTAAGTTTGGGCCGATGCTGTTGGTTTTGATGTTTTGATACTTTCTCGCTGTAAAGTATCTCTAGGCTGTGTTAGGTACCATGGCATCTGGTGGAGAATTTGTGTAGTATTGAGATCTCAGACCAGTAACCAGGAAACTGTTATCTTCCTCTAGTTACCCAAACCCACTGTAATCTTGCTTATAATTCATTTGTTTTGTTTCTCTTCATCTCTGTCTATCTATATGTCTATCTGTCTATATACCTCTGTCTTTATCTGTCTCTGTTTCTCTCTGTCTTTTACACACACACACACACACACACACACACACACACACACACCTCTAAGTAAACACCAAAACCCAAGAAGCTTCAAAGCAGGAAACGCAGAGACACCTCCATTTTGTGGATCACTGGAATGTCCCTCGCTATGTATGGCGTCTTTCTGCTGTACTGCGAGCACCTCCGTGGGTGATACGTTGTCCCTCTAGATCAACTCTCCTGTGGCTTCAGCGGCTCACCATTGCAAGTCAGTGCTTATTAAATGTGACTTGACTGATTGCTATGACAAGCAGTTGTGCCAGAAGAAATGTGAGCCCTACAACTCTGCGAGTTCCTGAAGTCACATGAGGGGTGTCTGGTGACCTGGGCTCACTCCCAGGAATTAGCAATGTGATATTGAATCCTTTGTCCCTTTGTGTCACTGGTTACAGTCTGGCCTTCCTTTACCTTGACTGAAAGTTATCCTGTTCCTATAGAGTTTCCAAAGCCCGGTGTTTGCAGGAAGAGACGCATGGAGAAGATGCTGACGGTGGGCAGGTGGTGAGTACACCTCAAAAATGTGCCTGGATCAGTGGTTCTCAACCTTCCTAATGCTGCGACCTTTAATACAGTTAGTTCCTCATGTTGTGGTGACCCCCGACCATAAATTCATTTTCATTACTATTTCATAACTGTATGTTTACTGGTATGAGTCATAATGTAATATCTGATATGCAGCTTATCAGTTATGTGACCCCTGTGAAAGGGTCATTTGACTCCAAAGGGGCCGAGATCCCCAAGTTGAGAACTGCCGATTTAGGTAACATAGCCCTGCAGGTACTTTCTGATGGGTGTGCATTGTGATAGTTACCTACTGTATTTGGTGAAAAGGATCCATTATAGAAGGTAAATGGCAAAACTTTAATCCTACCTTTTATCAGTGTTATGGAAAAGTGTGTTTCCAGTGGACACTTGCGGTAGGAAAAGGTCTGCATGGAAAGTCCAAAGCTGAATGTTGCATAGCATGAAGAAGGAATTGGCCTTGGAGACCCAGGTCTCTCATGCCGTATATAAGAGGCCTTAAAGCAGATTTTGGAAACCTCACTGATCAGATTCAAATGTGATGTTTTAGGCATCCAACAAGGGGAAGAATGAAAATGCATATTGATGGATTCCTACTAAATCTTGAACAAATTATTCTACTTAAACAGACATGACTCTATGGGAAAGTGAATAAAGGAACTGGGATTAGAAGAGCTGGCTTTACACACTCATTCTCCTATGCTCAAGCGGTATTTCACTGGAGCTTCTGTGGTGCATTCATAGCCAAGCCCTCAGCTGGGCAACATTACATAGTTTTCCTCTTTCCCGCTTTAATCTACCATTTAAATTAGTTTGGAGTTTGAGATGGCCAGGCTTACAATGTGATGAGGCTCTTGAAGAAGAATTCAATTACGTACTATCCATGAGTTCTGTTCAGAGGCAACTCGGATCGTTGTGTGGATACTAGCAATCCAGCAACAGTGTTCATGGGCATGCAGATTTCATTTATAGAAACTTGGAAGGTACTGGGCAGTAAATTATAAATTCAGATGTCAGAAGATATCCATAAAGATGAAGGTGATTTTCATTTTCTTTGGAGTTGGCAGCACTGGCTAAAGCAGGATCAATAGTAATTAAGAAACACAGATGAGAATAATAAAAGACTGAAACCAGTCATTTGAAAGAACCTAGGAGATCATTCTGACACCAGAATTACTGAATTGGGAGGAAACACAGTTTTAGAGATGCCTGGCTTCAATCTTCCTTTTTGGAAAAGAATTCTTTGTGATGCTTTCAAAAACATCTCACTGGTTACAAAGAACCCCATAAAGATATGGGGTCTCCTGTCTCAATCACACCCGTCCAAGGCAGGGGGATGTAAGCTTCAGAAATCTTGACGCATATGAAGTCGTGTGCAGAAACCTGTCTGTGGTTACATAAGAAGGTCCATAGCAGCTTCCCACACATCCATGAAGTGTCTCCAAAGAGTGAGAACGGCTCCAGAGATGAAAAGTAAACTTTCTTGCCCCTCTTTGTGTCCATTCCGAAAGTTGTTTTGACACTTCTGAATCATGAACCAGGATTTGTTTGGGAAACTGGTAGCCTGGGCCTAGTGGGCTCTCTGAAGTTATACTGTTGGGAGAAAAAAAAAATCAGTGTGATTTTGCCTCAACATCTTGCCCTTTGCTTAGAAGGGAATAGTCTTCTCTATGTACTAAGTGGTTCCCGAGATACAATGTTTAAACATGCTGGCCAAAAGACGAGTATTACAGAGTGGAAGGGTGGCTTCAGGGCGATTAGGATAGAGCATGGAGCCCTCATGGACCATATCAGAGCCACTGAAGGGCTTGGAGAATTGGCGTTGATCTCTTCTGTTCGTTCTGCTCTGTGTGGACATAGCATGTGTGCCTCCTGAGGACATAGCATCGGGTACCATATTGCGATGTAGCATTGAACTTCAAAGCTGGGAGAATCTAAGTTATTTTCCTTACAGATTATACTGTATGTGGGAGGACTCTCCAGAGGAATAGAACCAATAGAATGTACATGTGGGTATTAAATATCATCGTATCTATTTGAATATATATATTTATGATGATAGGAGGTTTATAGGATTTGCTTATTGATAGGGGCCTGGGAAACTCAGCAGTGGCTGTCTACAGGCTGGAGATGTGGAAAGTCAGTCTCTTTGCCTAGAAAGTGGGATACCTTGGCAGCCCTAAGTCAGCACTGGAAGCCTGTGGGTTCCCTGCCGAGTAGCAGCATCAGGTGCTGAGTCAGTATCCAAAGGCTGAAGAGGCTGGAGTCCCAAGTCAGAAGGTGCCAACATTTGAGAAAGAGGGCCCCCGCACAAAAGAAAGGACTTGCAGGTTTCACGCTGCCTCCTCTCACTTCCTTCTTCATCCCACAGTCAACCTGCTGGAAGGTGCCACCGCTTTCGGGGTCGGTCCTTACTGTCCATGTCAAGCATTTTTGGACAGACTTTCAAAGAAACCCAAGTGATCCACCACCCTAAGTACCTATTGATGCATTCAATTGAGAAGCAAGACCACTCCACACCAGCCTCTGTGCTTTGCTGTAATGGCATAGATGAGCTTTGGCAGTTTCTATGAAGAAAAGGATACATGGAATACCCTGTATGTGCAGATGTCTGTTCTAGCTGCTTTACAGATTCTCAATAAGCATTTCGGGTAGGGATTGATATCCTATTTTACAAACAAGGAAAGGGGGTATATATGGATTCGGTGGTTTGTGTCAGGTGGGAACACCTGGCAAATGACACAGCTATAGTTTTTGGAGGTAAACTCTGGGCCTGTAACTATGACAATCTTCGGGGCTTCTCAGCTCAGATGCATTGCTCGTCTCGTAACTATGGAGGTAACAGAGGAATGTGAATGTGGGTTTGGTATTTGAGGTTCTAGAAGTGTGTGTAATTTGGTCCTCACCTCCTTCTGGCTTCCCTAGAACAGGTCCTTCAGTCTTTTTTTTTTTTAAAATCTTATCTATAATCTTATCTATAAAATAGAGTAAAGGTGTTCTGGGGGTAAAATGAGGTCATGTCCTTAGGGCTATACATGTGGAACAACCTGCTCCCCAGTGCAGCTGAATACATTCATTACCATTCACTTGCATATGAATCTTATAAGAGAAAAAACAAAGCTCGACAACGTTGAGGCAGGGTAACAAATGTACTAATATTTAAATTTATTCCGATATCAATTTCATGAATTCCTTTTTGATGGAGGGGTGTTTGCTGTTGTTAGTTTATTTATTTGTTTATTTTGAGACAGAGTCAATCTCTGCCGACTGGGCTGTCCTCTAGCCCACAGAGATCCACCTGTCTCTGCCTCCCGAGGCCAGAATTGAAAGTATGCACCACCAAGCCCTGCTTTCTACCTTCACACATTCCTGAACAGCAATTAAAAGTTACCAGAACTGACCCCAAACAAACAGGCCCAACCTGGTGATTTATCTCTCAAAGGAGATGACTCAGACGGTTAATTGCCTTTTGTTGAACCCTTACACTCTTTTGGAAGATTTTAAAAAGTTACTTTCTTTTCATGATTTCTTGTTAAGTTTTGTGTGTGTTTGCTGTGTGTGTGTGTGTGTGTGTGTGTATGTGCTACATATGTCTATTGAAGTCAGAGGACAGTCTCAGGTGTGTGTCTGTCCATCTTGTTTGAGGCTGTGTCTCTTTTAACAGTTTGTCTCCGTTGTGAGCTGCCTGGCTTTATTTCCTTTTTTTTCCAGGGCTTCTTGTGTCCTGTCTTTAGCTCCCATCTCACCAGGGGAGCACTTGGATGACTGACTCAAGCTTTATGTAGGTTCTAGAAATTTATACACAGCTCCTTAGATTTATGTGACAAGCACTTTACCCACTGAGTCACCTCTCCAGTCCCCAGGAAAAATTGGTTTTGATGTACTGTTCACTTCATTTTATTCATTCTGTGGCCTGAATGCTCATATCACAGGTATTGCAAAATATGATGCAATTTACGATGAAAAGTGGGGATATCAACACATAACATTTAGATGAGTGATTTGTGTTGCACGTTTTAGGTATTAAAATGATAAGCTATGGAAATGGCATTCCTGGGCCTTCCAATGCTAACATGGTGCCCCAACAACTCTCCTAGAGGTTGCATGGGAGTTCTGATTTGTAAAACATTGTCTCCCAGGGCTCCTCTCCACTCATTTTCCTTCTGACTTCGGGTTCCTAGGCCACTTTGCACAGGATCAAAGCAGTGTTCACATAGAGTATCAGCGTATGTCGGCTGCTCATGTTGGTTGGTGAATATTCAAAATAATGGCATCCTGCTTAAAAAACAAAAAGGTGTATCCCGAGGAAAAGTGTTGGAAAGGCATTGCAATCAACGCTGTCAGTCTTTGCCCACATCTGATAGTATTCTAAAGAAAGAAAATCCCCCTACAACTTTTAGAGTCTTGACTGCCTGCAGGGATGCCAAGTGATTCTGACTTCAGAAAGTGCAGAGAGCAGACACGAAGCCTTCACGTGACTGATGCAAACTGTTCCTCGCGTGTTTAACTCTTACCTGCACCTCTGGGAGGAGATACCTGTCCAGGCTAAAAGGCTGAGCCTCTGAGAGATGTGAGCGCTCATCCCAGGGGTTACTGCCTGATCAAAGAGAGCGTTCTAAATATAGCTGTCATGTTCTCCTCACGGCAAAGCACAAGTTAGCAATGTATGTTCTAAAAGAGATTGCAAATTCGCAATGAAGCATAAGCCTAGCCCTCATTATTCTAGATGGGTTTAGTCTTTTAAAAATTATTTATTCATTTTATTGTATATGTGTGCGTGTGCATGTGTGTGTGTGTGTGTGTGTTTTACGTGTGTACATGAGAATGCAGAAGCCAGAGGTCAACATCAGCTGTCTCTCTTGGTCACTCTCCATGTTAGGTTTTGAAACAGGACCTCTTCCTGAGCCAGGCTCACCAGTTCATCCAGACCGGGTTTGCATGGGTTCTGGACATGTGACTCAGGTTCTTTAGTTTACGCTTTAGCACCGGACCCATCTCTATAAACTAGCGGCCCAAGGCTACTAAAAGAGGCCCAACTCTCAGTTCTGTTTAATCCTAACGCTCTTAGTCTGAGACAGAAGGCTATAAGCGAGAGACTAACACAGACTGTATAATGAGACTCTGCCTCAAAACCCACAAACCTAAATCCCAAATCAAACCAAAGCCTGATAATGTATTATTGAACCCATGACTCTAGGTAAGGTGTAGTTTAAGAAAAAATTTATGACAGGTGTTTTTACCCTTTTCCTTTTCACTTAAAACAGTTTTTTTTGGTTTTTTTTTTTCGAGACAGGGTTTCCCTGTAGTTTCTAGAGCCTGTCCTGGAGCTAGCTCTTGTAGACCAGGCTGGCCTCGAACTCAGAGATCCGCCTGCCTCTGCCTCCCGAGTGCTGGGATTAAAGGTGTGCGCCACCACCGCCCGGCTTAAAACAGTTTTAAGGCTCAGATTTTCCTCGAGGGAGGGAGGTAGAGAGACACAAAGTGTTCTCTGAGAGGAAACTCCAGAAAAGCCTTACATCTCCAGAGTGAGGGGTCAGTCTCCTGAGGAATCAGGGTGATGGTACATAGCTACTTGGGGAGGAAGTCGTGGGAAGTGCCTGCCAAAGGGAAATCACTGCCCATTCCCCAATAAGTCAGCTGCTTATTAGAGGAAATGGGAGTTTAGAGCCTCTTTCAGTGACAGCAACAGGAGAGTTTGACAGAGGGGGTGAGGGAGATTCACCAGGTGAAAGACACAGCTCTAGAGAGGGGTGGAAAGCAGGAGACTAAGGAAATGTTTTAGAGGACTCAGGCCAAGGGTGTGGCTAATCCCTGAAGTGGAGGCAGGAAGATTGGGAATGCAAAGCTTGGTCTCTATGAGGCCCTGCCTCAAACAATACCAAAAAAAAAAAAAAAAAAACTCCCTAAAATGTAATAAAAATGTCAGAGAAAGGACAAAGAACTAGCCCTAGTCCTACAGAAGTCAAGCAGCAAGGCATATGTCACACAGGTGACACTCCTCCCTATGTAAAATAGCTTCAGTGTCACCCTCCTTTAAGAAAGCAGCATGACATGTGTCTGGTATCACCTGAGTGAGGGTGCCCCCTATGTAAAACAGCTCCAGGGTCACCCTCCATGAAGAAACGCGAGGAACAGTTTCTCTCTGCTCTGAAATTACTGTTTGACCCTCAAAACAATCTTGGGGGACTTGAGAACTAATAAACATCAGCCAAAAGCACAAGTGATACATTTTTGACAGTCTCATCCTTTGGGATGCCAGTGAAGAATCAGCAAATATTCATCAAAGGGTAGCTACAGTGCTCAAGCAATGAGAATCAATGAACCAGGCTCCTTTCTCCTCTTATGGGGGATGCACCAGCGACACAGCTAACAGTGTGCTTCATCTACACGTAGGCACACACAGCATAGGAAGCAGAGACACTCAGAAAAATTACACCAAAGGAAGAGACATCTGGAGGGAACTCTCAGCCCATCCTTAAAGGACATGTGTCAGTTACCTGCCATTGAAAGAAACAATAAAGAGAAGGCAAGTCTGGGGGTGGGGCATTCGTGGATTGACTCAGTGGATAGGGTCTCCTGTACAAACACAAGGGTCTGAGTTTGGATTCCCAGCACCCACATAAAAAACTGGGCTCACAAGACATGTGTTTGTCATCACAGGCTTGGGAAGGTAATGAGAGGGGCTCCTCAGGGCTTGCCAGTCAGCCAGTCTTGCCAGTTTAGTAAGATCCACGGTCAGGGAGAGACTCTGTCCCAAAATATCAGCCAGAGAAGAGATTGTGGAAGACGCCCAGTGTCGACCTTTGCCCTCCACATACCCACACATACACAGAAACACATACAAGTTTTAGAAAAGGATAATCTCTAAGTTAGGGCATAGCAAACACAGGGCTGTCAAAATGGGAGACAGGCAGACCCCAACAAGGAGGCTTCAAGGCTTCAAGACTTCAAGGTTGCAGCCTGACGATGCAGGGTGGCGGCGGTGGGTGGGGGTAGGGAAGTGGGGGCTGACTGCAGATGAAAGGTTCACAGTAGAAGTTGCAGTTTTGATGAGCACCGAAGCTAGACGGCTCATCTCTGTGTCTCAGATATCGATAGCGTAACGGCTGTTTGGTTGCTATTGCCTTACAGCATTGGAATCTAACATAAAAGGGAAGAGCGCTTCAAGCTAAACCTGAAAGCTCTTCACAGCCATAGGAGATGAAAACAGAAACGTCCTCAGCGGCTGATGAGACTGGAGATGACAGGGAGGATGTTCATTAGCAGAGACGGCTAACGCTCCGTGTGTGTCAGAGAGGGAGGAACAGGAAGCTGGGAGGGGCCGTGCTTAGGTAGGGAAACGTGGTAGATGAGTGATACAGCCATCAGTTTCCGCTCCCATGAGGCCAAGTGTTACCGCTTCATTGCTAATTTCTGCTGCCATATCCTTCTGAACAAGGGTCTACCCACACTCCTCTAAGGTTTAATCTACTGGCTTTGGGAGTAGACCTTAAGGGGTTTCTCTGTAACTTTGGAGCCTGTCCTGGAACTAACTCTTGTAGACCAGGCTGGCCTTGAACCACAGAAATCCACCAGCCTCTGCCTCCCATGTGCTAGGGTTAAAGGCGTGCGCCACCACCACCTGGCTTTGGGGCTCTTTTAGATGTGGGAACTAGCTTGGAAATACCAGGGTGTTTCCACGCTGTGGTCTGAGTGTGAAATACCAGGGGGTTTCAACGCTGAGGTCTGAGTGTGAAACAGTGCCCACAGGCTCATGTGTTTGAACCCTGGTGGGACCTGTGTGCAGAGGGGCTTGCTGGGGGAACTGGGTCACGGGAAGCAGGCTGTGAGGTTTTGTAGTTCAGCGCCCACTTCCTGTCTCCTCTCTGCTTCTGGGATATGAGCACAGTGTGAGCAGCTGCCTGACATTCCCGCCTTAATGAAGTAGGCCTTATTCTGCGTCGCTTTTGTCTGGCATGTTGTCTCAACCGTGAGAAAAGGTAACAATGCATCAGCTTTGACTAAATGGAACCAGAAAGGGAGACGTGAGTGCTGGCTGTTCACCCTACGGAGGACAGGGAACGAGGCTGTCTCAAGTCCAGTTCTGTATTCACCCACCTCTAGAACGCCTGCAGTGCATCAATAGGACTCACCTGGGCAAGCTGCTGGCTCTCTCACCCTTCATTCTGACAAAAGAAAACTCACATTCTTGAGGTAAGTACTTTCAGTGGGAGCCACAAAGAGCACGCGAGTATTTACAGAGAAGCGCCAGTGCTTTGGGGGAAATCCCCCAAGAGCAAAACTAAAACAAAACCAAAAAGCAACAAACAAACAAGCAACAGGTTTATTGAACACACTGAGAAGGGTGTCAGGCTGGCTTGTAACGAGGGCTCCGATCTGCATCCCTGGTTAGTATTTGAGTGTGGTTATTGTGGGAGAGAGCACGCTTAGCTTCCCCACACTGCTTGCTTTCTTAAGTTATTACTTCTAAGCCTTTCACTTGCCCTTTTCTTAATTGGCCTATTATGGAGTAAAATTGATATTATACACATTGCTTAGCAACAAGAACAAATGGTTCCTTTGTGGGCGCGTTATGATAGCGCCAAGACTCTCAATGATTTTCTGTGTGCTACATGTTCATTCTCTTGTCATCTTTGTTCATACCCTTTAAAAGAAATCTTGAAGTTTTAAAAACTTCATTTACTTATTTATTTGTGAGTGTGTGTGTTTGGGGGAGGGGGGGCACATCCATGTCATCAAGTGCCTGTAGAAGCCAGAGGGCAGCTTGCAGGATCCAGTTCTCTCTTTTCAGCACAAGATTCCTGGGGATCAAACTCAGATGTTGGTCTTGGCAGGTGCACCCACTGAGCCATCTTGCTGGCCAACTAGGCACGTTTTGACATGGCTATAACCTTGATAAAATTTGAGCTGTGTTTGGGAATTGAGGGACGTAAAGCTAGCAAACTGCATGGCGACGTTAGCAGACTGGTGGAGCCGGAGGACAGTCGCACAAGTCAAAGTCCCCTGTGCTTCTGTTTGATTTTCACTGTGGCTCAGGGGAGTGGATTGTTGAAAAGACTGAGGTGTAGTGTTGGTCAGAAAACTGCTCAGTGCTGCTCCATGATGGTACACGAGTTCTAGTTAGTATTAATAATAAAAACCCGGAGACAGACAGGGGATGAAAGCTGAAAGATCAGAGAAGTAGAGCGTGCCAGCCACTAGAGCACTTACCTCTACTGCTCTCAGCCCCCAAAGAGACCTAGCTCCTCTCTCCACCCTGCCTTACCACTTCCTCTCTCCATGGAGCCGTATCACTTCCTGTTTGTCTGTATAGATATCCAGAACTCTATGGTTAACTAATGGCTAGCCCCTCCCTCTTATCTTCAGGCAAGCTTTATAGAGCACAAAATATCACCACACAGTGATGGGAACCCAGGGTGCTAAGGTCAAAGCCTTTTAATGTTTCCTCTTGTTGTTAGCCAATGTCATAGATTTCTCCACAGTGTGGGTGCTGGGCCCATACATAGTTATGGTTTAGGTGTGAAGTATGGGCCACAGAGGTGCATGGGTTGAGGTTCCTGCCTAGATGGTGGCGCTATTGAGAGATGATTAGCACAGGAGGGGGCTAACCTCGGCAATGCATGGAGCCGGAATGGGCTGTTTGGAGGGGGTTGTAGGAAGTAGGGTATTGAGTGGAATGCACTTTAGGAGGATACAGTTTGTCCCCGGAACCTTCATACCACTTCACAAATTGCTTCTTGTGCAGCCTGATCTCA
This sequence comes from Arvicola amphibius, assembly GCF_903992535.2. Classification (NCBI taxonomy): domain Eukaryota; kingdom Metazoa; phylum Chordata; class Mammalia; order Rodentia; family Cricetidae; genus Arvicola; species Arvicola amphibius. The sequence goes on along the minus strand of NC_052052.2, from coordinate 138,171,833 downwards.
TGGTGCGCTTTCCGCCATGATGTTCTCCCCTTACTGTGAGTCAACAGGGCTGAGGCTGAACAACCGTGATTCAAACCTTTGAAGCCTCCAGCCAACTGTGTCTTTTCTCCCTCCAGTTGACAGACTCTGATTTTTGTCATAGCAACGAAAAGGCTAAAGTCATTATTAAACGTTAAAAAGTTATTGGGTGGGGAATGTGACTGCCACTGTCTGAATTAGTTGGCAGTTACTACTGAATGAGCTGGCTCTCCCTCGTGTGCTTGGGGACTTGTGTCAACTGAAGCTTTACTGAGCATTTCTAAGCAACAGAATTTCTGGAATGGCAGGTGCGGTTTTATGCCATGCCCCTGTGGAGTTGGGTCAGTTTGTCTGCCGTTGTTCCTTCTCCACAGTTCAGGTCCATGATAGAAATGATGAGATGTACCTGGGAGGATTCCAGTCCTGTGGTCTGGTAGGCCTATGGCTGAAATAGCTGCATATTTAGCAAGGAAAGAGAATGGGAGGGGAAGAGAGAGAGAAGGAGCGAGAAAGGGGGGATATATATGTATATATACATACATATGAGAAAGACATATGAGAGAGAGAGAGGGAAGGAAAGGATCAGAGAGAGAAGAAAGTAGGGAAAGAGGGGGAGGGATGAAGGGAAGAGAAGAGGGGGAGGGAGAGGAACACGAGGAAGAAGAGACTATGTGGTGGTTTAATTCTGTGTGCTGTCATGGGCTCAGGGTTGACCCTTTTTTGCCTTCATCCCCTGGAAGGGCTGGGAACTTGAGGAGTACATTTGGAGTAGTTTCTCCAAAAAGGTGAATCCATGGTGCTCAGAGCTCTCGTTTGCGCTGCTGGGTGCCCATTCAACTGTGGTCTACAAACAGGCTAATGTGTGGCTCTAAGGGATGGCAGAGGTCTCCTTCACCCCAGCACTAGCTCCGGCTAGGGCAGCAGGGCGAACATGCTGAAGGTACTATGTGTGGGCAACATCAGGAGTCACCAATTTCAGCCTCCAGAGTCTGATTTGCTCTGTGTGTGAATAAAAGAGAAGGGAGAGCCCGTGGCTTCCTGTGGGAGCAGATCAGTTCAGTAGGACAGCTGCCCATGTTCCGGGCAACAGCCTCCCATTCCTGGTGAGGCACATGAGTTATTAGGAACTAGTAACCCTAATTAAAGTTAGTGGGTCACAGGAAAACCAACAAAGCAAGACATGAAAGTGGGAGGGAGTCTGTTGGGAAGAAAATGGGGTTTGACAGGAGTAGGAGGATTTGAAAGGATGATGGGGAAGATGAAAATGAACAAAATGCAGGCATTATAAATATGTATGTATGAAATTGCCAGAGAATTGAAAAAAAAAAGAAACAAAGCAAGGGCAAAAGCATTACCCCAGAAGGAAAGTGTATCAACACAGTGTGATGAAGGATCTAGGGGAGTACCAGAAAAATACAACTTAAAATGCACCACGAGGCTGCCAATGAGAGGGTCAGAGGGAACAGTGGAGGTGACAGAATTCTTGCAACAGCTCCGTCCGTCCCCCACCCTCATCTCTCTTCCACAGCTTGGCCTTTCTACCCTTCACCCCTGCCCTGTCATTATCTGCAGATGTTATCTGCCCAGCAGATGTTGTAACCTGTGAGATCCCAAGGCTTATTCCCACCCTGCTCTGCTGCCCTTCCCCCACCCTCCTGCCCTGGACTCAAGGTTCCTGAAAAGAGAGCTAAGGATGGAGGAGCCCAGGAGCCCAGGGAAGGAAGGGCAGAACCCTGAATACACATGGCAGCCAGAAGCTGAGGAGAGCTCTTTTGACAGTTGGAAAAGTAAATATTTATTTCACAGATCTTAAGTGTTTGATTCCGCTCAGAGGACCACAGGTATATTTTTGTTTCCATCAAGGCACCTCTGGAAGACAGGACTTTGCAAACAGCCTCATTTTATCCCTCAGTGAATGCTTGCCAGAGTGACATTTTCCTCACTCACTTCTGTGGAGGAATGAAGCCTTGTGGATGGTGAAGGTAGGGAACTTCACTATTGTGTCCTGGGAACAAATGCCTACATTTGCACCCAATAGGAATCAACTCCAGCCAGTGGCACAGGAAAGCAATTGCTTAACCCAAATCTGCAGGTGAAAGTTGAGATTTGTGATTCACCCCATGAAATGTGGTCCCGAAAATAATCGCGATAGTAAAATAAAGGCTGTGAGTTAAGGAAGGGCAAGAGGGGGTCTCCCCGTGTGTGAAAGTGTGACCCTGCCTCTGAGAAGATTCTTAGGTGTTTCAGTGAAAAACACTAGATTTGAAACAGCTTGATCTGCCCTACTTGGTTTTTCTCCATCTAATTCCTTTTGATTGCTTCTGTTTTCTGGTATACAGACAAAACAATACTTTTATATATTACATATAAAACAAGGAAAACTTAAAAATAAAAAAACTCAATGTAAAATTACCATATGTGCCTGATGTAGCCTCTTCTACTTAATCTGTCACTCACTCTCTGGAGGGGACAGCGCTACCATCCTGTATTGCCCATAGCGACAATAACTTTTTCCAACCTCACGACCTCTTACCTTCTTTCCGTTGTCACAAGATGGTGTACAAAGGACGCTGGGATTGCAACAGGTTGAGCTTCCAGAAACAACCTACCAGGAGAGCTACAGACTCTTTAATTTGTTGCAAGGCAGCCTAAAATAAATTAATCTAAAATACGACTCAGAAGTCTTTTCTGCCCTCCATAAGGTAGGGAGAATGATTAACACATGATTCCCTTTGATGAAACAGAATTGTTCACGGACAGCAGAAAGATTTCTACCAGATGTCCCTTCGATAAGATCACAAGTGTTAAGTAACGTGGTGACTTCTAACAGGCTGACAATTACAGCTTAAATTTCATAAGATCTCTGGGGGAGTCTCTGTGACCAAGAGCGGGACCTGTGGGATTTGTTTTCTAATACCTGTAAACAATAAGCTCCATTAGTGATGGCCTCAGATAGGCTCAGAGACTTCGCTATCTGCAAGTGGTGATCAATTTTGTGAAAACATACATTAGCCATTAAATTGATACTTCCCTTTGGGAAGTATTTTTTATAAACATTTATATTTTCTCAGGCCTCTTATCATAATATCACGGAGGACCATTCGTTGTGAAAGGAAATGAGAAAGGAATCAGTGGTAGGGTTGGGTTGAAACCTGCAGTTTATTGGGGTTTTTCAGTCTGTCTGTAGAGGGGGGACTCTGATACTGGGGACTGCTGGTCTTTGGGGTTTTATTTTTAATGTCTTTACTCTGTCTCAGTTTGTTCAGGAATTACTTTCTTCGTTTTCCTGGCTGCATCTAACTATTGATGTCAACATGAACACTTAGCTTAACATGTCAGGACTGAATTTTCCTTAGACACGGTGCATAATAGAAAATGTGCACTGGGTTCTCGAAGTTTCTTTTCTGGTCTCTAAACCTTTCAGGTCTGGCCTCTTAGGAGGAGCCCATCTGTTTGCAGGCAAAGAAAAGAAGTGTTGCCACCTGTAGGTGGAAAAGAAACTACAGAAGAAGAAGGGGGAAAATATTATCTTTACCAGCGCAAGATTTTGGCCTTGGAAATCCCAAATGCCATCCTTTCTTTTTTCTTCCCCCACATCATTGTCGGTTCCCATCTATACCACAGTAATTATAAAGCTTTATTTTTCTTGTGTGTATGTAAAGGGCCTGATGGATTGATCGCAGGATGGAAATCGCAACTTGACATGACTAAACCCCTCCATTTCCTGCATGATTTTGTTCTTCATGTTGAACAAACGTTGAAGTTCAGTACTTAGGGAAAAAGAGATTCAAGAGAGCTTGATTCATTTTTTAACTGAAGATGCTTTTGTGCACCTATGAACTCAATTTTTAATGAAAAAGAAACAATAATCATGGCGTTGCTAGTGCTAAAAGACAGCATATAAACCAAAGCCCAGATTCAACTCTCCCTGCTTCCATCTGAGGGGAGAATGTCCCTTCAAAACAGAAAAACCAAACCAAACCAAAACAGAACAATTAGAAGGGAAAAAAAGGGAACTTTGATAAATTAAAGAACCATCTACCAGTTAAACTGACACTCCATATGCAGAGGACCCAATTTCCATGCATGTTATAAAAAATGTGTTAAATCAACTAACATTGATATAACTTCAAGCAATTAGGAGCATGCTAATAACGATATGAGTCTTCAGCTGTAAATAATTGCACTGCCCCAAGGCTATGCTTTAATTCTTGGCTTGCTGTATCTATAAACAATAATCACACCGCAAAGCAAGTTGTGTTGTTTTTGTTCACAGTTTGGGAAATGATTTTTATACCCTACAGTGATGCTGATGGCTATTTTGACCTTCAGGAACTCCGGCCTGCGAGGCTAAGAGCTAATGTGTACTCGCATCGATCTGAGTTGGAGGCACACAGCGGGTTACAGTGGCTGTTTTACTACCAGCACAAAAGCTCTATCGTCAATCAGAGAGCTATGTGAAAAGGGGGCTTGCCGCTGTGACTCAATAAATGGGGACATTAGGAGGAAATGTTATAATTGCTGCTACCCACATCTTGTTAATGAGTAATGTACACTCAGACGCCATGCGACTGCAGCTAAACTGTTTATACAATTTATTCTTATGTTGCAACTAACACTTAACATAATGAAGTATCATAATTGTGGCCATTAAAGTCAAGATTAAGATTTGTTTAATTAGAATTAAGAAAATGTGAAAGAGAAAACTCTTTTCCAATGGTGAGTGTACGGGATGGATGTGGTGGTGTGCAGGGGAAAAGACACTTGGATGGAGCTGATAGCAGATATTGTGTACATAAAATTGCTCGTTGGAGGTCTCGTCTTTGAATATTTTCCCCCAATGCTCTAGTCAAAAGTACAGAGAACACAAAATAGAAAGGGCATTAAGTTGGCTCTGGATAAATACAGAGTGTTATTATACAGATCGTTAGAGTTGTAGCTTTTACATTTTAGAATTTACATTACCCCTAGGCTAAACAAATAATATCTTAAAACACACAACTCATATTACCATCCAGGCAAGTTATCAAATGAATTAGAGAGGAAATAAGCTCTTGACTTTGTATAGGAAATGTCATAACTTTGTAAAGCCAAATGGTCATTAAACCTCTATTTTAATTATCTGCATGTCCAAACGCAGGCACTTATATAATACGATATTTTTACATAAGCCGAGGGACAAAACATGGCTAATGGAATGCTTGGAGGAAATGCAGCCTGTCCAGATTCATTAAGTGAACCCGTCTCATCCGGGTCATTCATGTTTTCCTTGCCTTTCTATATCGTTAAGTGCTTAAGAGTCCTCAAATGCTCTCAGCAACGGAATTACTAGGGCTTTCTCTTTCTGAGGTGGGGTTTTCACCCTGTCAGAAGGAAGGCTATTTCTAAGCAGCTCAGCTTGTCCTCCTGTGACACCCATGTTCACATTTTCTTCTCAACTTTCTTTTTTTAAATTTTGGATGGGAATTTCTTTCTAAAGCATCTCTTTTACTTTTGAGGTTACAATTACACGAGCTTCTCCTTCCCCTCCAAGCTCCCCCCCCCATATAACACTTCTTGCTCTCCTTCAAATCCATGACCTCTTTTTTCATTAGTTATTGTTACATGCATACATGCATGTATATGTATCTCTCTCTATACATATAGGTCTGCATTTTGATTGGTGGTGGTTTTCTGTGATGGTCTCCATCTGTTGCAAAGAGAAGACTCTTTGATGAGGGGGTAGGACTATACTTATGTGTAAGTATAATGACAAATATTTAGATATAATTAGGAATTATGCTGGCTTACTAAAGTGGTGGTGTAGAGTCTCCTCGAAGATTCATGACTGCACTAGCCCTGGGTAACTGGATAGGTTTCCAGGACCAGACATGATTTCCCTCTTGTTGAGTCAGTCTCGAGTCCAATTAGAGAGCTAATGGTTATTGCCAAATTATGTGTGCTGCTACTGTATCTTTTTGGCTATCATACCATGTTGGTCATTGTGGTTCATAGGCATCATAGCTGGGTAGGAATGTTGTTTACTTCCTTTCTTTGGAAGCTTACGTGATGCCTTCTGGTACCATGAAAGCAGGTCCTTAGGAAGAAGGCATCCAGCTCAGGGAACTCTGGTCTCGGTGTCTGAAGTGCATGGTATCTTCAGCAATAAGGACTTGCCTTCTCACCTAAGGGGGACAACCAAGGGTGAGAGCAATAGTCAGGGTATTTTAAGAGTCTCTAGGACAATGCTGAACAACAACCCAAAAGAGGGCTTCTCAGGTGCTCAGCTCTTTGTTAGGTGGCCTTTGGCTCTTGAATGTGTCATTTTCAGCTCAGATGTGATAATGTCACTTAAATTGTATATGCATATTTATACACAGACTTATGTGTAGTACAGTTTTTGATGGTTGATAGTATGGTTTCTTATAACCTTTTAAAAATATCCTTAATGTTATTTTATCTTTCTCCTGTTGGAAATTTCATATTCTTGTCCTTGAAGACTCCATCAATATGAGTCTTCTTTGCTATAAATAGAGTCAAAGGAAGAAAGAGATTTCCATTCTTTAAGCCTCTGTTCTTTTGGTTCTGTGGTGTGGGCTGGTCACCTGACACCTACCATTGCTTCTTCACTAAGTAGATGAGGTGAGCTGTTCTTCCCTATGTCTCTAGTAAAGCTTTCAGAGGATCTAAGGTCCTCATAAATTTAGGTGAAGCTGAAGCTTTAGTAACCAAAATAAGGTGTCTTGTGAGTCAACTCCTTGAGATGACTCATAATGATATTTTTGGCCACAGGTGATTACCAAATATGGGCCTCAAAACAAAACAGCAACAATAACAGCAAAATCAAACCAAAACAAAGGTGATACTTTTTAAGTCCTCAGAGGAACTCTTTACCTTTTCTTGCCTTGCTTCTTACATGTTGTGGAGGTTCTCATGTATGAAGGTGTTCATCGCCTGCATAAAATAGTATCAAGATTTTGTTTTGAAATCTCAATTCAAATTCAAATACTTCTAATTATTAAAATAAAAACAAAACAAAACAACAATAACAGCAAAAAAAAACCCCATAAAGGTCAGGAATGTCTTCTCACATCTCTTAAACAAAGCCATAAGAAAAAACCCGCTGAAAGAAAGAAAAAGCAAGTGATGATTTGATTTTGTAGCAATAAATAGTTCAAGATAATGTGTTTGAGAATGCTATCTGATTGGCCTGCAGTTACGGTGTGGTATGCGAGAGTTGATATCAGATTTCTTAGCTTACCCTAGAATTTATTTTTATAGTCTTTTCTCCTCTATAAATTAAACATGACAGTTTTAGTTTTGTCCACACTTAAAATGTTGCATAAATTTAGAGTTTATCAACTTGAACAAATGCTTAGGAATTGCAGCTAGCAAGAGGAAGTAAAGGCATTTATTTAATGCATTTATTTATCAAGGGTGCTGACATGTATCAGTCACTGTACAAGATAGAAATTTAGCATGAATTGAGTCCCAGTGGCTCTCACACTTTTTAATTCTCTGTGGGAAAATGGGAAGGTTCAATATGGTGATACTATGAATGATCTTGTCCTGTTTTAGGGATCATTCAAAAATTGTTGATAATTACCTCAGGTTGTGGGTGCACTCTTTTTCTAGGCCTGCCCAAAATGAGGATCTGAGTAAAAACATGTTGTCATCTAACTCCTTCTTAATGTAAAGCTAAGCACTCAGTTTCCCCTCCTTTCCTCTTTCCTCCTGCCGTTTCTTCTTCAAATTATCTCTCCCTGGCACTCTATTGGTACCTCTGAGAGTGTCAAGCTGAAGAACAACTAAATTTTTACATTTTATTTCTTTGCAGCTCAGTTGATTTATTTAAAACAGCCACAGTCAGGAAAATGATTTTCCACCAACCACAGCATTATTGTTGGGTGAAGCTACCTTTCTTAGTTACTGAAATTGTTTGGGCTGCTGCTGCTGAAACCAGGGGAGCATATGAGACACAAGTGCACTGGAGATACCAAGCCACTCAGTATTCATGGGTTCACTCAGTTCATGTTTCTCTTCCTGTCCACCTGTGTAACATGATCATCCATTTGTTGAATATTTTATGAGGATGGTTAAACTTACAATGATGCTGCATAAAATACTCCACGAGCATGTGGATTTATTTGGTGTTTCCATCATCTTATAAACTACTCTATGAGTAAAATGGAGTGTGCACATACACATATGCTTGAGCTTCAAGCAGAGGTATTGGGTGCAGAATCAAATCTGGAAACTGTGATTTAGTTTGCGCCACCAGTTTTTAATCTGGGAGCTAGCTGTAGGATGAAGATAGTTGGTGTAGGAGGTTCTTCTATGTGTTGCCTTCATTGGTTAAATAAAGAACCTGCCTTGGCCTTTTGATTGGGCAGAACTTAGGTAGGCAGAACTGAATGCTGGGAAGAAGGACAGACAGGAAGACACCATGAATCTCCTGCCTGAGACTGACGCTGGTTAGAATCTTTCCCGGTAAGCCACAACCTCGTGGTGTTACACAGATTGGTAGAAATGGGTTGAATCAAGATGTGAGAGTTAGCCAATAAGAGGCTAGAGTTAATGGGCCAAGCAGTAATTAATTAATACAGTTTCTGCGTGATTATTTTGGGTATAAGCTAGCTGGGTAGCCCAGACGACAAGCAGCCCGTACCTCTTACTATAGACAGTAAACCAGAGGCAAGATTAGAAGATACTTAACAAACTTCATCAACATAACAATTGTGATGACTGCCCCCAGACCGATCAGAGGAGTTGGTTCATTTTCTATGTAAATACAAAATTGACATCATGAAGAGACATTTTGAGAAAATACATAGTGATTTATTAAGAGGTTTGTTTCCCAACAGTCAAAAGATATCAAAGGAATTTGGTACCTCAAGTCAGAATTAAATGTCCCCAGAACAATTTCAAAGCAATATCTAAAAGTATCTAAGTTTCTCTCATTGACCAACTATATAACCCAGCTTGAGTTCTGCCTGGCACACACAAACCCCACTTTCAGTTAGAAATAAATTTTGACTATTGCAATTGGAAAACTGTAAAGCCAAGACTAAATAGTCTTTTTCACCAATCAAAATGTCTTTAGTTAATATAACAAATAATTGTCTATATATTATAGTAACAACATCAAAGAATTTATAAAAATTTTACAAAGATATTGATATATATATACATATACAATACTATATATATACAAACATACATATACTCAAATATATATAAACTATATATACACATACACATATATACATACACACTATATATACACATTGTATATATACACATACATGTATATTTACGCATATATACACACATACATATAAATACTATACACACATACACATACATGTATACATACAGTCATATATACATGTAAACACTATATTTACACACATATACACACATACAAATACTATATATACACATCTATATACACACACACATTTACACACACATATATACTTATATATACATATGTACATATAGGCATATACACACATCTATATATACACATACACTATAAATGCATACAGACATATACATAACATACACATAGTGTATTGACATAAACTAGATTCATCAGAGAGAAAAGAAACTCAGTTGAGGAAATGCCTCCATGAGATCCAGCTGTAAGGCACTTTCTCAATTAGTGATCAATGGGGGAGGACCCAGGCCTTAAGGGGTGCTTCATCACTGAGTTGCACTCTTCAAGCTCTCAAATACCGGTATCAACTGTGAATGACTTGATTGATACAAAAAAAGTCACTTGTCTTCCAAAGCTCAGGGAACAATATAAAAAAGGGGAAGGAAAGATTGTAAGAAGGACAGGAATATGTTTAGATGTACAGCAAAAAGATGTCTCCGGACACGACACAAGTGTTCCCTCACAATCTTACTGCAGCTGTGATCATCTGCACAAAACCACACTGTTGTGGGTCCTTTCGTCCTGGGTGGCAGAGGGGTCCACGAGGTCCTACCCCCCTCAGGAACAATTGGCAGTTGTTGAAGTAGTAGTTGTTGAAGGAGGAGGAATCATTTTCCGCGGCCGTGTAACCAGAGTAGCTGGGCTGTATAATGAGTTTTAGTGTAGCTTGGACTACCCAGGAGATTCCAGTCTAGCTTGGCTTGGTGTGACGCAAAAGTAGTAATTAATGAGTAAATACAGAATCCATGAATGCTGTGAATCACTGACAGTTTGTAGGACTGCTGGGAGAGACACTAATAGAAGAGAAAGCATTCTCAAACCTGTGTATTCTTTTCCAGTACTCCACAGCAGAGCCAGAGAAGAGCTTCCCAGAGACTTAACCACACTGTTCACCCAAACCAGAACAATGCTCTGTGTATTACTTGGTATTCAGTAACCCAAAGCAAGAATGGTAGCGTGCTTTATATTTTCTCACCCAGAAGTACACAGTAGGCAAATGAGCCAAATCTGAGCCACTAAAGAAAAGAAGAAATAATTAATAATATCAGTAGGTGGGTACAGGAATTTAGGCTAAGATCAATAATTATGATCAATAATACTGGACCTATATATTTTTCTAACATGGATCAATACACAGAATATTTTAGCTGTGATTTAACTGCATTATGCAAATTGACTGAGAAGTTACAAAAAGTGAAGGATTTGTTGAGGTTGACAAGTTTAGAGTTGCTTTTCGGTTTGTGCAAAATCTTTTTGAATTTGGTGTCAATACTGAGTTGACACAAGTCAGTGGATACACTCAGTTTGGACAGACATGATTCTGAAATGAAGATAGACTTGATTTAGTTAAAATAAGGCCTTTCCAGAGGGAGGAATTTGGCTTGTTAATGGGGATGCTAAGCTGTAGGACAATGATTTAGATTTTTTAAAATTTAGGCTACTCTTTATTATCAGTCCTTAAGTCTAAAACAGTGAGGGTATAGTAAACTTTTTATTCAACTAGAATACTGCTTAGTTTTCTATCATGTGTTACTTATTAACAAAGTTTATTATCTTTCCAGAAATTCAAATGCTGAATACTGATGGACTTAAATATATACAAAACTTTTTTTTATATACTTCATTGTTTTTAATTGAGCTAATCATTTCCCCCTATTTCCCTTCCTTCCTCCCTCTCCCCTTTCACCCTCCCCCATGTCTCCCCCCTCCCAATTTACTCAGGAGATCTTGTCTTTTTCTCCTTCCTAGGCAAATCCATGTATTTCTCTCTTAATGTCTTCTTTATTATCTAGGTTCTTTGGGCCTGTAGACTTAGGCTCGTTATTCTTTGCTTTATGTCTAAAAGTCAGTTATGAGTGAGTACATATTATATTTGTCCTTCTAAATTTTAAATTATGTTTTGAAAATGTGATGATATGAATGTTTGTTCTTTTCTTTGTGGGTGAGTGAAGCAACCTCTTAAGCCCATGATGACCTTATACATCTTGAACCTCTTGTTCCAATTGTGGGGTTCTAGGTATATGCCATGATATCTGGCTTTGAATTTACTTTTTCAATGATAAATTTTATGAAATCAAAGTACATCTAATTCAAATGTGGGATCAAATGGAGACACATTGGTCAAGGGCACAAACTTTGTATTGTAAGTTGAATGTATTCTGAAGACCCATTACACAATGTAGCAACTGAAAATAATGATGGATTATATTGTTTATTTGAAATATGCTCAGAGAATAGCTTCTACTTGTCCTTATTACCCTGCACACTGAGCATAACAGAAAATGTTCTACTAGTGCTAATTTGATTATGGGAATCATTTGATGATGTATATGCATATCAAACCATCAAGTTGTAAATTTGAGTTATACAATTTTTGTTTGTCAGTTATAGCTCAAGGAATCTTGGGTGAAGGAGTAAAGTATAAATCATCTTTTTGATGAAAACTAATTTGTGGAATGACTATAAAACATCCAACTTTGAAGATTTTGTGCAAACTAGCTAATTCATGATTTCTCATGTTAATTGCTTCACATTGTTTATAATGCTTTGAAAATATTGGGGAATGTTTTAGAATTATTAAACAAAATGAAATATATTATTAAAGTTATTCGCACCCATTGCATTGCTTTGAACGTGGTGATCAGAACATTGCATGGCATGCTGTGGCTCTGGCTCTGTTTCTGTCAGACTGTGCTGCCATTCCTCCTTTGTCTGCAATTATAATGTTACCTATCATTGGATTCATGGAAATGTATTCTTCCTCTCGCATTGTGGCACACTTCTCAGTGATCCTACAAAATTACCAAGGCTGCAATATACCAAGTATATTGAACTTACATGTTGCAATCACCAACTGTTTTGCTAACTCAAGTCTTCAAGTGTTAGCTTTCACTTCTTGTACTGTCTGGTGCTTTTACAAAGATATAAGTGTGCACATTCCCCAATATAGTAAACTATCATGTCATCTACAAATAGAGATACTTTGGCTTCTTCTTTTCCAATATGTATCCCCTTGATTTCCTTTTGTTGTCTTATTTCTTTAGCAAGAACTTCAAATACTATATTAAATAGATCGGAGAGAGTGGACAGCCTTGTCTTGTTCCTGATTTTAGTGGAATTGCTTTGAATTTCTCTCCATTTAATTTGATGTTGGCTGTCAGCTTGCTGTATATTGCTTTTATTATATTTAAATATGTTCCCTGTATCCCTGATCTCTCCAAGACTTTTTAAAATCATGAGTGAGGATTGGATTTTGTCAAAGAATTTTTCAGGACATAATGAGATGATTACGTTTTTTTTTTTCTCTGAGTTTGATTAAATGGTGGATTATATTGATAGATTTTCATATGTTGAACCATCTCTGCGTCTCTGTGATGAAGCCCAATTAATCATGGTGAATGTGTTCTTGGATTTAGCTCCCCAGTATTTTATTGAGTATTTTTGCATAATTGTTCATGAAGGAGATTGGTCTTTAATTCTCTTTCTTTGTTGAGTCATTGTGTGGTTTGGGTATCAGGGTAACTGGGGCCTCATAAAAAGAATTTGGCAATGTTCCTTCTGCTTTTATTTTGTGGAATAATTTGAGGAGTACTGGTATTAGCTCTTCTTTGAAAGTCTGGTATAATTCTGTGCTGAAACCATCTGGCCCTGGGCTTTTCTTGGTTGAGAGACTTTTAATGACTGTTTCTATTTTTTAGGAGTTATAGGAATGTTTAAATTGTTTATCTGATCTTGGTTAACTTTGGTATGTTGTATCTATTAAGAAATTTGTTCATTTCTTTAGATTTTCCAATTTTGTGGAGTACAGATTTTTGAAGTATGACTTAATGATTGTCTGGCTTTCCTCAGTGTTTATTTTTGTGTTCCCCTTTTCATTTCTGATTTTGTTAATTTGGACATTCTCTCTGCTTTTCAGTTTGTTTGAATAAAGTTTGTCCACCTTGTTGATTTTCCCAAAGAACCAACTCTTTGTTTCATTGATTCTTTATATTATCTTCTTTGTTTCTATTTTATTGATTTCTTCTCTCAGTTTTATTATTTCCTGCTGTCTTCTTTTATATGTGTTTGCTTCTTTTTGTTATAGAGTTTTCAGGTGTACTGTTAAGTTGCTGGTATGAGATTTCTCCAAATTCTTCATGCAGGCACTTAGTATTATGAACTTTCCTCTTAGTGCTGCTTTTATTGTGTCCCATAAGTTTGAGTATGTTGTACATTCATTTTCTTTGAATTTTAGGAAGTCTTTGATTTCTTTCTTCATTTCTTTCTTGACCCAGTGTAATTGAGTTGAGAGTTGTTCGGTTTCCACAAATTTGTAGGTTTTCTGTAGTTTTATTGTTGAACTTCAACTTTAATCCATGGTGGCCTGATAAGATAGAGGAGGATTATTTCACTTTTTTTTTTTGTGTGTGTGTGTATGTGTGTATCTGTTAAGACTTGCTTTGTGACTGAGCATGTGGTCAGCTTTGGAGAAGGTTCCATAAAGTGCTGAGAAGAAGGCATATTCTTTAGTATTTGGAAGACACATTCTGTAGATACTTGTTAGGTTCATTTGAGTCATAACATTTGTTAGTTCTGTTATTTCTCTGTTTAGTTCTATCTGTACAATCTGTCATTAGTGAGAGTAGGATGCTCAAGTCTCACAATAATAATGTGTGGTGTTTGATGTGTGATTTAAGATTTGGTAATGTTTCTTTTACAAATATCAGTGCCCTTTTATTTGGGGCATAGATTTTCAGAATTGAGACATCATCTTGGTGGATTTGTCCTTTGATGAATATGAAATATTATTCTCCATCTCTTTTGATTCATTTTGGGTTGAAGTTTATTTTGTTATATATTAGGATAGCCACACCAGCTTGCTTCTTAGGTCTGTTTCATTGGAAAATCTTTTTCCAACCCATTACTCTAAGGTAATATCTGTTTTGAAATTGAGGTTTTTTTTTTTTAACATGTAGAAAAGGGATGGATCCTGTTTTTGTATCTATTCTGTTAGCCTGTGTCTTTTTATTGGCCAGTTGGGTCCATTGATATTGAGAGATATTAATGACTGGTGATTTTTAATTCCTGTTATTTTGTTGTTGTTGTTGTTGTTGTTGGTACTGGTGGAGGTGGTGGTGTGTGTGTTTCCCTTTCTTGGGTTTTAGTGGTGAGGGATTATCTACTGCCTGTGTTTTCATGGGTATAACTAACTTCATTGTGTTGGAGTTTTTCTTTTAGTACCTTCTGTAGTGCTGGGTTTGTGGGTAGATATTGACTAAATTTGACTTTGTCATGAAATACCATGTTTTCTTTATTTAAGGTGATTGAAACTTTTCCTGGGTATAGTAGTTTGGTCTGGCATCCATAGTCCACAAGAGGTCTGTCCAGGCTCTTCTGGCTTTTAGAGTCTCCATTGAGAATTCAGGTGTAGTTCTAATAGGTCTGCCTTTACATGTCACTTGACCTTTTTCTTTTGCAGTTCTTTTTTTTTTAAATATTTATTTATTATGTATACAATATTCTGTATGTGTGTATGCTTGCAGGCCAGAAGAGGGCACCAGACCCCATTACAGATGGTTGTGAGCCACCATGTGGTTGCTGGGAATTGAACTCAGGACCTTTGGTAGAGCAGGCAATGCTCTTAACCTCTGAGCCATCTCTCCAGCCCCATCTTTTGCAGTTCTTAATATTATTTATCTATTCTGTATGTTTAATGTTTTGACCATTATGCGACATGAGACTTTTTTTTTCCTGGTCCAGTCTATTTGGTGTTCTGTAAGCTTCTTGTACCTTTATAGGTATGTCCTTCTTTAGGTTGAGAAAGTTTTCTTCTATAAGTTTGTTGAATATATTTTCTGTGCCCTTCAACTGTCTTCTAGTCCTGTACTTAGGTTTGGTCTTTTCATAGTGTCCCATATTTCCTAGATGCTTTGTGTTAGGAATTTTTAGATTCATCATTTCCTTTGACCAATGAATTTATTTCCTCTAACATATCTTCAATACCTTAGACTCTCTCTTCCATCTCTTGTATTCTGTTGGTGATGCTTGCATCTGTAGTTCCTGTTTGCTTACCCAGGTTTTCCATTTCCAGAATTCCCTCGGTTTGTGTTTTCTTCATTGCTTCTGTTTCCATTTTCAGGTCTGGAACAGTTTTATTTGTTTCCATTAACTGTTCATTTGTTTGTTTGGTTGGTTGGTTTTGGTTTTCTTGACATTCGTTAAGATATTTATTGATTTCTTATAATTTCTTTTGGTTGCCTTTTCCTCCATTTCTTTAAAGGATTTTTTTCATTTCCTTTTAAAGGACCTCTATCATGTTCATAAAGTTATTTTTCAGGTCATTTTCTTGTGCTTGAACTGCATTGGAAAGTTCAGGCCTTGCTGTTGTAGAATATCGTGGCTCTGGTGGTGACAAAATGCTCTTTCTGTTATGATTGTTTTCTTATATTGGCATTTAGGCATCTGGATTTGGGATGCTTATAGGTCTAGGTATTGATTCCTGTGCTTGTCTTTGTTGGATAGGTGTTTTGTTATTTGGTTTCTGTTTCTTCTCTGGTCTTCTGGTCTACATGGCAAGGGTTCTGTTGACTGGTGAGTAGACTTCCCACCTCTTAAACACAGTCTAGGCAGTTCCCCACAGGCATTTCTAGAAACCATCTAGATTCTGTGATTCAAGATTCTGTCCAATTGACAAACAGTAACCATCACAGAGAGCCAAGTTTAGGCAACACTTAGCATTTAAGGAGAAGGACATTGGATTGGCCTTATGTAAGGAAAATAAAATTAAAACAACACTGAAACTTTATTACCAATATTTCATTGGTAATTTCTCTCTCCTTATTCCTATCCACGTATATTATATAGATTAAAATAACCAAAGTCATCTGTGGGATGGTCTTAGTTAATCATTATAGTGTTTTTTGAAGATCAACAATTCTCTATGTTGGCATATAGTCATAATTGTGGTATATAGTCATAATTTTGTGTGTGTGTGTGTGTGTGTGTGTGTGTGTGTGTGTGTAGCCCAGTCTGGACCCTCCCTTGTCAATCAGCAATCAAGAAAAATGCCCCACAGACATGCCCATAAATCTGATGGAGGCAATTCTGATGTGGAATTCCCCTCTGTTTGCTATGAATACCATTGGTTAATAAAGAATCTGCTTTGGGCCTATTGCAGTGCAGAATAGGGCAGGGCTGGAATCCCAAGCAGATAGAGGAGGACTGAGTACATGAAGTCAAAGAGATGCCATGTAGCGGCCGTAGGAGACAGATGCTGGATGCCAAATGTAACCTTAATAGTAGGCTACAACTATATGGCAATACACAGATTAATAAAAAGGAGTTAAGATGTAAAAGCTAACTAGGAATACGCTAGAGTTATTGACCAAGCAGGGTTACAATTAATATAGTTTCAGTGTGATTATTTTGGGTCTGGGAAATGAACAAACAGCCTTCATCTATACAGTTCCTCAATGGAGCTACCCTCCTGCAAGGAATGCCAAGTTGACAACCAAGGTTAGACATCACTAGTCCCTTACCCAATGGGAATTGTTCATTTCTTTTCATTGCAAGAATGCTACAAACATTGAACTATATTGGTTTCTAAGAGAGGATTCTTATGAAAATCCCTACCTCTAGGGAATGTTGCTTTACATTATGTGTACATGCACTCACTGATGGAGATAAATGCTGGTGATTTCTCCCCCCAAATTTTAGGCAAGAGAAAGGTAGAGGTGAGAAAGATCATCCAGAGACAAGCCCATCACCTGACACCAAAGCTTTTACCTCTAGCATGCCATGTGACCTGGTGTAAGGGATTAACATGTAAACAGAAACAGAATAACAGCTAAAGTAGAGGCTCAATGTGTAGAGCGCTGACGGTTCCAGCATGACAGCCTGCGTTCAGGTCCCCAGCATCCACATAAAAGCCTAGTATGGTGGTGAGCAGCTGTAACTTCAGCACAGCTCAGTGGTGACAAACATGTTAGTCGGTCAGTAAGTTCCAGGTTCAATGAGAGACCCTGTCTCAAAAGCTAAGCTAAAGAGTTGTAGAGAAAGACATCTATGCTGTCCTTTGGCCTCCACAAGTACGTACACACAAAAACATATTTAACCTTGCACACACAAATATGTACACATATAACAGAATGTTTTACGAAGAAATACAATAAGGTAGTATGGTGCCCTTATATGCCCAAATATATCTGGAATAAGTGTTGGAACATTTTTGACACTTGGCGATTCCTTAGTATTCTCCATCCTACTACCCACAGAGCCTTAGAGAAACATGCTTGTTAGTGAAATCAGCTAATGTTCGTGCCATCCTACAGATGAATCCATCGATTCAGCATGACTGTTACATGCAAATGAGTCACAGGAGTAATGAATGGACAGATTAGAGGCTGCATCCCATCCACCCCCTCCCACCCCCTCGTGCCTGAATCTCCCTTGTGACTTAAATTCAGTGGGGGAAGTGCAATCCTATTTTAATAGGAAGATTCTTGTTGATTCTGGGTTCATGGCTTTAAATCCCCAGGCAGTGGAATTATAAGTGTGTGAGTAACAGTGACTCAATGATGTTTTTAAACATGAAAGTGCGGGTCTTCCTGAATGTTCTATTCCCACAACTTTGTTGTGTGTGTCTGAGGAAGGTGATGGTGTGGGTAAAATGAAAGCTAGAACACAACACTCTGAAACATTCCGCCAGGAGTATACGCGCCCTGTCCACAGTAGAACGTTTGTAAATTCCACAGAGCAGATGACAACCAACTTCTGCGATTGTTTAACACTAACGAAGCAATTTCTTCTTCAATAGTCTCCTTCTGAGGCAGAATCCTGTGGCTGTAGGATCCGACACCAGTCCCCGGCAATCAATATCAATCCTCTGCCAAATGTTATTAAATATCTCCTTGATACCTATTTACAACTAAGAAAATAATTTCACTGCCAAGGGATTGTAAATGCGTGAGAGGCGACTCTGACAGCTTCCTTCACTCACTGTCTGCAGTCCCGGGCCTGGTGCTCTGGCTGCCAGACTAAGATGAAGGACGTAATTAAGGAAACATATGAAGGCTAGCGCAGGCCTGGAGATTAATTAGCCGTGCGTCAATAATCTCATCAATATCCGATTAACAAATGACACATGGCCCAATGAAACATATTGATTCATGCACACGCCTCACTGTTAATAAATTGAAGCTGCTTTGCTAAATGAGAAAGCTGACAAAATGCTAGGCTGCTAATACTGCTCCACTCTTGTGATAAAAAACAGAAAATTAGCCTCAAGTATAAGGTGTTTAATTTAGGAGGGCTGCCACTCCACTCACGAAGCTTGTTAATGACTGACGTGAAGACGGCAGGGAGTTTTATGGAGAACTCACTCAACAGGACCAGGAGAAATTTCCCTAGGGCAGGCTGGAGGAAAGAGACTTCACATAGAGATGCAAGAGCCACACCACTCTGTGTTGTGGGTATGGGTGGAGAGTGGAGGAAGCTTTGTTTTGCCTGTTACGGGCAGCGTTTCAGAAATAAGGAAGCTATTTTACATTTGGAAAGTAACTCTTTCATATCTTTCCATATGAAATCATGTTGATTATGTCCTTAGTTCTTTTTTGGAGAGGGGCAGTAATGGAGAGTCATTGATTTTTGAGAACTCTTACAGGTTAGTTGTGTAACTAGTGGCACCTTAGTTAGCTGTGTTAGTTGAGTGGTAAACATGCATTTGCAGGGTTGGACCAAGTACTAACCTTATCCCTCACCCCACCCCCACCCAATCCCTATCTAAAATGCAAACCCGACTCTTGCTTCCCTGTTGCTTCTCTGAGCCTCCATTTCCGGAGGTCGGCCATCTCCACATCAGCCCTGCCTTTGGGAAAGAGAAGGCTACATCGATTATAATTCAGTTTTCTCTTTAGCTCACGACAGAGAGGTGGTAATAGGTTAGGCAGGAGGGGAGTGATGTGATAATGGGGACGGCCAGGGCTTGATATCTGTTGGGGTCCCCCGCTGAGACTGTGGCTGGGAAACAAACCCTGCTGAGGGGTGCGAAGAGAAGGCTCGGCTAATGACGGCCCTGGCCCATCCCACAGCTCTGAAGCGAAAGCCTGGTCCTGGGATGTCGGGGACACTCCCTGGTAGTTCAGGTGTTGAGTATCTCCTCTGAGGCAGACATCTGCTTGCGGAGAAACGTTTTCCCTGGTGCACGGTCCAGGGAAGGAAAAGGCAGTCAGGAAAGGCCTTGAGAGCAGGGTGATGCGGTGACTCTTCCGGGTCCTGACAGCAGCTAAGCACACAGCTGAAGTGATGAGGGGCTTATAAAACTGACTTCTCTAAGTGGGGAGGAGAAGGTGCCAAGTAAGAGGCTAAATAGAATTACCTTACCTACTTGTTTCAGCCTGAGCCTATTTGGTTGGCCACGCCTGCCCTGAGCTGCAGGGGGCTCAGAGCTCAGGACTTCCCCTGGGAACCCAAGGCATTTCAGCCCCAGGGATCTTTAGAGAAAACGCAGAATATTCATTTGCCACAAGGTCACCCGGAAACTTGAGCCCAAACTCTCCACCTTGCTTTGAAGCAATCACGTGAGACCGAAGCACTCTGTGTGCCCATTTCTTTAACTTGAAAGGAGACATCAGACTAGCGGTCTCCGAGTTTCCGATAGTGCCAAGAGTTATTAGCTTCCTAATGATACCTAGGCACAGCTGTGTACGGGACATGGTAGAAAGGCCCTCAGTATTAGAATCACCAAGAATAAAATAGGATAGGTCCTTCTGTAGGAGCTATAGAATTCTCGGGGACTCCAGTGCTTCTCCGTTTCGGAGATGGCTGGTCGGTATCCTCAATGAACCCTGTTCTTTAGTGCATCTCCTAGGAGCAAATGTGGATTCTGAGGGCATCTCCAACCTGGTAAGTAATTCTGAGGGAAGCTGAGGCATCAAGTCGCATTAACTCTAAACAGCGATCAGGAGGGAATATAAATCAATAATTTTCATCAATCCCAAGAGAGGGCTGTTAAAGAGCACTTCCTTAGAGTCACTGCGCTTGGGAACAAAATTTCTTTGGTAGGTTTCTGGAGTAGAACAATCTTATTTCTTTACCTGAGGTCCAGGAGAGTGAGGTTTACATATTGTGACAAATCATTAAGGACTGAAATTTTTTCAGTTCATGAAAGGGGACTTGCTAACCCTGAGGTTCCTTTTTTAATTTGCAGGGGTGATCTTTTCGGTTTTGGCCCCCTGTGGCAGGCTTTATTGGAGACATGCCATCTGTATTGGTTGTATTATTGCATTTTCACTGTATGTGTTTACAGCAATTGCTTGCGTTAAAAATATACAGTTTCAGATGAGAAAGCCAGCAGAAAGGCTGAGTATATTAGCCCTTATCACCCTTCGAGAACAGTCTGATCTGTGTTCATCCCAGACTGTCTGAGGCCCAAACCTGGGATTTTCTTGCTCAGGCAGGGGTCTTCAGTCATTTTTCATGGTGATATGGCATTGTCATATAAATGTGTTGGACTGCATGCATGGGAATCGTGACCTGTAGGCTGTAGGTTGGACCTAGCTACTTGGGATGGTCTGCCTTTAATAACTAATGCTTGCCTAGTTCCTGGCAGGGATTCAACTCAATGCTAATATTCACAGGTGGTTTGGTTTAACACCGATTCTAAACTCTGCAATGTATCACTGTCTCTCAAATTCAAGCTTTTTTCTAGATCTAATGGGGTAAGTTAGCAATTCAAAAAACAACCTCACAATGCCAAAATCTTGTCTATCACCAAGTTGAAAAGTATTTGGACCTTTGTACTATTTCTGACTCTTTTTTAGCCATAAGGACAAGAGAAATAAGCCAATCCATTGTGATGTATGATGCGGCAAGGCGACTTGAATCCCTCGTAGCCTCTGACAGGTGAGCAGGGCCGGGTTTTTCAGCCCACGTGGACTTCAGTCACCGGATGGTTGGGAGTTATTTGAGGGGTTTCACACACAGCTGCTTTGTTGGCGAGCTCCACTGTAACTTGTGCTGGTGAGTCAGATTTCATGCCCAATTAGGATACAAGGGGAAGCCTCCCTTGTGGAAAGGACACAGCTGTTCTGGAATTGCAGACTGAAGATGCTCCAAAGGTTTGCAGAAATCTGGTGTCCTTGCCCCTAATGCAGGCAATAGAGTGAAGCTAGGAAACCCTTCACCGTCCAGCCTTGAGTGCACGCAATGTTTAACAGGCATGCACCCATACGTACACACTCTTATAGTTTAAGTATGCACATTGTATAAGTAATATAAATATAAATACACAATGATGTGTATATTAGTTTATATAGTATCTGTCCATGTGAATATAAAAATAAAATTACGTGTACATATTTCTTTCTCTTGTCTATACACCCATGGTAGTTTCTAGTTTTGCACACACAAAATTTATACACACACATATAAATGAATCTTAAACATATATTTTAGAATATAAAAGGAATAACTTAGGACATTAAATCTACCATGAAGACAAAAATATATGAACCTATATTCATACCACATCTACATAGCATGTAATAATCTATTTATTGTGTATGTTCTTACCATGAATGTGTGTATGTGTGTGCACTTAAGTGCATACATGCAATGACATCAAATCTACCCCCACATAGTTTTGGTATAGAAAAAACTATAAGAAAAGTCACTTTTCTCTTACACAATATGCTTGAGATGTTTAATTTTCATTTTTGCCTGTTCTTAGAACCCAGCAGTAAAAATTGTGAGTTCAGATAAATTTCTGCCCTATCCATGCTATCATGCTTGGCAGTATGAACAGAGAGCCTTCAGAGGGCCCAAGCCATCTGTCATACAGGTCCTAAAACCTACCCAGTGCACATTTGCTCTTTCAGAAACAGCTCAAGAGGTCTGACCTTCGTTTTGCTTGAGGTTCCAAGATGTGTTTGCTTTCTTCTTCCACAGAAATATTTGCTGTCTCCACACTTGCCTGGTTCTCTCCTAACCCCTGTGGTGTATTTTTTCTGTTCCTCGTGTCCTTACTCCCTGCATGTTGTGGCCAAGTCCCATCCTTAGAATCCTACCATGTACTTGAACCACATGGCTTCCTGTATCCCTGTTGTTTTTCTGAGTCTGCTTATTCACAGCCTCTTGCCCAGATTAGTATATCTCCAGGGCTTTGTGTGTTTACCCATTCCCTCATTCAAACTGTGCAAAAGCAATCTTTGTCTCTCCATAAAACATTTTCAAACAGTCCTCCAAGCGTTGATGAGTCCCTTAGGTTTCCAGCTTGTACTCGAGGTTCACAAGCCCTTTGGGCTACTTTTCCAGTGCCTCCCAGAGTAGTCTCCCCTCTTCTGTTGCATGAGACTCTTTTCTTGACGATGCTAAGAAATTCATGTGTAATAGTCAGCACAATGTCCTGGCCTCCCTAGCCCACCATTAGAGATTTTCATCATCTGGAAGAATCATCTGCAGGGCAGTGTGCCTCTGAAGCTGTCTTTTACTCCCTTTAGAACTTGGTGCCTTGCACCTGTGTTTGTGTCAATTTTTTTTATTACAGTCACATCATGATGTTTGCATTTTATAACAGAAAATGGGTTCAAGTATCACGTCTTTGGTTGAATGATACCATGTAAGCATTACAGATATTTTTCTGCAGGCGTTTGTATATTTTTTGACATTATGTTTATGGTCTAGTGTTAAGCAAAGACAAGTGAGTAGAGTGTGTTAGCTGTCGAGAAAGATGCCACTTAGAACATATGGGCACTCGGATGCACTGTGTGGAAATGGTCATGCATGTCCTTGTGGCAGAAAGACTAGTTTATCTAGATGTTGTGATTAACAATTTGTATTTTGCCCTGTAACATTTTTTGTTCATTTTCCATGTTTTAATGAACAGCTGTTGAATGGTAGAAATGACCAATTATTAAATATTGATTTATTGATTTATTTAGTGATTTACTTAAAGCTCTGCTTGTACTGCCTATTGTCAAGCATGACTCCACTTGCTACCTGGAACAGAAAGACCAGGAGAAATGGCTGAAATGATGGGTCATTGCCCTTAACCTCCTGTTGATCACCACTTACGCTTCTGTAAAGTCTCTGTTGCTTGCCTGACCCACCTTATGGTTTTAGAGAATAAAGTGAGCATATGAACTGGACCTGATAGTGAAGTCTTTCAGGGATTGTCCTGTCTTTATCCACCAGTGAAATTTCCCCTCTTCCACTCCCACGTGTGTTGGATCCTTATTCCAGACAGATTCCCACAGTACTATTAGTTTTGTAGATAGGAAAATGTTCTTGTTCCCCTGTTGGGGCAGCTGGCCCAATCCCTGCGTTCAGGGGCGTGGCTGCTCCAGCGGGGTAGCATTCCCCTTAAATAGGATCGGGGCGCCAGAAGGAGCCCCGTTTTGATTCTCCCTGCGTACCTTCTGCTCCACTGGACCCTTGGATCTGTAAGTTTCCCTTATTTTCCCTTGTATTAAAATTGATTTATTATAAAGGACTACTGTGGTTATTTCCCTAAACCCTATAACCGCTGGTACCTTGCCGGTACATTCCCCCACAAGTAGTGATTTACTTATGATTTGAGGGTGCTTCTAGAGTTTACCTGTTGGGATTTAATCCACACTGTGAGGTAGTAGGAAGGGGGAAGGTTAATTCATTTGACTGTGGTGCTAGGGGTGGGGCCACTGGGAGGTGGTTAGAGTTAGATAAGGTCACAAGATGGAGTCTCATAGAATGGAGTAGATACTGGTTGCTTTATAGGAAAGGAGGACCAATAGATACAGAGACACATTCGCTTACTTCTCTTGACATGTGATGCCCCGTGTGACCTCAGAACGGCCCACCTGAAAGCCACTCCCAGATATGTACTATGTAACCTGCAGGAAGGTGGGTACCTTATGTTTCAGTGGAGTAAGCTACGCTGCCTTGATCCTAGTTGCTCTTCCTGAATGAGGCCAGTGCTTCTGGAGGATGCTTCAGATGGGTGAGTTTTATAGCAGAGAACATTCACTGCCATCACAGTGTGAGCATGTGTACGTGTGTGTGTAAGTGTGTGTGTATGTGAGCAAGTCTTTGTGTGTATGTGAATGTTCCTGTGTGTGTGGCATTTTACTTTATATGTACACTCACACAACACACACACACAAACTTATGCATTCAAATTTATTTATTTTTTATGTGTATAAGTGTTTTTCTCCGCATTTATGTTTGTGTACCATGTGAGTGCTTATTGACTGTGGAGCCAGAAGAGGGCCTCTGAATCCCTGGGGCTGTAGTTGCTGATGGTTGTAAGCTTCCATGTGGGTGCTGAGACTTGTACCCTGGGTCCTCTGGAAAAGCAGCCAGTGCTCTTAACTGCTGAGTCATCTCTCCCAGCCCCCATACTACTTTTAAAAAACTGCACAAAGTTTGAGAAAATAAGGCCCGCCCAGGGTCTTTAGTTCTTTGCGCCACAGCCCCTCGGATGCCCACACATCTTTATACTATCACCCTGTGTGTGTTGCTGTCTGCTCACTCTGTGTGCTTGGGTGTGGAAAATTCTAGAAGTAGACTGTGAGGAGGTTGGAGGTAGAGAATGTAGTCTTCCTCTTCTTTTCCACCTTGCTACCCTCCCTGCATCTCTATCTCTCTACCCAAGGTATATTGCTGAAACACAGTAGGTAATCAATACCTGAATGACTGAATTAAAAAAATAAAAAATAACTGAGTGGAGCTTAAATAAAACAGGCCAATAGTTAAAAGAATTCTTCCAGCCACCTGTTTAAAAACTTGTTATTCCATGCCCTAAGAAGAGTTTGCCCAAACCAATTTGGCAGATTATTAGAGGGATCAAAAGTAAATAAATTAATGAAAATGCCCATTTTCCTAAATTGTTAATTAGAAATAAATTACTCCCCTGAGTTATTTAGTTTCCACCGGTAGTTTTAATTCTGGGTAATTGCCTCAAGAAAGCTGCTGCCGTCCATGCCTCAACAAGGTCGCCGGGGAAAACTCATTGCTCACACACACGGGAGTCAGACGCAGAGGCTGCACAGGAATGATGACAAGAGAACTTCAAAATCACAGTTTGGTCACGTGCTACTGAAAAGGAGTCAGGCCAGCCCCGTGCTTTGCAAGTGGCAGCTTGGAAACACCTTGTCAACCTGCCTCTTTCACAAAGCTGTTTCAAAATTAGTTTTTTCATGGACAAGTTAACGCTGCACGTACTTCTGATATTACTGTACTATGGACCTGGAGTTTCTCCCAATGGACTTATGGGTGCCCGCCTCGGTCCCCAGCCTGTGGCATTATTGTGAGTGGTAGAAGCGTTAAGAAGCATGGCGTGGGTGGGAGACGTTTGCGTTACTGTGGGAATGGTCTGGATCCAAGCTCCCCTTCTTTCCTTTCTTCCTGGGCTTCCCCTTCACCAGGGTTGTCCTTGCGCGTGGGGTAAGCTGCTTTGTTAGCCATGTGCTTCCTGTCCTTGACACCTGTTCCTTCATCCACAGTCCCAGAAGCCATGCATCACTGACTGTGGACTGGACCTCTCAAACTATGAGACCGAATAAACCTTTTTGTCATTATAAAATTATTATCTAGGGTATTTTGTTAGAGTAATGAAAAACCGTCTTATATAAGACTATAGCATGTTTACAAACACATAGCGACTGCAAATTTACATCTATAGCTATACCAAGCTAAATCCAAGGGAATCACACCACATATTTGTCTGTGATGATAACACAGTCTACTCTTTAAAAACAATTTTCAAGGAGATAGGACATTATTAGCTCTAATCATCATGTTTCATAATGCATCTCTTGAATTACTTCCACTTCATAATTTATATATTTGATCAAACCATCCCGGCCCTACCTCATCTCTCTAGCTTGATGCTGACTGGCACCACACTTGCTGCAATCAGGCTGAATGCTTACAGTGGCCCAGGCACTGCTTACGCTTGCGCTACACGGAG
This sequence comes from Arvicola amphibius, assembly GCF_903992535.2. NCBI lineage: Eukaryota > Metazoa > Chordata > Mammalia > Rodentia > Cricetidae > Arvicola > Arvicola amphibius. The sequence continues at coordinate 138,145,470 of NC_052052.2, read as the reverse complement.
ACACTTAAGCTTAATTCCATAGTAGAGATTACTAGAAGGTATGGGGTCTGAGATAGCAGACAATTCACTATTCACTCACACCGTTAAATGATGAAGAGATTTGAAACTGGCGTGAACAAACTCAAATTGTATCTAAAGGCAAATCTCACCATGGCATTGATGTCTTGCCCATAATTGAATGAAACATTACCCTGGTCTAGTGAAACTAGACAAGTTTCTAAAAAGTCAAAATTAGAAATTATATTGGTTTAGGTAAACGGCAGTAGTAAATTCTACTCTGGGGGTCCTGTGACCTCTCCACGCCACAGGGCACTTGGCTAGGTTTAGAGTACCGGGCACAAACATCCCCGACTTGAGAAGCCGTTAAATCTAATTAGACAACTGGTAGCTACCTCAAGATGAAAGTACCACGCTTACAACCTTCGGGATATCTTGCCACTCCTGGTGGCTCATAGGCTTTAGAGCTGGGTCAGATTGTTGACTGCTTTCTCCCTTGGCAGTTTGCATAACACCTCTGATACGATAAGAGCTAGCTAGTCCTCAGGGGAGAAGCCTTCCAGGTTAGCTGCAGCTCGATTCCTCCAAGTCCTGTATCTGAAGTGTGTGCTGTCTTCAGAAATATGGTTTTGCCTTCAAGTTCTGGGAGGCAATCAAGGGCAGCCATGGCAATCGTCATTATTGTTTTGGGAACATATTGAACCTAATGACCAACAACTTGAAGGGAACGTTCCCACGCTTGGCACTAGGATTTTTGTTAGAAGTCCATGGCTCTTAGGGTGAGCATTATCATTCTGTATGACATAATTACATTTAAGCTACACACACACACACACACATATGCATACACACACAAACACACACACACTGTTAAGTAAGCTTTTATAAACTGTTTCCCTATGTTTTTCCCCCTTATGTTTTAAAAAACATCCATAGTGTTATTGTATCTCCCTCCTCCTCTCTCTATATTACTCTTCCTAACCCTCCCCCGCTAAAGTCCCTCCACCCCAAGTTTCCCCTTTCCCTCTTCACAGCACCATGCCCTGCCCTACTATAACCCTTTCCTCCCATCTCTTTTCTCCTCCACTGCCCCGTGGCCCCAGTCTACTTTCCTCCCTACTACAGTTCAGTTTCCCATGGAAAATAAAGTCCTAGAAAAGGGCTGGAGTGTCGAAAAACCAAAACCAAAAACAAAACAAAAAAACAAAAAAAACAAAAAAAAAAAAAAGAAAAGGCTGGAGTGTTTCCTTAGCTAGATGAGCGGAGTCTTTCTAGAAAGAGGCTAACTTGAACACTTTAGCAGACATCTGCTCTGGGGCCTTGGTGGCTGGATGCTAGGAGACCGAGCCCATGTGGGAGGGCGAGGCTCCAAAGCCCAAGGCTAATAAGGTTCTGCCTGGCCTAGGTGAGAAACATCTAGTGCAGCTTGTCCCACTGTGCATTCCAGGTCTTTAAAGAAGCAGCTAGCCTTCGCCAAGGCTCTAGAGAGATGGGCAACAATCTTGACATCACATGTAATGTGATGGTTAGTAGTTGAGGTCAGGAACTCATCTGTGGGGAGTCTGATAAGGTTTGACCTAATGTTTCCCAGGTGAATTCACTTCTGGTTCTCACACCTGGGTTTCGATTGTATGCTGCTCTTATGCCTCCAAACACCATAATGAAACCATACCATACCAGGTGAGGGTGTTGAAATCATTTCAAAGCAACAGAACCCCGACTGAAAATCCTTGTCCACAGAATCACTTTATCCTATTACCACATTAAGTCCCTCCAAAAAGCTTGAAACTAGGTCTGAGAAGATGCCTTAGTTGACAAAATGCTCGTCTTGCAAACTGGAGCACCTGATTTTGATCCCCAGAATCCATGTATCCTGGCTGGCCTTCATTGTCAGCTGGACACAGCCTATAGTCATGTGAGAAGAGAAACTTCAATTGAGAAATGGTCTAGATCAGGTTAGTCTGTTGTCATGTCTGTGAGGGTTGATTATTAATTGATGTATAAGGGCCCATCTCACTGTGGGCAACACCATTCCTCCAGCAGGAAGTTCCCAGACTGTATTTAAAAAAAAAAAAAAAAAAAAAAAAAAAACCTAGCTAGCAAGGTATGAGCTAGAGAGTAAGCCAGCAAGTAGAGGTTCCTCCATGGTTTCTGCTTCAAGTTCCTACCTGAGTTCTTCTTCCAACCCCTTTTAGTTGTGGATTGTGGCCTGGAAGTATAAACCAAAATCAACCTTTCTTCCCAACTGCTTTTGGTCAGCATGTTTTTTATCACTGCAACAGAATGAAAATAGGAAATCAAGTACGAGAGCCATTCATGGTGGCATACACTTGTAACCCCCATCTCTGAGAGGTGGTGACAGATGGGATGCCAGGGGCTGTTGCTGCCAGCCAGAATAGCTAATTTTACCAGCCTCTGAGCCAATCAGGAATCTTTATCAAAAAACAAAACAAAACAACATTGAATAGTATTCAGAGTGTAATAGCTGAGATTGTGTTCTGATCTCCACACATATGCACAATCCCTTGTTCATATACTCCCAAACATGTTTGCACCCCTCCAAACATGTGCACCCACAAGCTTGTACACACACACACACACACACACACACACACACACACCAGCTTGCAATTAGACCTAGTGATGGGCAACTTGTCCTCTCAAGTGGTCCGTGGGAACTCAGGTCATGTGAGCACAGCAAGAAGATTTAGCATGGCCTGGGATTATGCTCAGGTCTCCATGCTAATTCTGGTTTCTCTCTTGTTAGCACGAGGTCAGAAAATAACTTGCTTGTCACCATGCTCCAAGTTGGAAGTGGCATCAATACTTCAGGTCTTCTCTTTCTCATCCTGCACCCCTGACCTTGCTGAGGCTTTGGATCGGTGTGGCTTGGGGTTTCTTTTTTTTTTATCCAACCATTTTCTTCCAGGAGAGAGTGAGGTTTTTAATGTTTTGGTAAAGCTGGTCCTGTTTCCTACATCAGGACTCTGTGCGCCCCTCCCCATTCCTATAGTGAATCCAACAATATTAGGTGGTACTAGGCCAGTCATTATTTTAAGTACTTACAAACACTTGTTCATTTAGCATAATCCACACAGTCTTCACAACATCCCTGTGAATAAACACTGTTGCCCTTCTTGTATAGATGGGGAAACTGAGGCATAGAATGAAGGCAGCCTCCCCAAAGTCACCAGCTGATGAGTGAAAGAGTCAGGACTCAAAATCCATCTAGCCACATGGACTCCCATTATTTAATAATGGCAGTTGTGGCCTTCAGATTACTAATAAGGAAACATAAATTGGTATAATATAAAATATACTATCCAGTTTATGTCAGTAAAGTTACAGTAAATTGTTTGGAAAAGCAATTCTAAAAGAAAGGAAAGGCACAGAGTATTCTTGAGGGTACATAAACATTTATACCACCAATAATCACTCTTGACTCAGGTTGAAGGTGATGGATCTCTGTAGGTCTGTTTGAGTGATGTTATTACATATACAAGTTTGCTGGAAGTTGCAGCAATATAATTTTCCTTTGGTATAGCTATTTAGAATAGAGAGTTTTGATGCACATAGCCTTGAAAAGTCCATCTATATTGTTTTCTTTTCTTATGAACAGAATTTTCTTAACTATTTAAATACCTATTTAGCAGTGCCTTTGGGGGAGATAAGGATGGATTGGGAGTATGACGGTATTTGGAAAGCAAGCTAGTGTGCCTATGCACTCTGTATGGGGTCCGGACTGTTCCTGCTTCCTGGCTACCATGAAGTAAAGACCCACTTCTTGACATGATCTGGACCATAAGCCTTATGCCCAAGGATGTGTCGACAAGCATCTATGGACTACTGAGCAGACCATGCACTGGAGGAAAGCCTTTCCGTCATTAAACTGTGTTCAGGCATTTTGATACAGTGATGAAAAGTCTAACTCATAAAGTACAAGGAATAGTAACAAGCTGAATCAGAGAATCATGAATAATTTTTTTCTTTTAAATTTACTTGTTTTTATTTATATAAGCATTTGCTTGTACTTACTAATTAGTGCACAAAATTAAAGCAATAATATTTTAACCTAGGAGGTATAACCTTCATAACATATTTCTTAGTTCATCACATATATGAATTTCATTTGATCATCCTCCACCCCTATGGTACAATGAGCTATAACAATTCTCAATTTACTGATGGTGATATTGAGATTTATATGATTTAAGTCAAAGCAAGACAATGAGAGAGGCAGAGTCACAGCCCCAACTGAGATACTTTAGAACCAGAGTTTATGCTTTTAACACTATGTTGTTTTGTTTTCTTGAAAAAATGATACTTTTTATGAAACCATAGAAAGTGATATCATTCTGGCTGTTTTCCCTTTGAGTGGGTTTGTTGTTCCACGGATGAATAGGTATTGACTTCCAACAAGGTCCAGAGCTGTGTAAAGTTTGAGTGTTTTAATTCACCATTGGTTATGTTATAGATTCTTGACAACCTTTAATTATTAATTTATTAGGTAATAAATTACAGTGCTGGTGATTAAATCCAGTCCTGGCTCTAAGACTATGTGGAAGATGTTTTCCCCACCTCAGGCCATCATTTCTCCCAGGCCATGTTTTTATCTAGAACATCAGGTCCTGATGATGAACCTAGAGGACTCAGAGTGACATTTCCCTGATGCGCAAACAGACTCCAAGAGGACGGCCATCCTAAGAAGAAGCATTTGTCATAGCAGGTTTTTAACAGACCCTGTTCCAATTGGCCCATCTTATGCTCCAAGCCAATGTTTGTAGATGGTGGTCAGACACAGAGCTGGCGGTTGTCACTAAGAGCATGATTATAGATGTCTAATAGCCCCGAATATCTGGTGAGTGAGTCCTGCTGAATTGTAATTATTGATGTGGCCCACTGGTCCCAATGGCACCCCAACTTGGAGAACTAAGGAAGGTCAGTGTTTTTTTTTTTTTTTTTTTTGTATTTAGCACTCAGGAAAATTCATTGCCTGTAGGGTTGGCAGGAATTCAGACATGGCACTTTCTTATTAGTTAGGTACGGGGTGGGACCTGTACCCAAGGAAGGCCCAGTCAGTGCTGTTATTGCTGGTCCAGACACCCCAACTTGAGAACCACTGTATTAGGTAAAGTGTACTGTGGCAGACATGAATAAGATATTGTTAAAGTCATTTCTGTAATATCCTTCTCTCTTCTTTTTCTTTAATTTCATTTTAAATTACATATGCAGACATCATTTGGATCATTTTAAGTTATTTTCAGTTCAATTGTTCTGACCTTTTCTGAGTTCATTTTTATGAACACATGACACTCTTCTGCATTCAAACAATATATCACAGCCTTTCATTGATCTTAAAACATAACAACTGACTCTTGTTACTGCTCTAGTCAGAGTAAGGACACAGGAAGGAGCTGTTCTGTGTACCTGATGACTTTGGGAGCAGAGAGAGAGAGAGAGAGAGAGAGAGAGAGGTTTTCAAAATTAAAAGGAAAGGAACATAATTTGCAAAAACAACGTGTCTTCTGGCTATCGCTAGTTACCACCCACCACCATTGCCACCATCGCCAGTGGATAGTTTCTTAAACCTTAAAGCTAGGTCCAATAAAAATGCTTCAGCTGGAGTGTATCAAGTATTCTGTGAGCCGCTTAAAGTCTGTTCCAGAGAAAGCCAGCTGATGCAATTATGCCCCAAGGCCTCTGCAGCAAAGCATCTGTTTTTTGATACACTTTACCTATTCATTTTTATCTTCAATGTGTTGTAATTGAAAATAAAAGTTTTTCTCCTTGATCTCTGTCTTGCCAATTCCACACCCGGATGTCACGGACACTTTCTTAAAGTGTATTTTTTTTCCAAGTGGTCTTTTATATCCTTAAAATTTTCTTTGCATAATTGTATATATCAAAATGGTTTATATAATCTTGAAGATATCTTCTAGCCTCGTGGATGGATGTTAGAATTCTAAAATTTGACATCTGTAATTATGTATGCTTGACATTTAAAATTTATAGAATTTTGGATACAACATAAATAAAATCCTCTAAAAAACACACACCCTTTTTTTTCTTTTTGTTCTTTGGAGGAGGGTATTATTCCTTCAAATTGAAGATATTTAAATCTTTTCCCTTATAAATTCTAGTGGATTTCATTCACAGGAAAACAGAATTAGAGATATTATTTTTAGATTCTTAGGCCAAACAGAACCTGAGTTCCTCCAGCTCCTGTTGAATGTAACCAAAGGTCTTGACCATGGTGGATTCAAGACCGGTGGTTACAAAGAAACCACAGGGAGCACAGGGAGGAGAGAGAGACGAGAGAGAGAGAGAGAGACGAGAGAGAGAGAGAGAGACTGAGAGGCGAGAGAGAAGGAGCGAGGAGGAGAGAGAGAGAGAGAAGATTACAAAGGGAATCATTGCTGGGACAAGACACAGGTAAGTTTTCTGGAACTCTTTGGTCATAAATTAATCTTTGCAATCATGAGAATTCTTTAAGAATAGCTTAGGACCTGCCTAGGGAGAGAAGACATAAAGCATTTAACTGTCTCAGGGTTGTGTAGACTATGCAGAGGCCTCAGGGTTTGCAGAAGGAGTTAGTATATGTGTTTGAGCTTTGCTGAACATAAGCACTTAACAAGGCACCAAGATCAACAAGTAAAACTAACCTTGCCTTATCATCATTGGAAGAGACTATTCTGCATGTCGGAGAGGAAAGAGGCCTGTCACCTAGTCACCATGCTTGTTTGTTTGTTGAAGTATTTTTAAAATTGATTTTATTGAAGCTATACATTTTCCTCTGCTCCCCTCCGCTGCCCCCCTCCCTCCCATTCAACTTGTCCCAAGGTCCCCATTGCTCCCAATTTACTCAGGAGATCTCGTCTTTTTTCTACTTCCCATGTAGATTAGATCTATTTATGTCTTTCTTTGGGTCCTATTGTTGTCTACATTCTCTGGGATTGTGACTTGTGGGCTGGTTTACTTTTGCTTTATGTTTAAAAAGCACTATGAGTGAGTACATGTGATAATTAAATTGTCTTTCTGGGTCTGGGTACCTCACTCAAAAAGATGTTTTCTAGCTTGTTTGGTTTTGAAGGGTCAGGTCGTCCAGTCTTTAAAGAGTTCTTTCAGAAGGTGTTGGTTTGCTGCTCCGTTTCTATTTTCACTCGACTTGATCTTCTGTCCAGTTGAACTTTCATTTGAAAAGCATTGGTGATAAATGGAATGCTAAGCAACATCCTATGTCCTTGCTTTACAAAAATTATTATTATATGTCTGTGTGAGTATGGGTCCCATGGTGACAACTTCAGGAGAGTCAATTCTCTCTTTCTGTAGCCTCCACACCAACAAATCCAGGCTTAAGGCCTTGTGTTTAAGCACTTTTCTAAGTCTAACCATCCTGTAGCTTGCTGCGGGGACAGAGGTTGTGTACCCTGTCACTTATATTAAACTAAATGCTGATGGCCAGTAGTCAGGCAGGAAGTATAGGCAGGGTGACCCAGGCAAGACGAAGAGGTGGGACAATGAGAATTCTAGGAAGAGGAAATTTCTTTCGCAGTCGCTTTGATTCCAGCCTCAGAGGAAGCAAGATGTGATTGCCTCACAAAAAAGGTACCAAGCCATGTGGCTAACACAGACAAGAATTATGGGCTAATATAAGTACTAAGAGTAATAAGAAGCCTGAGCTAATGGGCCAATCAGTTTATAAATAATGTAGACCTCTGTGTGATTCTTTGGGATTGAATAACTGCAGGATGGGAAGGACAGAAAACCTCAGTCAACAGTAGCTCTGTTGTGCCTTTCAAATTATCTCAAAAGATTTATTGGTTTTATTGTTTATGTCTTTGTATGGGGGTTATGCATGTGCATGCTGGTACGGAAACGGCCATTAGAAAAGGTCAGCATCTCCGGGCTGAAGTTATAGGGGTTTATGAGTTGCCTGAGGTGGGTGCTGGGAACTGAACTGGAGCCATCTGCCAGAGGATCAAGATCTCTCATGTACAGAGCCAACTCTCTACTTTCGTTTTTCAACTTCTATTGCCATACTTTTGGGCTCATTGATCTTGTGTTGAGGACAGTAAATACAGTTACAACAGCCACCGTCTTTGTGTTCCTAACCTAAATAATGGACATTTGTATTGCTGAATGGCTGAGGGGAAACATATGGAATGGTAAATTGTAAACATGGAATTTACTCTGCTTACAGTGTGCCAGGTTCTCAACTCAGAAGTCACTAACTACACCTGCGTTTTATCTTACATAGTCCCGGAGCAGCCTAAAGGTGTGGCAGTGTATAAACGAAGGCAGAGAAACAATTTACCTAGAGGTCTTATGATTGTATCTTTTTCTTTTTTCCCTCCTTTTCTCACTTATCAGAGTTCAAACAGAAGGGAAGTAATTTGCATACTATTGATTGCCCCAAAGAATTTTGACTTCAAACAATTCCCATGTCTTGTGCTAGAGTAATCGTTGATTGATGCATTCACTGAAACTAAATGGGCGAAGGAATTATTAATGATTAGTGAGTTATTGTGGAGGATTGACCCAGGCTGGAGAGTGCTCATCACAGAGCCACAGTTCTGTCCTTCTCCCCCAGCTTTGGAGAAAAACCGATTGTGGCATTGTTGATTATTTATAGCCTTTTTTTGGGGGGGGAGGGGGGGGTACTATTCATGCATTTATTACTAAAAGAAATTGGAAATAGCACCAATTTGCAAAAATGGAATTTTTGCCGGGTAGAGCCCTTGAGCACTGAATTCCAGGGTTAATTTTATTGGTGTTGAGTCAGGTTTTACAGAATAATCCACTTCTCCAATGAGATAGGGGAAGATCCCATCCTATCCCGACCACCTTTTCATTGCTTCTGACTGACTTTCAATTACAAATCCCACAACAGGAAAGTCTGGTTCCCAGGAATGCTTCCTAGGAGAATGGAATCGCTAGCGTTTCTAATTGGGGTACATTGCTTCTTGAACATTTATAGAATTTAAAATGACCTGGTGGCTGTTGAAAATAAGAATGTCAGCCCACCATGCTGTGTGGATGAAAATCTCTTGATAGGCTTTGCAAAGCTGTGGGGTCTGCTGCTGAGGAACCAGACTCCTGTTTGCTTTTCCAGATGACCCTCCTGGGCTAGAAAGGGTTTACTGTTAGCTAATACCCCATCTAACTACACGAAGCCCCGTTCTTCCCCCCAAACATTCCCATGCATGTGTGATGTTGAAGATTGATCACACTGTGTGGGCCAGTGGCATCCACTTTGACCGTCAGCGAGTCATAGTTCATTGGGTCCCTCAGCAGTTTCCATAGTACTTATGATGTCAAAATCAAATTAATAAATTGGTTTGAGTTGGTCCAATTGACATAATAAAAATAAGAAACAGGTTTAAAAGAAACCAATTCCTACAGATACAGATATCTTCAGAACAATGAGTCGTGTATTACAGTCAAACAGGATAATACGATGACTAACTAGCCAAGAAAACACATGGAATTAGTTATCAAAACAACAAATTGATGAGTAGTGAAAGAATTATTCTCTTAGTACCAGTAACACAAAAGGTTTGATGAAATATTTGCTTCAGCGTGAAGAGACTTCCAGACACAGCTTGCACTTTGGTACCCTGGAAAGTGACTCAGCATTCCCATTTCTAGGTCCGCAAGTTTAAGGTGAAATTTATTTATTTAGTGTACTACTGTAGTGTGGTATTGACCAACGCCAGCAGCTGTCAATGTGGCCCTTCCTTTTTGCCAGGAACTCAAGGGTTCATGGCACAGTCTCCGACCCGTGACTTTGGAGAATTGAAGAACAAATGGATAAGGGAGTGAAGATGTGTGAGTACAAACACACACTCCCACTGGTAATCCTGCTCCAGAGCCAGGGTGACGCGCTCTAGGTTGGCAGAGCAACGCTTCCTCTTCAAACCCTGATGCCAGAGTCCAGGAGAGTCCTGAACTTTCTTCCTCAGAGAGGAGTGGCTCTTACGTAATGACTTTTGTAGTCACAGGGCCATGGATCTTTTCTCTGGGTACTTCTTCATCATTTGGGGAGTATGACATAGTCCTTAATGCCCTGGGTATTTGAAGGAATAAACCTAGGCCACACTATTATTCAGTGTGTACTATTATTCAATGTATACTATTATTCAATGTATACCGATTATTACTATTATTCAGTATATATTATTCAATGTGTTACTATTATTCAGTGTATACTATTATTCAATGTATACTATTACTCAATGTGTATTATTATTCAGTGTATACTATTATTCAATGTATACTATTATTCACGTGTATACTATTATTCAATGTATACTATTACTCAATGTGTACTATTTTCAAGTGTACTATTATTCAATGTGTACTATTATTCAATGTGTACTATTATTCAGTGTATACTATTATCAATGTATACTATTATTTAATGTATACTATTATTCAATGTATACTATTATTCAATGTATACTATTATTCAATGTGTACTATTATTCAATGTGTACTATTATTCAGTGTATACTATTATTCAGTGTTTACTATTATCCAATGTATACTATTATTCAGTGATATACTATTATTCAGTTGTATACTATTATTCAGTGTATACTACTATTCAGTATACTATTATTCAATGTATACTATTATTCAGTGTATCCTATTATTTTATGTGGCTGTGGCTTTTCTAAACACAGTCCACACATTTTAGCCATAGTGCATCCTCTCATTGTTATTCATGTATTTTTTAATGTAATCTTCAATGCTGTGGGGCTTCTAAGTGAGGAGGAGTAGAACACGTTTTTCCTTTTATTGAAAATAGATTTTTTTTCCTCATGCCATGTCCTGATGATGATTTCCATCCTTCTACTCCTCCCAGTCCTTCTCTCCTCCCCTTCCCCATCAAGATCCACTCCCTTTCTTTCTGCACTCAGAAAAGAACAGGGCTTCTGCCGGGGCGGTGGTGGTGCACACCTTTAATCCAGGCACTCGGGAGGCGAGGGCAGGCGATCCCTGCGTTCGAGGCCAGCCTAGTCTACAAGAGCTAGTTCCAGGACAGGCTCTAGAAACATCAGGGAAGCCCTGTCTTGAAAAACCAAAAAAAAAAAAAAAAAAAAAAAAAAACAGGCTTCTAAGAGATAACAATAAAATATAATAAGACCAACTAAAAACTGTCTCATCGGAGTTGGACAATACAAACAAAGAGAATAAAGGAGCCCAAGAGCTGGCACAAGATCAGAGACCCACAGTTCTATACTCAGGAACCCACAAAGACACTAACTAGAAGCCGTAATATATGAGCAGAGGAACCCAGTGCAGACCTGTGAAGGCCTGTGCATTGCGCTTTAGTCTCTGTGAGTTTCCTATGAGGTTTGGCTCATGGTGATTTAGAGGGCCTTGTTTCTTGGAGTCCTCTACCTCCGGGCTATAGCACTCTTTTAAACCTCTTCTGGGGTTCCCTGAGCCCGGAAGGAAGGGATTTGATGAAGATATCCCATTTAGGGGCGTGTTCCAAGTCTCTCATTGTCTGGCTGTGGGACTCTATATGTTCCCATCTGCTGCAAGAGGAAGCATCTCTGTGATGGTGCACAAGACCCTGATCTATGAGTATAGCAGAATATCATTAGAGTCAGGTTGTCACTATTATTTTTCTTTTTCGATTTAGGATCCGGTGCATTTAGTCTAGTCCTCTGGTACTTGGTCACCCAACCAGTGTCAGGTGATGGGTTCCATCTGTGGTGTAGTCTAATTCCAATCCAGTTATTGGGTGGTTACCCCCATAAGCCTTGTGTCTCTGTTGCTCTGAAATAGTCTTTCATACAATGACACCATTGCAGAACAAAGGGTTTGTGGCTGGCATTACTGTTTGTTTCTCTTTTGACAGCATGCAGAGTACCTTCCCATACCATAGAAGCTAGGACATTGGGGTAAAGGAAGTAGTAAGCAAATGTTTGACAGTTACTTAGTCCAGCAATCATGATGAGGGAACGTTTGGAAGGAGATAAGGTAATCGGGAGATTCTAATGTTCTGAGTTAAGCTCCAGATTAACTCAGTTGATCTTTACTTGAGCGGCCGTAAACACTTAGACCAGAGTTAAGACAGCAAATTAACTCAGTTGATCTCAGTTTACTGTCCGTGAGACACTCAAGGCGCATATGCAAATCAAGCATGCATAAACTATTAAGGGACCCGCCCCCAACCATAACAACCATAACAGATTGTATGAGTCTTCATGAAAAGAATCAGAAGTGGTGGAAAACATGAAGGAAAATGTTTTTCTCTTTTCAACATGCCATTAATTAAATTATTATACAAACTAGTGCCTGTGAGTCCCCCATCTTGTTTCTGTTTCCTCTTCAAACAAGTGCTGGCTTTATTATCTGAAGGTGTCTGGAAATTATTTTTCCTTGGAATTTGATTTTTATCTCTGTCATAATTATAGCAGAGGAAACATACTATGATTCTGAAGACTTGCATGCTAGTTGACTGAAAACTATCTGGGGACAGAGGGTGCTGATGGGTTCTATTTAATTAGTCCTGGACTTGGATTGGAAGAATGGCCCTAAGGACTTGTCTTTTGAGTTTCTATTTTTCCTTTCCTTCTTTCTGTTTATTTTTTTCTTTTAAATGGTGCAGGTGATCGAACCAACAGTCTTGTTTATGCAAAACACATGCTTGACCCCACCCCATGTATCTTTCCCTCTGTAAAACAATGATAGCCTGACTTAAACTAGTTTTCTTCATCTAGGTGTGATCAACATGGGCATACATGGTGGGCATTCTTTAATACCATTGCTTTAATAAAGAACTAAGAAGAGCACTTCACATGCAAGGTTCTGTGACTTCTAAGAACCACATGTATATTTTCAAGTTTTCAGACAGTTACTTTTAAAGAGCAGAGTTATGTTTAAATTCAATTACATATTATGACTAACCTTATCTACTCAGAATATTTTATTTCAATGTCTAATCAACAGTAATATGTTTTTCCTATGTGTGTATTACACAGACATGTTTACAGGCATGTATACATGTTTTCATGTGTGTCAGCACATCTCTGTGTGTGAATAGACACAGGTATACCTGTACATGTACAGGTGGAAGTCCAAGTTGACATCAGATGTCTTTTAGAATTGCTCTCTACTTTATGGGAGCAGGGGCTCTCTCTGAATATGATGATCAGCAATTCTTGCTGGTCTAGCTAAGCAGTGTACCCTAGGCACCCTCTGCTTCTGAGTACTGCAAGTGATTGACAGACTTGTCCCAGCTTTTAGGCGATCTCTAGGGATTTGAACTCCTATACTCATGCTTGCATGACACTTGATGCTAATCCTTTAGTATGACCTTTTCATTTTTATCACTATAAACCCTTTGAAATTTGATACTTGTTCCAAATTTTTAGAATGTCTCAGTTCAGAATAACCACACTTAATTGTTCAGTTATTTCCAATGGCTAAAAGCTTCCTCTTCTGGGAAACACAACTTTGGAAAGCAGGTTTATGCTTATTCTACACATAGTAATGCTAACTTCCCCCACCCCCACTCCCATTGCCCTGTCATGGTGATTCTAAGTAGCCACAAGGATTTTTCATGGGATTTAGGGTTTGCAATAATGGTTCTGAACTTGGGATCTTTTGCTTCCCAGGGAACACGTAGCAATGTGTGGCATGGTTTTGGTTATCACACCTGGGGAAAAGATGTGTTACTGTTTATCTAGAGTCCAAGGACACAGCAAAATGTTTTATAATGCAAAGAGCAAACCCCTTTCTCCCCTACCAAGGATGATCCAGTCCAAACTGACTATAGTGCTCATGTTGAGGAACCCTGGTTGATAAAGAACCACTGTTAGACAGTGACTATGGGACCCTAGCTGCCATAGAGATGTTTTATCTTCCTTGTTGAATAGTCTAAATATATAATGAGTTTCCACAGTGTGTAGTAGTCTGGCTGCAGCCATCTGAACAAAGAGGAGGAAATCTCTTTTGACTTAGTATTTATAATGCTTGGTAGCTACCACAATGATCAATTAGAATGATGGACAGTATCCCGGTATATGCTCAGTCTAAGTGGCACGTGGATCAGAATCAGAGGGTAGAGATGGGCTGGAGAAACACTTACAGTGCTTTTGACTTCACCTAACAGGGAAACCAAGTCATGAACTGCTAGCCTCCTTCTGGTCAAGCATGAGGCTTCCATGGGGGACCAGTCTCCAAAACCTCAGAGCAGTTTACAAGAAGCAGTGTGTTTGCCATTCCAAGTCATGAACTGCTAGCCTTCTTCTGGTCAAGCATGAGGCTTCCATGGGGGACCAGTCTCCAAAACCTCAGAGCAGTTTATAAGAAGCAGTGTGTTTGCCATTCCAAGTCATGAACTGCTAGCCTCCTTCTGGTCAAGCATGAGGCTTCCACGGGGGACCAGTCTCCAAAACCTCAGAGCAGTTTATAAGAAGCAGTGTGTTTGCCATTCCAAGTTTTCAGGTTGATAAACTTCAGCCAGTTCACCTTAACCATGTACATGTCTCCTTTCTTCCTTACTTCCACCCTTATAATGTAAGAGTTCTGGGTAGAATATTTAAATTATTTGTTATTGTTATGATTAATTAATGATGCTACTGGTGAAACTCAAGGCCTTGCTCAGGCTAAACAGGCAATCTTCTACAGAATAACAATCCTTGCTCAGGCTAAACAGGCGATCTTCTACAGAATAACAATCCTTGCTCAGGCTAAACAGGCAATCTTCTACAGAATAACAGTCCTTGCTCAGGCTAAACAGGCAATCTTCTACAGAATAACAATCCTTGCTCAGGCTAAACAGGCGATCTTCTACAGAATAACAGTCCTTCCCTCAGATTTTTGTATGCCACTTGTGAGCATGCTTCCTGTGTTTGTTTTTATTTTTATTATTTCATTTATTTAAGTTTTTATTATATGTGTGTGGGCACACATGTATGTCTGTGTATTCCATGTATTACTCGTGCCCGCAGGAGTCCAGGGGAGAGCATTGAGTCCCTTGGAACTGGAGTAACAGATGACAGTGCACTGCCATGTGCATGATGCCAATCAAACCTGGGTCTTCCCGAAGAGCAGTGGTAGCTCTTCCCTGCTAAACCATCTCTTTAGCACTGCTTCGTGTATTTTAATGGTGTTAGTGTTTCTAACCCATGTGATTGCGATATTTAGTCTTTGCACAATCAATCAAAGAAAGAAAAATGATGACTAAGCTCACAGAATACAATGCCATACGTAGATTAATGTCAATGAAACCAGGAGGAATGAGCACATTTTCTCATGCTAAGGACAGTCTTTATATTTGCGATTGTTATACAAGGCACCCTGACTTTAGGGCAGGAGTCTGGGCGTGGCTTATCTGAGTTATCTGCTGAGAATCCCGATCGACTCAAATCCACTCCTCTGAGATGGACTTCCCTTCTGAAGCTGGGTCCTTTTCTAGCTTACAGGTCATTGCCGAATCCCATTCCTGTGGTTGCAGAACTGTGGCCCTCTGCCCTCACAGACCCCCTGCTAGTGCATAGCCCTCTCTGTGTATTTGATTTTTATCAGGGAGTATAAACTAGTGCTGCAGAACACTCTGGGGTCTTCCACCTCTGACCACACAGCTTTATTAATGTTCATGTGACCAGATCTTTCTTTGGATTTGCATGAAGCTGATGGGTTAGGGACTTTAAACCATCTGCAAAAGCCTTTGCCTTAGAACGCAACGTATTTGTAAGAGAGATAGCTCATCACTGCCACATACTCATGGGAAAGGGCTTACAGAGGATGGGTACATCATAATCAAGAGTCTTTGGGAACATTTAAGGACTCTGCTTCCCAAAGACAGAGTGACTCAGGTGTTTTAAGCTTCTAAATAACAATCGGATTCAGTAATGAAAAGGCGCATTCGGAGATGTTCCTTCTTGTCCTCATATTTCATGTCTAAAATTCTTCTTCCAGATTTCTGTATATTCAGTTTCATAGCTGGACTTACCAGCCTGTTTTGTTGACAGCTCGAACCTGTTTACATCCCGTCATCCTTCTTTATGTTTGAATTTATTATCTCTTTGTTAATGCTTGACTATTTTATTCTTACTGATTTACTGGATCCTCAAGACAGAAAGAAAATGATCACGTTTCCAGACCACACCATCCTAGGTCAGGTTCCTGCATTTATATGTGAGTGTTACCAGGACCCACTATGGCCATATTTTCTAAGAAAAACTTCCCATGGATAGAAAGAAGGCCAATGAATGAGAACTTAGTGAAAAGCAGGATGAGGGCAAACCAAAGCAACTACTGCAGCAGCCAAAGAGTTGAGGTGAAGAGGACCCAGCACAATGCTCTTGGCTCTGGATCACATAGTGAGGTGGCCTATGATCTGGGGGTGCCGCTGTTGTGTGGGTATTGACTGAAAGGCCTGCTGTTCATTCTCATGTTCATTTACTAATCTGAGTTCCTGATACAGGGGGAAAAGCAAAAGTAAAATCATAAAATAAAACCAATAAAAAGGCAAGGGTTCCCAGGAGAGACATGATAGAGGGAAGAAGGAAGGGCTGCGTCTGAGAAGTTTGGCACATGTGGTCAGAAGACAGAGTCTTGAGCCGAGAGCTTCATGACAGGGTTAAGGTCAGGGAGATATGAGGCAGGAGGATTATCGTGTAGCTGTAGTGTGGTTGTGAGGTCTGAGATCTGAGGAAAGACAGATTGACGTGGTCAAGAGACAAAGGCAGACTGGGAAGAGGGAACCTAAAGATGGGGGAATGAAGAGGTCTATGGCAGGGAGGCAGGCAGGGCAACAGATGAGGAGGATTGGGGGGACTCTCGAGCTCCCTTGTCATTCAGCAGAGGACACTGGAGCCGAACATGGGCCTGTGACTTGGCTAAGATCACAGTACAAGGAAGTTGTACCTCTGTGATGCAGAGACAGGGAAAGGCCTTTTATTTAGCCTCCCATTTCTCTTATTTACAGAAATATCAGGAGGAGTTCCCCTGTGCTTGTTTGTTGTCTCTTTCCTTGACACTGATGTTCCTATGTTTTCTACTTATGCCTGAAACTGGTTTGCTTTATCGTTACTGGCACACAGGATCTTGCCATGTAGCTGTGGCTGCTTCAGGTGCTTTAGATAAGCCCAGGTTAGCTTCACATTTAAGCTGTCTTCCTGGCTCTACCTTCCCCAGTGCTGAGATGGCGGATAAGGCCTACCACACCTGGCTTGCTTGTTTTTAAAAATAATTTTAAATGCTTTTGATATCATAATATCAATAGATTTCCTCTTTTCTTTTCTCCCCTGAAACCCTCCCACGAATGCCTTCACCTTTTCTCTTTTTAAATCAACGGCCTCGTTATCTCTATCTCTCTTTCTTTTGTTATTCACCACGAAAAGATAAGATGCATAACTCTATCTCTCTATGCATATACATTCTGAAATAGATAAGCACGGCTTGCTCAGTTATAGTACGGGTATGTTTTCAGGGCTGACTAGTTGGTACTAATAATTGGCTCTTTGTTCCCCAGGGGAAGACTGCTTTTCCCACTCTTAACATTCTTTTGAACTTGGAGTTTTGTTTGCTTCATCTTAGCTCCTTGTTCCTTTATGGATAAATTCCTCCTTTTCCTTCATTCTAACCTCATTACTTTGTTAGCTTTGTTTGTTGTTGGGAGCTGTGAAACCCCAGATCTGTATTTCTTGTAAAAAACGTGTGATGCTTGCAGCTGCCCTGAGCACGAAACCCTCAGGAGTTCCTAATGGCAGGGTAGTGGTTTCTGGTGTGTATGGCTGGGTCAGAACTATCAGTTAAGGATCCCTAAATAAGCTGCCCCTGGATACAAAAAGGGGGCATTCTTTCTGGGGCATTCCTGTTTCAAGGATGAAACATGTCTCTGTCTGTGTGTCTTTGGTGTTTAAATCTCCAGACCCCTTGCCCGACTCGTGAATGGTCCTGTAGTGCAGGCGCCACAATACAGAAATAGTACCGTACTGTCACGCAGTACAGGCGCGCAGTACATCTTATTATAATTTGTTCTGAATTATAACATCATTTGCATCAAAGGTCCTTATACTGGGACGGGAAGAAGGCAACTATCTTTGAAAATATTGATTCCACATTTTCTTTCCAGTTGCTCAATGAAGGATCCTGATCCTGTCAGAATCAGTCAGGTCCTCCCAAATCCACATGAAATCTGACTGGGGACAGATACATTAGACGCAACTTCATTACAAACCAAGTTTGAATGAGAGATGTGCTCCTTTATTTCTATCTGAAGAACTGATGTCCTTAGTGTTTTTTGTTTGTTTGTTTGTTTTTTCTTTTAGGAAAAGCAAAGATGTCCAAAATGACCTGATATGAGAGAATGAGTATTTTAGTTATCATTATTTTTATTATTTACCACATTTCCAACACTAGTTTAATGTCAGTTTGTAGCAGTTTGGGGTTCCCTGTTCAGAAAATATAAAAGAGTTCAGAAATAATTCTTTGCCAAGATTTCTAAATGTATGAAACATTTGGTATTTGTTGAAGAATTATAGATAAAGACCAGATCAAATATCTCATAGTGTAAAGGCATTTTTTTTTAAAAAAATAAGGTAACCAAAATTATAACTGCGTCAAATAAAGCAAGCACTCCCAGGATGACAGAGCAGAACAGTGTGTATGGGTGATTGTGTTTGTAATAGGATTGCATAATCAGTGTGCTGTGCGCATGGATGTGTGCTGCTTTATGTCCTGTCTTGAAGGACAAGATACACGAGTTAGACTGGCTCCCAAGCACACCGATGCAATGGGCTGGGTGTCCACGCAACATATAACTTTATGCAAATCATCTCCACATGAGGACTAAACTCACTTTTGTTATAAATTTGTACTACTTGGCTTGGGAATTGAGTTATATCTTCCCCCTTGATTTCTAATGATGCAGATTCTAATTTTCATTTCATGAAACCTACTCCTTCTTGTTTGGTTGAGTCATCGCTGACCTAAGAGAAAGTGCGTGTATTTTAAGTTTGTGAACTCGTATTTTTCTTTTGATGTTGTTATGTTTATAAATCGAACCTGGGGCCTTGCCCATGCCAGATAAATGCTCTACCATTGAACTGCAACCACAGCTATGAACAATTTTGGAGTCATCATCAAACCAAAATTGCAAACATTTCTGTCAGATTGCTATTTCCTCAAGCCTCCTGAGAAATAGTCAATTTATCACCACTTAGTACACAGCTTCCTGTCATACATGTTGGCTCCTACTTACTTTCTAGGATTTTTTTTATAAGTGAAATCACTCAGTAAGCATTACTCTCTCATTGGCCTCTTTCACTGAACAGAATGGTTTTGAGATTCACTCCACATTATTGCATACATTAATAATTCAGTTCTCTTTATGAGGAGCATTATATGGATATGTTGTCTCCCATTTTTTTTTTTTTTTTATGGCTGGAAGCGGAGGTGCTGTGAATGCTCTCGTGCTTAATGGAGTCACATGGTTGATTTGTTTCTCATCAGTCATTGGCTGGTATGAGGCTGGCGGAGTGATTAGTATGGCCATGGAACTATTAAGATTTGACTGTGAAATGTCACCCAGAGGTGCTCCTCAGCTGGGATGATGGTTTGGGAATTTGTAGACCTCTGGGAGGTGGGGATTGGCTGGAGGAAATACCGATCTCTGAGGGGTGGACCTTTAGTTTTATAGGCTATCCAGTCTTCCTTTCCTGCCCTGGCCATGCTTCCCATTGCCCAGAGACGTGAGGAGGTGAGGTAGCCACACATTCCCATCACCATGGAGCTGTCTGGCACTCTGATAGCCCCACCATGATGGATGGGTAACCCTTCAAATTGTGTGAGGGAACAAATTCTTCCTCCCTTGAGCTGATCTTGTAAGGTATTCTACGGCAACCAGAAAAGTAAACATTACAGTTGCATTTCAAGCAACGGTTGAGTTGCTATCCAAAGCGTCCATCCCATTTTATGTCCTCCCAGACATTGTGTTGGAGCTTTTGTTCCACTGCTGCCTTGCCAGCTCTGGTTTTTAGCTAATACCAATGTGTGCGCACTGTCATTCTGTGGTCCGACTTGTGTTTGTTTGGCAGGCAGTGGCATTACACATCTTTTCATGGACTTACCAGCTCGCTGCGTTGGTTACTTTATGTTGCGTTGATAAAACACCATGACCAAAACCGACTTTAAGGAACAGTTTACTTTGGCCTGCATTCAGTCACTGAGCTATCTCCCCTCTTGTGAAATATTTCCATTAGTCTAGAAACACTGGAATGGTTGGCCTTTATTTAGGTTCTTGAATTCACTTTATTCTTGAAATAGAACCACATGCTATATACATTGCAGTTGGTGTGCCCTGAGAGTGCCAACTAAGAAGGTGGAGCTTGGAGTTGAGGTTATGATCTTCTGTCACCTCTAACCTCACCTGTGACCCATTCCCAACTCCTCCTCAGGTAATTCACAAGCCATGATAAATCAGATAGAATGATTTAACTTGCAACTCTTAGATAATGTATACTTTTAAGTCCACCATTTATCATAGCATAGGACACAACAGTGACTGGAGAATCTCATGAGACAGCTACGGTGA
The DNA here is from genome assembly GCF_903992535.2 of Arvicola amphibius. Lineage (NCBI taxonomy): Eukaryota > Metazoa > Chordata > Mammalia > Rodentia > Cricetidae > Arvicola > Arvicola amphibius. Next base: position 138,124,910 of record NC_052052.2, on the reverse strand, counting down.
GCTGCCACAAGGCTGCAAGTATGATGTGTAATATCAACAGATGCAAATGGTACCAATACGTGAGAACAAAAAGAGATCAACTGTCTCAGTGTTGGACTAAGGGTGACTAGTGGTCTAGGGATTAAGCCTCAGCAATAGTTTACTGTGATTGGGGACTGGGGACTTAGTGCTTTGAGAGATTATGGAAAGATATTTTGAGGTGAGTGCACATCACTTGTGATCCCCACTAGACATGGAGCTCATGAGTGAGGAAGCTGATGGTCCCAGGGGCAGTATGCTAGACACCCTCAGGTTTCTTTGGATTTATTTTTTTTAGGTTGGTTGGGGGTTATTTTTTGTTCTTTTTCTTCATTTCAATAAGTCTCCTCAGAAAAACACAATACAACATTAAGAAATGAGAGCATCATTTTTTAAAATATTAAAATTGAAATTAAAATATAAGTATATTAATTTCCCCCTTCCTTTTTCTCCCTCCAACCAGTCCCATGAATCTCTTCCTGTTATCTCTCAAATTCGTGAAATCCTTTAATTTAATTATTGCTACATATATATATATATATATACATATACATATACATATACATATATTACTAACTATATAAATGTAACCTGCTCAGTCAGTATAATAATACTTGTGTGGGTATAATTTCAGGATTTCCCGGGTTCTTTTTGTTATTGTTTGTTTTAATTGCCTCACAAGATAATGTGCACATTTCTTATCATTGGACAGATATTTGTAAAAATCCCAAACCTCGCCTGCTTTATATATAGCTGCAGAGCAAACTGGTTCTTACTGAATTACTACACTGTGGTCAGCTGTGTCTAGTATGTGTCTTGTGTGTGTGACAATGTAATTACTGTATGCATGTGAGTGGGAGAGTATTGTGTGTGAACACAGACTAGTACACATGTGAGAATGCAAACATATGATTGTGTTCCTGCTTGTTTATATGTAAAATCAAAGCAGACTCTAAGAGGTAATCCTGACCATGGAGAGAACCCTGGACTTGGAAATAGAAGGTCTAGTTTTTTAACTGTGTAACCTGAATGATGTGGGAAGTCCTCCTGTATATGTGTTACTTTTATTAGTTAATGAATGAAGAACATGTTTGGGCCTATGGCACAGCAGAATAGAGCTAGGTGGGAAAACTAAACTGAATGCTGGGAGAAAGCAGGCAGAGTCAGAGAGACAACGCCATGTAGCTGCCAAAGGAGATAGACACCGAAGAACCTTACCAGTAAACCACGAGTCTCATGGTGATACATAGATTAATAGAAATTGGTTAATTCAAGATGTAAGAGTTAGCTAGAAATACGCATGAGCTAATTGACCAAACAGTGTTTTAATTAATACAGTTTCTGTATGATTATTTTGGATTTGGGTGGCCAGGAAACAAACAAGCAGTCTCTGACTACACTTAAAAAGCAATTTTAGCTATGGTTTCTCCACCAAAAATTAAAATGTACTCATGATTTATGGACTCCCTCCTAGTCACCAAATGTACAGCAAGCTGGCAGCAGCAGCGTACGTGTTGGTGAAACCATTTCATTACGGAAACTGTTAGTGAGATGTAGTGTGTCAGCAAGCTTAGTTATCCCCCGTGGTGTGTTCTGAGTGGCATGACTATGTGGTTCAGGTAAAGAATGATGGGAATAAGTGCCACAATGTTGAGGATGCTGCTCCACTCCTTTGTATTCTAGTCTGGTTTCCTGTTGCTGCCAAAAAAATACTGTGACCAAAAGCTGCTAGGGGAAGATAGAGTTTATATGGCTTACAGGTTCCCATGACTGAAGGAAGATGGGGCAGAAGCTCCAGGCAGGAATCTGAAGGCCGGAATTGAAGTTGGAACCAGGGAGAAACACTGTCTACTGACTCACTTCCCTTGATGTGCTCAGCTACCTTTTTATATACAAGCCAGGTCTACCTGCCCGGGGATGGCACCACCCACATCAGGGTGGACCCTGCTATGTCAATTAACAATTAAAAAAATGTCCCACAGACATGCCTACAGGCCAAGCTGATGGAGACAGTTCCTCAGCAGAGCTTTCTCTTCCTAGGTATGTCTTGGTTTGTGCCAAGTTGACAGAAAGTAACCAGTAGAATGCACCAGCCTTTTGGTGTGGCTGCACACACAAATTAGAGATGAGTTCCAATCACTGTGGTCATTTGGAAGTATTAATGAGAGGTGACTTTATGGACGGAGGGGAGCTGATCTCAGTGTGCAGGATGGTTGGAGTCTGGAGTAGCAAAGACCAGGATAGAGAGAATAATGCCAGAAAGGAGTTGGTCTCCTTGACTCTGTATTCTCTGGAAACCTAATTGCTTATTGATTCTGCAGAGACTGGTGCTGTAGCTCTCATGGTGATTTTTGCTATAGTTTAACCTTTTCAGTTCTCTCCCAGGCTGGTTGCCCATTTCTCCTTCAGTGCCATCACACAGTTTTTTTCCCCCCCCGGGAAGGCTTTCTTGCATTCTGAAGTGGAACCAGGGCCTGTCTGCTCAGCATTTCCTGGCTTCGTGTCAACCTTTGATTGTTCCTAGAGCCGCTTTCTAGGCCTGCAACACATCCCGGCCACTTGTGTGTAGAGTTTGAATGCAGTAAAGGAGATCTAAATATTTTTGTGAACCACTGAGCAGTAAGCATGGCTGCAAGCCTCCAAACAGCTGTCCGTGTTTCTGCCTTGCATCTGGTGTCTAACTGGAGCCCTTTATGTCAGAACATAATCTACTTAAAAAGTTTCTGTTTATGTCACAAATAATAAACCGGATGGTTCTTTACAACACCCAATCTCCTTAAACTGCCTTTTCAGACAATAGTCTTTTTTTCCTAGGGAAGGAATGAAAAAACAATCCCTTATGAGTCTTGTAGAATTTTTTTTTTGTATGAGTGTTAAAAATGTATCTGGCAAGTTGTGTCTCACATTGCATGTACACAGCATGCATATAGTGACAATAAATATAAAAAATGATATGGTATATCTTGTATTTAAGATTTAAAATATGCATACTATATGCATAAAATAGATTCTAAGATATACATGCATGTAATCCATGAGAACACCAAGTCTTCTAAGAAAGCCCATGCCTGATGGTTTTAAATTTGATTAAACATTTTTTGATCCCAAAATGCTGGTACTGAGTCAATAGTCCATCATTGCCTTACCTCCATTGTTTTTAATTCCTCCTCCTCCTTCTCCTTCACTTTCTTCTTCTTCTAATTTATATCAGCATCTTTAAACATCCATTTTACATAGCCAGACCCTCCGCAAAGACTGGTTCATTTTTCCTTTTTAATATTGACTAGATTTAAGACAGTCCTATTTTTTGTGTGTGTGCTTAAAAGTAAAAGCAGGAACCATAACACACTCTGAGTGGGATCAGTCCTACTCAGTGTTATGTGCTGAGGCCACCAACCTTCCATCAGCATGGATTGATGCATGTTGTCCTTAAACTGTTTGAACTAAGTACAAAGAGATGGTCACCTGGATCCCTTGCTCTATTGGGACAAATATGAAACCTGGAACAGTAAACATGTATTTCTTTACTTTTAGATTAATTTGGGTTCTAACAAATAATAGACCCCAAAAGGAAAAATATTATTTGTTGCGATGACAAATTGTGAATAATTTAGCAATAATTAGATACTGATAAGAGAAGATCAGTAAATCAGGACAATTAATATAAAATACAGTCAACAGATCCGAAGAGATGACAATAGACACTGGAAATATAAAGTACATTCGTGTCGTAGAGAGGAGACAGCAGAGATAATGAAGAGTTAACATGAAATGTTTTCAGAGTCAGGTAACAGATTTTGAGTTGTAGAGCTGAGAAATTACAATTTATTATTAAAAAGAGAAAATAACTGAAATCTCTATTTATTATATTTATGTTGCAGTAATTTTCATGTTTTATTTATAAGGTGTCATTGGAGGTAATGAGGCAAAACAAGGCAGAACTGGAGTATTGAACACCAATATCTGAGAAGTTTGGAGGAGGGTGCCAAAGTTAAAACACTAATGATTTCTACTTGGACTGGCTGCAGCATTTGATTGGTAGGATTGCTAAATTTAGAAGAACAGAGAGAACATAATTCAGTTAAAGCCAAAGTGACAGACAGACAACAAAACAACTTAGGAGGAAAACTAGTAAGCAGCACAACACGGGTGGAACGGAACAAGACATGGGACAAGTGACAGGAATGAGTTGGAATTGGTGGCTGCACTAAATATAAATAGTTGATTTTTTTAATCAGGTAACTTTTCAAACTAGCCTGTGATTCCTAACAAAAAAACACACCTAAGTCAAGAAATTTGAGTAAGGAACTAAGAGACCTCTCTGAAAATGTCTTCAGAAGTACTGTTGCTTACATATAGAAACAAGAAATATATTCTAATACCTTGTGGCATGTTTGTAGTGTAATGTAAGCAATAAAAATGAATGAAGGGCACTTTACAGATTGGCACAGATGACTCTAAAATCATGATGTATTGGTAGCATGTCCCAAATTCTTAAACATGCTGTAATTCATGAGTATATGTGGTAGAAAAATCTTTTAAATCCGTGAAATGTAATTAGAAAGTCAGCATAACAGTCTCTCTCTGGGTGGTAGCAGAGGTGGGTTTTTAGAACAATTTATTGAGGTTGCAAGCTGTGACCCAAGGCCCTGAGTTCAGAACTCTGGCCATGGTCTGCAGTTCTGCTGTCTCCACATTTAAATTCTCAGTAATCCTGAATAAAGCACCTTGCATTTTGCACTGACCTCTTCAGATTTTTTTAGCTGGTGATAGACAGTGAGGGATTGTCCTGATGACCTTTTCTTCATCTGGACAATGGTGATTTAAAATGTTACTTCCACAGCTAAGTGGAACAGCCAGGAAAAAGAGTCACATAATCACAGTCTAGGTAAAAATCAAATATCATTCTCAAGTCGTGTTGAGGTAGAAATTGGTTTGATTTGTTGAGTAATTATATTTAAGTATAGGCATCTGACTCTGTAAAACATAAGCAAGTAATATCAATTGGAAGAGAAGAACCTCCTTGCCTGTAGACACAGTATGGTATCCAGCTGTGCTTTTTTCCATTTTCTTTGCAAATGTGTTACCTCCTGCACTATTTGTATCCTCTAACTTTAAAACCCAGGCAACATTTAGAGATTACAGTGCAGAACCTATCAGGTTCTGCTGCAGTGACTGGCAACTGGGGCAACCGGTGTCCTCTGAAAAAGCTAGCTGCCATGCCATCTAGCTGTGGTAAACACGGTGTCTATGCAACTCATCTGAGACAGTCAATGACTCCCTGTGCATGGGAGCAGAGAGGCTTCCACACTACTTCTATGATGCCCGGGAGCTTCAGAGTTCACACTTGGAGATGACTGGTGTGTTTGCTACATGCTGAATCCCCTCTCCTGTTGCTGCCTAACTAAGAGGCTCATATACGACTTCAATGTGATCTAGGAACTTTTGAGTTCACACATTCTGCATCCCCTTCTCCTGCTGCTGCCTGAGAGATTCAGAGACACACAGTGTGCCCACCACTTTACAAAGTCTTGCTTGGTGACTGGCATAGGTCCTAACGCTTCGGGAGTTCTCAAATGTAAAACAACACAGCATTTAGTGTTTCTGTGTAGAGTCTTCAAAACACTTGGCTGTTTCAGCTTAAATCTACATCTCTCAAATGGATCTTAACTCTGACCTTCAGTCCACGTTTTCTAGAAAGCACCTGTTGCCTCCAGTATGTGATGTGCCTGGGACTCAGATGTTATGCATTCATTCTTCCAGTCATTTAATAAATGTTAATAGATCACCTTAAAACTCTACTCAATGTCTGTACCCTAAAGTTTTGGTGCATTGTGTCTCATCCTCTCTAGTTACAACACTTCCTTTCTCTTGTGGATCTGATTAATATCTTTTGTTTTTTTCACTTCTGCGTGTGGACCTAGGGTTCTGGAAAACACTCTACAACTTCTCCAACCCACCCCTCTCGCCTCGGTCTCACCCTTCCCTACTACTCCTAAGTGCCAGCCTTAATTGAATCTTTGAGGTAAAGTCTTCTTGACCGTCATCTACCATCTTTCTTCTGAGGCAGTGCACTCTTTCCTGGTTGAAGGTAGATCAACAGATGTTGATGGTTTTATCAACACTACTTAGAGTCTCTGAGGTGAGTTCATGTATGGCAGGAACGTAAATGAAACACACTTTCTAGGAACTGAGTTTCCCATGCAAATGCAGGCAGCTTCACCCACACTTTTGATTGTGTGACCTTCCCATAGGTCTTTTAAGAAGTACTGATGACAAAACATTTTCCCCCTAGATGCTAAAAGTCCAAAAGGTGCCTGAGGTAGCAGTGACATTAGACTACTGCTTGTCAGATTTTGCGAATCTATCACTCTGAAATAAGCCATGGGTTTATGAAGTGCACACGTGCAGGTGAATGAGAAGCAGCACGAGTCGTAAAGGAACATTGCATCTTTTCCATGTCATTGTGGGAGAACTATACACACCCACAAAAGGAAGTAAAGTTAGCAACACAAGTGGAGCAGCTTGCGAGTGACTACTGTATGAAGCTCAAGTGGGAGAAAGAGAAAAGCATTGGTAGTTAGGATTAGCAGAGAAAAAAATCAGGCCAAATAACATTTGTCCATATTTAATTAGGATCTCCTTGAAGCCAGGTAGACTGGTTACTTCCGCTTTTCTTCTATAGACAGACAGACAGACGGACAGACAGACAGACTGAGTGAGCTCAGAATTATCCAGCATGTTAGCGTTACAAGACAGGTTTATTTGAATTACTGTGAGTTTTATCATTTTCATTTCTTTTATATTTGCCCAGTGTAATTGTTTATTTTCTTAGGAGATTGTGTCTTTGAACTGTCTTCTGAAAGTTTAATCTCTATTTCAGAAATGTCTTTCGTTTTTATTGTTAGTATTGAATGGTGCATTGCCTATCAGTTGTACCCACACTAGGATTGAGTCCTTCATTCAGGACGTGGTCATGAGATGGCCATACTGTGTGATGTTTTCCAACATCATCAGTTGGCCTTTCTTTGGATACATGCACACTTTGTGTTTATTTTGCTGGAATGATGATGGGATTGCGTAAGATCACATACCTAACACTTCCGTATCATCTCTAGATGGTGTCATAGAGATGCTAGAGGCTATTGTCAGTAGTAGTTTTATTAACCTTTCTGCTCCCCAGTGGGTTTCAAACCTACTGTGTACACAGATGGAGTCTGCATTTTTCAGGCAATGATTCAGGGCCACTGGTTTAAACTGAAGGCCTTTTAAAGTTAATACTTTCGGGAACTGCCCTGGCTGGGGAACATTGTCTCTTTTCATGTTGTTTAGGTTTTCATGGCATTTTGTGGGTGGTCCGCCAGCTGAGTGCCTGTCTCTTTTCTTAAGAAGACTATCTGTAATTCTCGAAGCGGGTATTTTGCCAATTCTCACATGCTTTGTTTTCTCTTCGCAAATCAACATGTCTATGTATTTATACAATTCATGTTCAAAAGGCATTTGTTACTCGGCTGTCACTGTACATAGAGACAATCAAAACTTATTATGCCCAAATCTAAAACAAGATCCGACTAAATGAGCAGATGTGGTGCATGAGCCGAAACCTCACCATGTTGTTCCTATTTATCCCTGGTGTTGTCTGGAGGGCGTGCCCAGTGCTGCAAGGTAGTGGATTAAGGCTCTTGCCAATTCCACTTACTTAATAAATCATTGATGCACACTTTATTCCCCGGTTCTGTTGTGTGCCTTTCGGGTGACAGAATAGTTTGAAGGAGTTTAGTTAAACTTGTCAAGGCTTTGAAATGGCTTCAAATCTGTTTTATGGCTTCCAAATTAATTGCATTTGTTTCAGAAAATGAGACGTGCTTTCTTGGTTTGGAAGCGAACATAATAAGCTTTCAAAATACGGGTAGGTTACCCAGGCCGAGTCTACCCCGCTTTCGCAACCTTGCACTGTACCTTTCTAATTCTTCTGAGCTTGTTTCTTTCCCCGTTTGCACCTGTAGCATGTAAATGAGAAAATGCCAAATAAGGGTGTACCAAGGGAAAATAGAGCCAGACTCTCGCTCGGGTGGAAGACTCAAAACTGAACACAGAGCTGTCATTGCTCTAGCTAGCCTACTTTAGACTGCATAGCCAAAGGCTACAGCAGTAAATTAAAGGAAAACCTACAGCCTCTTGATTTTTGCAGCATCTTCACAGTAACCAAGATCAGGACATCAAAAACGGTGTCTTTAAGCAGACGAATGGGAAGAGAAAATATACATAACAGAATGTCACTCAGCCACAAAGGGACGAAATCCTGTCATTTATGTTGACATGGGTGGAACTGGAGGGCATTAAGTGAAAGAAACCGCGTTCAGAAAGACAAATGTCACATGCTCGTCCTCATACATGAAAGCCTGACAAGATGGTTGTGTGAGGATAGAGAACAGAATAGCGGTCAGTGAGGCTGGGGATGGCAGAGGAGAGGCCCGGAGGCAGGCTAGTAAGGGGTGCCAACACATGTCTAGAGAGGAAGAATAATTTCTAATGTTCTACAGCACAGCGGCTTATTGTATGTGTTATGAAGAATTATAAGAAATGATTTAGAATGTTTCTTACAAAAATAAGTGATAAACCAAGACATGCAAATGCTCCATGCCGGGTTTGATTGTCACACATCGTACACGTGTGTATGATCCTATCCACTCTACATACGGACACTTTTTATATGTCATGAAAGTAGGATCGAAAGCGTTAAGAGATTCGCTAGTAGAATTCCCCCACTCAGGGCAGCTCCATTCTCTCTAGAGTTGAGAATACTCTCCTCCAATCAGAATTAAGGAAAAGTTGTTTTTCTTTGATTACTTACTAGTGTTTCCAAGGTAAGCACTAGGATTTTACTTTTTAGACAGCATCTCAAGTAATTCCCTGCTGTCCCTGAATTCCGTCTCCATCTTCAAAGCGCCGAGACTGCAGGTGTCTGCCCCCCCACACCCAGCTTGCCTTGGATCTTGAAGGGAAACACCAATTTAGTCTACCTGGTTTAAGTATCGGCATAGCTCTATATTAATGCTTGCTAGAGGGCAGAAGATTAGCTGGAAATGATGAGGATTGCAGGATGAAAGGGAGCACAAGTTCTCCATCCTCCCAGCTATTGGTGTCTTGTGTCTTAGGTAAGACTGTACTTAATTAAGAGCTCAGCGTGAGCCCCTTGCTCCACTTTGTTGTTTAACTCATAGGTGTAACTTACCTGTGCTCATCTTCTGGTTGGGTTATGTCTGATGGCAATAGACCAGGAATTCAATCTCACTGACTTGTGCTTCTTCATTATGTGAATGGTGATACCGTTGAGCACTTTCATCAAAAGCTGTGTTTTAGAATAGTAGGAAAGAACCAGCTCCTCTCTGTGCGCTGGGTTCTTGCTTAACTTTCTAAATAGCCTTCTGATGCAATGGGCGTTTCAGGGGCTGATGAGGCAGGCAACAGCCACAAGGCTTTGGGTGTTTCCTTTGAGGTTCCTATAAACAAGGTATTAGTCACTGTGCCTTCGATTTTTTTTTTTGCCAAAGCCCTGGTTCTTCCTTTCTTAGGCAGAAAGGGAACTCCCTGTGTGGCTAACTAGTAGTAGTGGTGACCACAGGTGGTGATGTAACATAGAGTCTTCAGTCAAGTTCCACCGTGAGGACTTACTGCGCTGTATCAGAGACATCCAAACTGAGATCTTACATCATCAGAAACATGGTCAGAGATGGCAGCCTATCCGACCTTGTTTGGTTGATGTAGACAACTGCAGGGTAGATTTTTATTTTCCTTTCTCTTATCTTATTCCCCATGAAATATTACAAAGCAAACACTTTCATAATTTCTAAAAAAGCAGGCTGAACGCAAAAGATTCTGTAGCATGCCCCCAACCCCTAATTTGGCAGAATATAGCTTTTGGAAACGGGACTTGCCTGAGCGCCACTTGCTTTTAACACTTCCTGTTTACCAACCCAGGATCTCCTGGAACCCAATACTTGTGTGATAGGATCAGAGAGCTGACAGCAGATACTGTATTTGCTGATAAATGACAGACTCTTGCAGGTAGCAGGGAGCTTGGTCCCAGGGTCACCAATGTAAACAATAACCTGACTCACCAAACCACCAGCTGAAGCTACTGTTTAACATGAAAAGTAATGATTTTTTGCCCCAAATTCAGGTTTTAGGAAACAAAGATTTATTCAGATATTATTTTTATAACAATACTATCTCCTTTTTTCACTTCTGCCTGTGTCAAAACCAGTAGAGAGCAAGCACTGTGCCTATCACATCTGCTCATATTACCTCGCTTTAGAAAAATTTAAACTCTCTTTCATTTTAGATAAAACAAAAACAGCAAATAACCCCCTCCCCAATAACCCCAAACCAACCAACCAAACAAAAAACGGAGAACTTATTTTAAGAATGTCATGAGTACTGTCCCTTTTCTAAGATTCTGTTATCTGTGCATTGTTTTCTCTCCACCCTACGCTGCCCCATGAGCCTCCTGGATGAGGGTTTCTTATTTGTTTCCTGTTGACTTCTATGTGAGCTCATGTTAATTACGTGTGTCTCCAGTCTCAACACAACAAAGGACAAAGAAATGTTTAATTTGGTAAGGAAGCTCCCGGGAGTCCTTCCCTTACGCCCAAACAAATACTAGTTTATAGACTTTCTTTCAGTACCAGACTTTCCCAATAAAGTAGTTAAAGCCAATGTTTCAGCTAGAAAGCAGGATGATGCAATACGTGTAGCAAAGCACTCTGAGTTTAGATGGTGCTTTGGTTGGAATGAGAATGAAATGACTGAATTGGCTCTTCACTCGTGTGTGTGTGTGTGTGTGTTTGTGTGTGTGTGTGTTTCCCAAATGCCTGACTGTTCTCTGTCTATGTTAGAAGAACCATAGCTAGCTATTTTAGAAACTTGCATTTGAGACATGAATTTGAGTCTATTGGTTGTCAAGGTAGAACTGTGTCACCAGGAAGCTGCTGTCACCACTGGTAGTCTGGCCAGGACAGAGCTGCAAGACATTGCTGTATCATTCATGGGTCATGAGGTTGTAAAAAGACTAAATTACTCGCAGAAAACTAAAATAGGTTCTAGCTTTATTTCTGAAACTAGAAAGGACCCTAAGTAGTAAGTAGTAAGTAGGATTGTATTAGCTAGTTATTATTATTATTATTAATTATTATTATTATTATTGAAATATCCGAGATAACAATGTTCAGGAGAAAGAATTTCTTTTGTCTTATGGTTTCAGAGAATTTGGTCCATGGATGGAGTCCTGTATGTTTGGTTCAGACAATACGTGTGGGGCTGTTTATGGCTAAGGAGCTCCTTTACACAGGATAGCACACACATGCACAGCACACATACATACAAACATATACATACTTGATATACATGTACATACAAACACAGACAGACAGACATAAGAATGTAGGCAGATTTTCCTGTCCCTCCAGCCAGCTCCCAAATCATGACATGGAGACTTGTTACGAAAGCTCACCCAATAGCTTAGGCTTGCTTCTAACTAGCTCTTGTAACTTAAATTAAACCCATTTCTGTTAATTTACATGCTGCCACGTGACTCATGGCTTGTTATCTCTTCTCCTACACATCCTACTTCCTCGGTGTCTCCTGGTGTCTCTGCCCTTCTTCTTCCTAGTATTCTCTTTGTCCCCAAAATCCTGCCTAGCTATTGGCTATTTAGGTTTTTATTAAACCAACCACAGTGACATACCTTCATATAATGTAAAGGAATATTCCACAACATGAGAGAGACAGAGATAGACAGAGAGACATATGGGGTAAGCATAAGGGGTGAATAGGAAAGGACCAAGGCCATATATAACCGTAAGAGTATGATTCTAGTGCCCGATTTCTTCCTATGAGTCTCTGACTCCTAGATTTCACCACCTCTCAATAATGCCACCACATTCAAGTCTTCAAATGCCTCGCGTATTGATTAGGATAGAGCCCTCATGACCTGTTTTTGGCAACGTTACCACAGGCACACCCATAAGTGGGATTTCCTGATTTCTAAGTGTTTTTTTTCTCTTTCCTTTGCAGTATTTATGTGCTTGTTCATTACTGAAAGTATATTTTATACATTATTTCTGATTACAGTTTTTCTTCTTTCAACTCCTCCCACATCCTCCTCACTTCTCTACTTACCCAAAGTCATACCTTTTCTTTCTCTCTCTCATTAAAAAACAAACGGGCATTCACCCCTAAACGAGAAGCTATCTCCAATTGGTAGCTGCCAGTCAAGAAAAAAAAAATCAGTTTTTCTAACTGGATCTCACTGGGTAGACAAACCACATTTAAGGGCAGGGTACATGTCCAACAGTAGATGGCCGACACAAAATAATGTCAATGTTATTTTTGTAGGGTTTTTTTTTTTGTCTCAGAGTGTTTTGTTGAGGCATTTTTTTTCCCTTACAGATCTTTTGCTTATATGTACAATTTCCGATTTTGTCTCTAATGGGTTTTCTGTGTGCGTGGGGGGGCGGGGCGCGGTGGGTATGTGTGTGTGTCTTAGTGTCCATGTGTTTCCATGTGCTTTTGCTTTGGATTTTTCCTGTTTGTTTGTTTTGTCATATTCTGATTTATTTGTTTTTATTTTATCTAAGCATTTCTAATTTCAGTCAAATCAATAATCAAAGTTAACCACCACAGTGACTGATGGCATACTTGTGGAAAATAGCATCTAGACAGCAATTTGGCACAGCTCTTGCCAACTCCTTACCCTCTCTCTGGGACCTGGCCACCACCTGGGCTGGCCAAGAGCAAGTGATCACTTAAATAAAGCTGGCATTGATGCCTGTTTTAAATAACTGTTTAAACTCCTTAGATTGGATTAAATAAAACTGAATGTGCAAAAGCAAAGAGAAGACTGCCCTAATTTCCTAGTATAGATGGTTAGTATAGATGCTAGTGAGAAAACCATGCATCCATAAACAGATGTGGAACTCTGCAAGAGAACTCAGAGTCCTTTACTAATTCACCCAGAAGTGGCAGAGTTGGATCACATGGTCACTCTATTTCTAGTCTTTGAGAAACCTATGCTGATTTTCATAGTGGTTATACCAACTTACCCTCTCACAAACTATGAGTATGGGATGGTCTTTCTCACACCTTCACCCACTTTGTTTTCCTGATGTTGGCTAATTTGAGTGGGGTGAGTTGGATTCTCAAAGTAGCCAACTGTATTTCTTCTGATACTTATCTACTCAGTTCATCAGACCATTTACGGGTAAATGTTTTGGGGATTTGGTATTTGCTCTACACAGTTGGTTATATATTCTAGATATTGATTCCTTGTCTAATGTATGGTGGCAAAGGTGTTCTTCATTCTGCAAGCCATCTCTTATCCATTCATCACTGTGGAGACTGTTTTTTTTTGTGGTAAGTAGAGTTTTAATTTAATGATACCATTTGTCAATTCTCGGGACATGTCTCTATCACGGTGGAGACTGTTTTTTTTTTTTTTTGTGGTAAGTAGAGTTTTAATTTAATGATACCATTTGTCAATTCTTGGGACACGTCTCATGCTCTCAGAGTCCTTTTCAGAAAGTTCTTGCCTATTATTGGATCTTGAGGTCTGTTTTGTGCCATTGACACACTGTTTTGTTATTATAGCTCTGTAATATAATTTGAGCTCAGACACTTTGATATTTACAGCACTGTTCTTTCTATTTAAGACTGATTTAACAATTCTGAAGGTTATTTTTGCACTTTTTTAAATGAAGAATATCATTGAAATTTTAATGGATGTTGTATTGTATATGAAATTCCCTTGGGTAACATTGTGGATTTTCTAGTATTAATTCTGTCATTCTATGACTTTGATTTTTCCATCTTCTAGTGATTTCTTAAATTTTTCTGTTTAATGTTTTCCTTCTAAAGTCTATCACTTCCTTGGTTAGGTTTATTCATAGGTATTTAATGTTATTTTTACTTTTGAACCTATAGTGGATGGAATGGTTCTCATATTTCTTTCTTCATAAGTTGTTTGTTGGTATATATAAAATTACTGGTTTTTAACATTGATTTTTATATCCTACCACTTTGCTGTATTAGGTAGGGTTTCAGTTGCTGTAATAAAACACTATGACCAGAGGCAGCATGGGAAGAAAAGGGTTTATTTCATTTTACAGCTTGTAGTTCATCATGTAGGCAAGTGAGAGCAGGGACTGCTAGAGAGGCCATGGAGAAGAGCTGCTTACTGACCTTGACCTCGTTCGTGTCCTGCTCAACCTTCTTTCTCCTAGCACCCAGGGCCATCATCCCAATGGTGACATTTCCCACAGGGATCTGGGTCCTTCCATATAAATTGTCAAACAAACAAAAAAAATGCCTCACAGGCTTGCTCACAGCCAAGTCTGGTAGGGGGCATTCCTCAACTGAGGTTCCCTCTGCCCAAATGACTCTAATCTGTATCAAGTTGACATAAAATTTGCCAGTACAATTATTGAGAGCATATTATATTATTAGGGTCAGGAGATTTCAGTTGGAGTCTTTAGGTTTTTTTTTTTTAAGTATTGGATGATGATTTCATCTGCAAAATAGGCGTAATCTGCCTTCTTGCTTTCATATTTTTGTGTCCTTTATTAGTTTCTCTTGTTTTATTGTTCTATCCCAGACTTTTATTTCAGTACTATATTGAATGAAAGAAAGCAGTGGGTCTCCTTGCCTCACTATAGATTGTAAAGGAAAAGCTCTCAGTTTCCCCCCATTTAATACAGTGTTAGCTACAGGTTTGCCATATAGCATTTATTACACTGAGATATGACTTTTCTCTATTCTGAAATTTCAGGACTTTTATCATGAAGAGATACTGAAATTTATAAAATGTCTCTTCTATTGAAATGACCATGGGGTTTCATTCTTAAACATAACATTATGTTACATTTTTAAAATTTTGAGTATCTGGAACTATCCTTGTTTCCTTAGAGAAAATTTTGCTTAGTTTTGTTATAAATTCTAGTGTTTTTGTTTTCTAAATATTTTGTTGAGAATTTTTGCATCCCTGCTCCTTAGAGAAATTGATTTATACGTTTCTTTTAACCCATTTGTTGTAGACTTTCCAGGTAGCCAGAAAAATGAATGTTGAAAGTATTTTCCAATAATTCCCGGATTTCACTGGAGTCTGTAATAGCATTCTTATTTTCATCTCAAATTTTGTTAATTTGATTCTTGTCTTTCTCTCTTTTGATTTAGTTAAGAGTCTGTAAGTGGCTGGGCAGTGGTGGCGCATGGGGAGGAAGAGGACGACAGATCTCTGTAGGTTTGAACCAGTGTAGTTTACAGAGTAAGTTCCAGGACAACTGGGCTACACAGAGAAACCCTGTCTCAAAAAACAAACAAACAAAAATTCAAAACAAAACAAAGCAAAAGGGTCTGTAAGCCTTATCTTTTCAAAGAACTACATCTTTGATTTATTCTACATATTGTTCTAATCTCCATTTCATTAATTTCTGTCCTACTCGTCATTATTCCTTGCTGTCTATTGTATTTGAGTTTGGTTTATTCTTGCTTTATAAAACCCCGAGGTGCATAATTAGGTTACTTGTTCGAAATTGCTCTGAGTTATTTTAATGTAAGCACTGTAACTATGAATGTTCTTTTTAGAAATGCCTTAGTTGTATTGCAAGTGTTTTAGTATGCTGTTATTGTTTTAATTCATCCCAGGAATTTAAAATATTACCTTCCTGATTTCTTCATTGATCTACTCTTCACTCAAAGCGTAGTGTTTGTTAAATCTCCCCCACGTTTTTATTTTATCAGGACCTGTTTGAACTTTCAGATCTTCTGGTTTTTGTTTTGTTGGTTAAGGAATCAGAAACCCCAATATTTGATTGCTAACTATTCATATTTATTTTATCTTCTTGATGAATTGTTTCCTTTATTAATATCTAGTATTCTTCATCTTCTCTGACTAGTTTGGTTTTGGAGTCTACTCTATCAGATATCAGAATAACTAGTTGGCTTCCCAGATGATTTCAACCCACTAACTTGGTTTACGGCTCTTAGCCAGTGGCTTGGAGACAACAGTTGGTTTTTTTCCAATGCAGTCAGCAAGTCTGAGTCTTTTAAATGGTGAACTGAGGCCATTCACCTTGAGGTTTTCTTTGAAGTTGGTTGCTGGTGTTCTGGTTGTTTACATCATTGTGTGTCATTTTCTTTCTCCCTTATTAGTGTTGGACTTTGCTGGTTTGCTGTGTTGGCTAGACCAGAGTGACTAGAGTCCTTCCCAGGACTCTCGTCCATCTAGACCTTTCATGAAATGCATTTTTCCCATGTTATTCTGAATGAGACTTCTTTATTCTTCGTCTGTATATAGTATTATTTTAAGTAATCTCTACAGCGTTTATCAGTCATAAATTGCCTTAATTTGTCCTTCTCTTGAGGTGTTCTTATTATTCCACTGAGAAAGTTAGCTTTTCTGTGTATAGAAATCTCAACAGCCAGTTCTTTACATTCGGGGCTAGAAATTCACCATCCCATGCTTTTGTGGATTTTATGGCTGCTGTTGGGGGATATGATATTGTTCTAAAGTGTTTGACTCTGCAGGTATTGACTTTTTTCTTTTATAATTTTTAATATTCTTTCTTTATTCTGTATTTTTGACCTCTTGAATGGTATATCTTGGAGCAATTCTGTGCTGCTCATGTCTTCTTGGGTTTCTAAATGCTTCTTGCATTTAGATATCCATTTATTTTTCATACTAAATTTTATTATATTTTGTATTATTGTGTGTGTATGATACATGTGCATGAGTGTGGACATGAACGCATATGTGAATGTCAGAGAGCCACTTTGAGGAGTTGATTGTTTCTTCTACTATGAGGTCTAGGGACTGGACTCAGCTCATTAGATATGCACAGCAATTTTTTTTAGCACTGGATATACATTTTTCTCTAGGTTTTAAATGGCCTTCTGTTTTAATTTCATAAAAAAGTCTATGCCTTTAGACTAAACTCAGATCCTTCTACCACATGTATTCTTAGATTTGGTCTATTAAAGGTACCCAAGAGTTCTGGAAAATTTCAGTCATGTTCATGGATATCTATATATCTACATCTATTTATCTATATATCTCTATATATAGACATTTATATTCATATATATATACGTGGGGGGGTCTGAATTTTTTCTGGTCTTAACTTTTTTTTTATTGAATACAGGGTTTCTTTGTAGCTTTCGTGCCTGTACCGGAACTAGCTTTTGTATACCAGGCTGGCCTTGAACTCACATAGGTCTTCCTGCCTCTGCTTCTGGAGTGCTGGGATTAAAGGCGTGTGCCACTACTGCCTGGCTTTGGTCTTAAAATCTATTCCTCTACTTGGTGCTGTCTGTTCATGACATTTTGCACTGTTTATTATTTTTTAAATGGTTGGTTTTGTCATTATCATCAACATCATTATTGATTGGTTTTGTCATTCCCAGCACTTCTTGTTTGATTTGTTATCAGTGCCAATTTCCTTGTGGATATCCTTACATCTTTAAATTTTTTCTTCACATTGGAAATTATTTCATAGGCCTTTCTAACTTTTTTACCTAGGCCCTTACTTCATTCACCCCTTATCTCTTTTTCTTTTATATCAGCTACTTCATCATCTTTGGGTTCTGGTATTGAGTTGTGACTTATGGAAGTGTCAGAGTAGATGATTTTTTCCTAATTTTTTGCTTCTTTCTTTGTTTTGAGAGTCTGTTGGGATAGGCATGTCTTTTGGGTTTATTTTTCTCCTTTCATCATTTTGTTTGCTTTATTTTAGGTAAGCCTTCCTGGAGGGTTGTCCTCATATGAATTTATGTCCCCTATTATTTAGGAAGAGGAGCTGACTGCAGCAGCAGATACAATGATTTTTGCAGTGGTCTACGTATTACCTGGCTGTAAAATATATTTGTGTCCCAAGCATTATTCATAGTGACACCAGGATATTGATCGGGGAAATATATAGCTTCTAGATTTTAGGACTAGGCCTATTAAGCTACTGCGGCAAGTAATAATTAAGTGGTAAAATGAGGATAGAATGGCAAAGAGGAAAAGGAGGAATAAAGTATGAATGGGACAGAAAGTCTGTGTGAGCAGCACAATGACTAATAGAGAAGCTACCAAAGAGTGGGGGCAGAAAGGAGAGCCAGAAGAGTCTATTTATACACAATGAAGAACACGTGTATAAATACAATGAAGTCAACTATATTATAACACCAGTCAGTGTTTCTTCCTGGTGGGGACAGATGTGCTTTCTTTTGTCCCTGTTCTGCCTTTTGTAGCAATCTCTGCAGGTTGGGGAGGGCTGCTGGTCTCAGGAATTCAAAGAAATAAAATCGATATGGCCTTTCTACTGAAAGCGATCTCTGTGTGAGCAGCTTTTTCTTCCAGAATACTCTCCAGTCTGAGACTGCCCTGACGGCTCACTCCAACTTCTCCGGTTCTGAGAATGGCTGTTTCCAAGCAAGGCTTCCTATGACTGAGGCGCTGGGTGTGGGAGAGGTCTACCCATCTGTGTTTACCTTCGTTGCTGGGCGTCTTCTTCCTGGCTCCTGATTTCCTTGTGCTGATTAGGGAGACTTTGAGCACCCTGCCTACCTTCCATGCTTCTGCGTGCCCAGACAGTGACCCAGGTGTTTCCTTTCCGACTGTTCTCTCCAGAGCAAGGGTGGCAACTCAGCCTGAGCCTAGCTTGTGGAACTTCTACCTCTATCTTCACAGCTTGCACGGTCCTCACATCTCTCCCCAGGGTGTCTCTAGACCCTAGTTGTGTCTCACAACCAGGTTAGTCTCTCCAGCTCACTATTCTTGTGGCCAGTATCCAGGAGGGGAAAGGACCTCTCTGGAAGCCACACCTGATTCAGGCTCAGTGCAGGAATTAGCCTGGCGCAACTGAGTGCCAGCTGGTAGTCACTCCTGGCTGCTTCTCTGTGGAGAAGGCTTTGCCTGGGCTGATATCTTTTTTCTTTAGCTCTTTCTCTCCAAAGAATAGTCTATTGCACAATGCCTCTTTGCTTTCTTTCGCTATGTCACAGAGAAGTAACTTCTAATCTACCGTCTTACCTGGAAATCCAAGAGTTAATATAAAATATGTGAAAATAAATAAATAAACTAATAGAAAAAGTTTCTTTAATTGGTAGCAAATGTTGAATTACATGGATAGCAAAGAATTGTTTAAAAATGAACCTTGTTATGACTGATTTTCAAAGGTAGATTTGTAAATGTCTGTCTATCCATCTATCCATCTGTCTATCTATCTATCTATCTATCTATCTATCATCTATCTATCTATCTATCTGCCTATTTGTGTATGACTGGGTAAAAGTTTCATAGATGAGAATATGTCATTGAAAAAGCTTAAGAGGCCCAGCTGTAACTGAGACACATAGACGTTCCAGTTTTCATTTTGAATATTATTCCTATCATTTAAAGAGTGGGTGCAGTTGTCTACATTCTCATCAGAGTGTGCACCTGTCCCCCTTCCCCCATGCTGTCACCACTGTTAGTTGTCATTGTTGTCTTGGTTACAGCCATTCTGACTGGCGTGAGATGGAATCTCAGTGTGGTTTGGATTTGCACTTCCCTAATGTCCGAGGGTTTCATATTTTCTCAGATGTTAACTGGTCTTTTGTGCTGCTTCTGTGAAGAACTGCCCGTTCAAATCATTTACCCATTTGCAGATTGGGTGATTTAGGTTTTGGATGTTTAAGTTTTTGAAGCTCTTTATATATTTTTAGTTATTAACTACCCATCCTATGGATGATTGGCAAAGATTTTTCTCTGACTGGGAAAGTTTTTTTCTCACGTGGTCCAATGTTTCCTTTGGGTTTTTTTTTTTTTTTTGAGTTTTAATTTCATACAGTCTCATTTGTAAATTCTCGTTGTCATTTCCTGAGCATTTAGTGTCCTTTTCAGAAAGCCTTGCCTGTCTGTGTCTCTCTCAAAGTAGTTCCCTTATGTTTTGTTCTGGAAGTGTTCAAGGTTTCCTGTCATATGCTAATAATATAAATTCCATCCAACTGGTGTTTTCTTGTAAAGTGTGAGAGACAGGGATGTGTTTTCTTTCTTCTACATGTGGAGACTCAGTTTTCTCAGCACTGGTGGGTGAAAAGCACTGGTTTTAACGTGATGAGTATTTCTAGCACTATTGTTCAAAACATAGCTATGTGGGTTGGCTCTGGGTTCCTGGTTCTCGTCCATTGCCCTGCCGACCAGGTGGGTTTTGGCTACTATGGCTCTGTAGTTAAAACTAAAATGAAGTATTTCTCTGTCTCCAACATTTCTCATTCCACTTTGTATTGTTTGTGTGTTTAAAGAACATATGACCCAATAAGTTCCATGATTGCTCTGCTTCTGTGGAGAAGGCACTGAGTGCAAATGGAGACTCCTCTTTCGTTCCCAGCTGTTCAGACCTGAATAATCACACAAAACCATATTAATTGCAACACTGTTTGGCCAACAGTTTAGGCAAATTCCTAGCTCGTTTTTATATCTTAAATGAGCCCATTTCTATTCATCTGTGTATCACCACAAGGCTGTGGCATTACCTCATTTTCTACATGTCTTGTTTGCTCAGTTCATGGCTGGCATCTTTTTCCTTCGGCAGCTACAGGCCATCTTTTTGACTCTGCCTACTCTCTCTACATATCTCTTCCAGCCTGGTTATATTCTGCTTGACATAGGCCAAAGCAGCATCTTTATTAACCAATGGCAATAAAACATATTCACAGCATACAGAGGAGAATCCTACATTATCTCCTTCAAGATTTTGGTCCTTCCGGATTTCTGCTTCACAGAAGGAACCATCAGACATTCTGCAGGACACAGAAGAAAGCAACTGGTGAATTTTGCCTTTACAAGCCAGAACACATCTTCAAATTTCCTGTTTCACTGAAAAGTGTGCCAGATATTATGGGTTTGTAGACTGAAGATGGATGCTCCAACATTACAAAAGAACTTTGGGTGACTCTTCCCACAGTGAGATTTCTCTGACAGCTCTAGAGCTTTGAAAGTTGCTTACAATACACTTCCTATTTACATGGGTAATATTATATATTTCTGGAATCTTTGATGGAGTTGAAGACAAATAGTTTAGTTTTCCTTACTTATAATAAAGTATAATTTGGATATAAAACTTTAGACAAAAAGATAGGATATTATTTTCTTTAATTTGCTAAATGTAAATGGACTAAATATTGTAAGTGTAATTCTTGCTTGATACCTGTTTTGTTATATATAATTTTACTATGTTAAAGTTAAAAACCTTCCTTTTTATTTAAACAGAAAAGGAGAGATGATGTGGGATTCCCCCTCTGTACTCTATGAATATATATTACTACCATTGGTTAATGAAGAATCAGCTTTGGCCTATGGCAAGGCAGAATAGACCTAGGCAGGAAATCCAAACAGAGATAAAGAGAGAGAGTAGGTGAAGTGAAGAGATGCCATGTGCCATGTAGCTGCTGAGCCATGTAGCAGCTCAAGAAGCAAGAGGTAACAAACCATGAGCCTTGCAGTAAATTATAAATTAATAGAAATGGGTTAATTTCAGATGTAAGAGTTAGTTAATAAGAAGCCTGAGCTAATAGGCCAAACAGTGTTCTAATTAATATAGTCTCTGTATGATTATTCAGGTCCAGGCAGCTGTGAATGAAAGCACAGTCTCCTTTTACAATTGAAACTTTTCTTGATGACATGGAATCTGTAGGTTGCTTATGATAATATGCTCATTTTTATGGGACACAGATGTCTTCGACAGCAAGATAACCCTGAGGGCACTGCCAAATCACCACGTTTGTCATGATAGTCATCTCCCACTTCTAAATAATGGGGAATATAAACCCAAGTGAAAGCAACAGTCGATAAAGATTTACATAAGATAAAACAAGTGAGGAAAAGGGAAAAATAAAAACTGAAGGACACACATATCCCCAAAGTTGCTCAAAACAGAAGAGAGAAACACAAAACTTGGGGAAAAGCAATCCACTCTGATACTCCCTTAGGCTCACAACTCAATACCAGAACCCAAAGATAACGAGGTAGCTGATACATCAGAGAAAGGGGTAAGAGGTGAATGAAAGAGATGAATGAAGTAGGCATCTAAGTAAGAAAGTTGTGAAGGTGTAGGAGATAGTCAACCATCTGGAGGAAAATTTAAAGATGTGTGTGTGTGTGTGTGTGTGTGTGTGTGTGAATATCAGTAAAGAAGTTGACATTGCCTGTGTCTGTGACTCAAAACATTAAATATAACAGAAGTGTTGGGAATGAAAGAGCCAATAATTGATGATGATGATGAGAATGAAATCAGTCATCATAAACAAACAACCCTCTCCCAAAACCAGTCATTAGAAAGTGTCATGAATAGACAATACCAAGCATACAAATAGATTTCAAGATGGGGAGAAAGGTTAAGACAATAGTAAATTTTAATATGAGTCTAGATTTTAAAAGATTACTTCATTCATGTCTTCAGTGACCCACTGGCCACCTCATTGTACATCAATTAATATACATTTATTTATATAGTGTCATTTATTATTTATTTTCCATGTTAGTCTGATAGGATGTGATAAGATATGGGAAGTTATATTTACTTTTGTATTTGTTAAGACTCACTTTATGGATTTTAATTTGATCTATTTTAAATAAAATTGTATTGTTGTTGAAAGAATATTTGTTCCATTGAATATTGTTCAGTTGAATAATCTATAGATATACTAAGAGAAGCTTCCTGCAGGTAGGCTGCTCCAACACCCCCACCCCATCAACTGGACCCTGTAAGCTTCAAGTCCCACTCAGCCCCCAAACCCTCCTATCCCCCCTGCGACTTCAGATGAACTCTGAAGCACAGGCTGCAACTGCACAGAGAGGACCAAGAGGTGAGTGATCACCCACACGGAAGGGCACCCCATTCTCTAGGTCCATGGTAAGGGGCAAAACCCTGGGCTTCTCCCTCATCTGCCTCAGATTCTTAAGCCAGCCAGCAGGCAAACTTCCTGCAGGTAGGCTCCTCTAATCCCCACCCCATCAATAGGATTCTGGAAGCTGCAAGTCCCACTCTGCCTCCAAACCCTCTTATCCCCCACAGATTCAGAGGAACTCTGGAGCACAGACTGTGCACAGAGAGAATAAAAAGAGAAACTCTGAAGGACAGGTTGCAACTGCACAGAGCAAACCAAGGGAATGGACCAAGAGAGTGGGCCAAGACAGACCTCAGTGGCTCCCTGAGTCACAGACAGCGACAGTACAAAACAGACCAAGAACAAAAGACACAGACAACGACTGCAAGGATTGGACCAAGAGTCAAAGACACTGCCAGAACCAACTGGAGGAAGAGATTGTTAGGCACCAATGCAAGAATTCATTCAAAAACCTAAAAAGCAACATGATAAATCCAGAACCCAGTGGTCATACAACAGGAAGAGTTGAAATCGTATCCCAGAAGAAGCAGAAGAAAACTATTTTAAATGTAACTGTATGAGAATGATAGAGACCTTTAAAGATTACATGAAAAATTCCCTTAAAGAAATGGAGGAAAAGACAAACAAAAAATTGGAAGAAATCAATAAATCTTTTAAAGAAACCTAAGAAAACCAAGAAAAAACAAACAGGTGAAGGAAACAGTTCAAACAGTTCAAGACTTGAAAACTGAAATAGAGGCAATAAAGAAAACACAAACCAAGGAAATTCTAGAAATGGAAAATTTGTGTAAATGAACAGGAACTATAGATGCAAGCATAACCAGCATAACCAACACAATACAAGAGATAGAAGAGAGAATTTCAGGTGCTAAAGATACTATTGAGGAAATAAATTCATTGGTCAAAGAAAATGTTAAATCCAACAAATTCTTAACACAAACCTCCAGGAAGTCTAGGACACCATGGAAAGACCAAACATAAGAATAATAGGGATAGAAGGAAAAGAACTCCAGCTTAAAGGCACAAAAAATGTATGCAACAAAACCATAGAAGAAAACTTCCCCAACCTAAAGAAGGATATCCCTATGTAGGTGCAAGAAGCTTACAGAACACCAAATAGATTGGACCAAAAAAAGTTCCTCACCATATAATAATTGAAATGTAAAACATGCAGAATAAAGAAAGAATATTAAGAGCTGCAAAGGAAAAGGACTGAGTTATGTATAAAGGCAGACCTGTGAAAGTCAGAATTCTCAATGGAATCCATGAACCAGAATGTCCATACAGATGTGCTGCAGACACTAAGAGACCATGATGCAAGCCCAGACTACCATACTCAGCAAAGATTTCAATCACCATTGATGGAGAAAGCAAGGTATTCCATGACAAAACCAGATTTAAACAATACCTATCTACAAAATCAGCCCTACAGAAAGTAGTAGAAGGAAAACTCCAACCCAAGGAAGCTAATCCCACCCACCAAAACACAGACAACAGTTAATTTCCCACCGGCAAACCCCAAAGAAGGGAAGCATACAAACACTACCACTGAAAAATAACAGGAATTAACAATCACTGGTCATTAATATCTTTTAATATCAATGGACTCAATTCACCTATAAAAAGACATAAGTTGCATAGTTGGGACAGACTGTGGGGCCACTGGCAGTGAAACCAGGATTTACCCCTACTGCTTGTGCTGGCTTTTGGGAACCCATTCTCTTCGGATGGATAGCTGGCTCAGTCTAGATATAGTAGGGAGGCCCTTGGTCTTTTTTTTTAAAGCCATGTGCCTTACCCTCTCTGAGGAGTGGAAGGGAGGTGGGGGGAAGGTGGAGGGAATGGAAGAGGGGAGGGATTTTAGAGTTCTCCATCCTGCAAACAGAAAATTGCATGGCAGAGAAGCCATCAGGGAGTTCACACTGCCTACTACCCCCCTGGATAGGGACTATCAGTTTCTGAAGGGATGGATCTCCTTACCAAAGAGAGCAGATGCACTAAACACGGAGCCTTCACTGACGGAACCTCCTGCGCCTGAGTTTCTTAGTGTCCCTCCATCCAACCCCCTAGGGGCTGTGTCCGTGTCTGGTAATATGTCACTGTTGATGGCACTTGGGCCCCACCCTCTGAAGTGTACAGGTCCAAATTTGTCAACCAAGAATTGACAAATACCTCCTTTTCCAGTTAATTTAAGGCTGGTGATGATTGCGAGCTTCTATGGCTATGCTTGATGGACAGTGTACCTGTGAACCAGAGCCACCTGGCTTGGCCTGCGGAAGAGTCTCAGCTCCACTTGTCTGTCAGGGAGCTGGAAGAACTGGGCCCTCAGTTTTTCTGTTTACCCTGATTTCTCTAGACTCTTCAGATTATCCAGTTATCTCTGTTACCTTTCCTTGCTTTTTTCTCATTTTATTCTTGCCTTTTCTCACTCCCAGTATCACGTGGAGGTAACTTCCTGTTGGCTGTCTTGAATGCTCCTTCACCAGTTTCCCATTCTAACTCACCCATGGGGTAGAAAATGGTAGAGGTATTTTCAAGCTATGGGGGGATGCTCCAAAAATGAGATGGGACCAAAATTGAGCTCCTTTTCTGGGCCAGGGCACTGGCTAGGGAATATTCTTGTTATAGACAATTCACAAATACAAAAAAATCAAAATATTAGAGTCTGGCAGCTAGTGGATTGGAAGAGGAACATGGCTCTCTACTGACAAATCCTTCTTGAGTGCTCATGATGTTGGTATATATGGCATAGAATTAAGGAGGAATATCTCTAGTCAATGTTCTGTTGCTCTGACAAAGTACCTGGAACTAGGTTGTTTACGAGAAGTAGTATTTTGCTTAGTTCACGGTTCTTGAGGGTGGGAGGCTCAGGAGGATGACCCCACCTGGTGACAGCATCCACAGGATGGAGGACATCACATGATGAGACAGAGCAAACTAACCAGAGGGACTTTGCTATTTTAAAAAGCCAGTCCTATAATAACTCTTCAATACAGAAGTTCACAAAGGCAGAGTTCTGCTGACCTCCTGACCCCTGACCTCATAAGGTCCCACCTTTCAAAATTGCTACATTTGGTGCCGAATTTCAAACATATGGGGTTTGGGCCACCGAGACTATAGAAGAGGAGGAAATAAAATACATTTAGACTAAAAAATAAAATATTTAAACAGATAGAGTCATGGGACAAATGGAAGACGATGCGTCAGTGGAGTAAGGAAAGAAGTGAACAAGATAGGGGCAGGAAGGCTGTATCCAAGATCGGGTGAGGACAGCTGGTGGGAAGCAACCTGCCTGAAGTAAGCTGAGAGTTTGGTGATAGCTCCATTACCAGGATATTCGGGTTAGCAAAGGAGGAATGATGAAATTTTACGTGGCCCTGGGTCGAGGCCTTATAGTGCTTACCAACATCATGACCGTATCAGGAAAGTAAGATGTCAATGACATGCGATGGAAGATAGAATGAGGAAGGCACTGGATAATTTAGAAAATGTATTCTTAGATATTTAGATTCTAGAAACTGAGCCTGGCCAAAGAGACACAGTCCATATCAAGAGTTCATCTGGAGAATACTCACATCAATGATCTCAGTTGAAGTTGTGAAGTAACATCGGTAGCGAGCTTTTGTAATGAAATCAAGGGCCTATACCTATAGATTCCGGGGTGGGGGAGGGAAGCTAGACTTGTTACAACTATTTACCATGTGATTTTAATGTGTGATTGGCTGGACAAGTTGATCAAAAGGGAACAAGGAAGGTTCCAGAATATATGAATTAGGTCCCTGTTTTTCTAATCTGGATATGGAACAGCAGCATCACCTGGCTGTTTAAACAGTTTGCTTATGTTCCATGGAAAGATTTTCTAGTTAATCAGACATAGGGTGAAATCCCAATACTGGCATGTCTCCCTGGCTTCTGGGTAATACTGATTCAGTGGGTCTAGCGATTTTAAGTGGCAGTGGGCCAGGAAACCTTGGAGGAGTGAGGATTTGTGCCATGGCAGTAGTCTTGGGTTCCTAGCACAAGGTTTCTGCTCAATCCCTGTTGTCCTGAGTGACGGAGTAGGGGTGATGTAGGGGTGATGCTGATGTTATCCACAGTAAACCCCGCTCAGACGAGCTGAAATTTAGGATGACGTGATAAGAGATCACTTCTAGACCCATCGCATATACCCAGCAGGAAGAGGGAAGTCTGGGGACTGAGTTAATCAACAATAGCCAGTGATTCAGTGCCTTGCTTTTGCCCATCCAAGAGTCCATTGAGATGTTATATGCAAGGCTTAGAGGGCTTTCAGGTTCGTGAACTCACCCCGTTAGAGTGTAAGCAGCATCTCGTGTTGAAGTTCTAGCGAGAGGAAGACATACAATCTTGTGGGATATTTGATCACATTGTGAAGATTTGTCACTGTTTTACCTGACCTGCTGAATGATCAATACCTAGGTGACAGAGGACAGGCACAACTTCCAGGGAGAGAGGAACTCAGGGGGAAGAATGGGAAAGGCAGAGATTTGCCAGCCAGACTTGGAGAAAGTGGGATGTACAATATGGAGGAGAGATAATGAGCTATGTGGCAGAATATAGATTAATACAAATGGTTAGTTTGAGCTATAAGAGCTAGTTGGGAATAAGCCTAAACTAAGGCCAAGCTTCCATAATTAATAATAAGCCTCCGTGCCATTATTTGGGAGCTGGTGGTCCTAAGAAAGTCCAACTATGATTAAGAGACACATCATCCATCCCTTTGGCCATCAGACTGTTACTTACAAAATTAGCATGCTCGAAACTAGTGTTCAATGAGTGACACAGAAGGCCGTACTCAGAGAAAGAAAGCACTCAGGGAAGAGAACTCTGCAGGTCTAGAATGGGTTGGGATCTTACATTCCACAAAACCTCAATGACTCTCAAAAATGGGGGATCTTAAAATCCCAGTTTTCCTAGGCTAGGACTTAATAAAGACTATTTCTGTAACAACAACACTAAAACAAGCAAAAACCCAGAGACAATGGAGGCAGAGCTGGGCCCAGGTTCTCTTCTCCCGATAAAAGCCAGTTAACCTGTCTCATGGCTAACGATACCCATGCTCTAGCCTTTTCCTCGTGGCTTGCCTATAACTCAAGGTGACTGCAAGCAATGGTGGAGAGAAAATTAGATTTCTTCCTCCTCATAATTTGGTCAAGCTCTAAGTAAACTTTTTCTTACCAATTCCTAAGCCCCAACTTGTATAGAACACAGGGAAACTGAGGCAGAGGGTTTATGGAGAGAAGTGCTGGGTACCAGGAGGATGGTGGTGCATCTCATCTCCATGTGAACATGTTCTTGGAACTATTCTGAGCTTCGCAGCCTATACCTCTTCGTCTGGTTGTTTGTTCAAATCTTTATAGCAAGCTGACGGTAGCAACAGTATCACAAGGAATGAACAGAATGAAAAAAGTCATTGTAATCTCCAATTTGTAGTGGAGCTGGACAGAAGCTGGGGTAATTTGGGAACACACTGCTCATGGTTACATTCCAAAATGTAGGGTGGAGCAGACTTGGGGGGATCAAGATTTTATCCTCTGGGTAGTGAATAAACTGTGGGACTCCCAGTGGGTGTCATGAAAAATTAGAGGATTGCTTGGCATTAAAATCCCCACACATCTGGTGTTCAGTATGAATAGGAAAATAGGATTTTTACTGTGTTATTTTGTTTTGTTTTTTAATTTTCAGCACAGGAAATTTTAGGGTTGAACTCCCTGGGGAAGCTCTTGGTTTGATTGATGTTGTGGCAACCCTTACAACACTAGTTACAATTAGTGCTATGGTCCTGAACCTTGTTTTCCAAACTGGGGTCCTCAGGTCAGCATTGTGGGCATCGTCTGCTACTTGTTAAGAATGTAGAAGGCCAAAGCTGGGAAGTGACTCAGTGGTAAGACTGTAAGTTCTATTTAAGCATGAGAAGCTGAGCCTGAATCCCCAGCTTTTAAGGAAAAGCCAAGCATGGCTCTGCAAACCTATAAACACAGCACTAGGGGATGGAGACAGGTGGATCCTGTGAGCTTACTCGACAGTAAAAACCTAGCTGAAACGGTGAGTTCAGGTTCAGTGAGACCCTGTCTCAAGTCAATAAGGTTGAGGGTGATGGGAGAGACATTTGACACTCTCCTTAGCCTCTGCATGCATGTACAAGGGCACGTGCATTCTCACACTCATCTCCACACATTTATAACACATACGTACATACATAGAACCCAAGGCTTCTGCCATGGAACCCGGCACCTGACATGCCAGCGTGCTTTCTAAAGTTACAGAGTCGTATCTGTAGGCCTTTATTTCATACTGCAGCCAGATTCTCCAAGTAAACAAGACCCTCCAGAAGAAAAATGGAGTCTCAGTGTGAGGTCATTGGTGGCTCTTTCAGAGAGCCAGCTACCTTTGGGAGCCACCGATCTGGAGTGTAACTGAAGGGACAGTAGTGAAGTCTCTTGCTGGATTTGTCCTGCCTTGACTTACATGACTCCAAAATGGAATACTTTAAGGCTACCCACACAGACCGTGAGTATATGCAGCAAGGCAATGGATGGGGCTATAGAAGAAAGGAAGATGTCCCAAAGACAAGAGTGCCAATAAAAATGGATGTCACCAGGTTGAACAAGCAAGTCAATGAGGCTGACATTAAAGGGAGTTCTCTTTATCTCTTCTTAGAAGCTGTCTGTTTCTCCTATCCCTGGATTAAACTCTTGATACAGACAGTTCTAATTTATGGCTCTCTTGAGATGTGAAACTTTATCTCACCTGTGTGAGCTTTTTCTCCACTCAGTTGACCAGCAACTATTAGCTGCTTGTCTCATCACACACAGCACAATCGAAAGAAAGACTTGCTGAATGGTTGTTCAGAAGAGGCAGCCTCAAGAAAATGGTGGCACTAAGTTAAAGTCTGTTCTGGAAAACTCATATTTAACACAGGCCATACGCATGTGTAACAATGAGCACACACTGTGAAATATTAGCTCCCGTTGAACCTAGGTGCAGGGACCGTGATCATGCTTATTAAGATTCTTTTAAGTATTTTCTAGTTTTAAGTATTTAAAAATTTTACAGCGAACAATTGTTTCTCCCAATCAAGATCCATTTCCTTAATTAGTATGAGAACAGTGAAACTCACATTTTTATTATTTTGGAAAATTTCCATTTTCCACTTAGAATTTCATTCCAGAAAAGATTTAAAATTTTCATACTCACCCAAACAATTTGTAGGACAAATAACAATACATATTATTGACTCCCAAATCTCTCTCTCTCTCTTTCTCTCTCTCTCTCTCTCTCTCTCTCTCTCTCTCTCTCTCTCTGTGTGTGTGTGTGTGTTTTCATGTGTGCACACATGTAGGGAATTTTGCATGTATCAATGTGCATGTGTGTATAAGCCCTAAGTTCATATTAAGTGTTTCCAAATTATTTATGGAGTCAGGATCTCTTGTTACTGTACCTAGTCAGCTAGTCAGCATGCTCTAGGAATCCCCAGCATCTTTCTCCTGGATGCTGGGACTGTAGGTGATCACCACATCTGATTTTATCTGTGTACAGGGATTCTGACTCCAGTCTCCATACTTACACAGTTAACATTTATCTATTGAGTTCTTGCCCCACCCAAAGAAGCTATTTCATTATAAAGGAAGTGTCTTTAATTTGACAGAATTATTCAGATGCTTTATTTATGTTTGTTTATTTAAATGTGAACATCTAGATCAATCTACTTTTTAAAAAAAAACTCAGTGTAACTTTGAAAACTCATTCTGTTCTTTTAATGTTTTCATTTGGTTCCTATTCTGTAAGAGTCTAGCAAGCCACTGCAGAATACAATAGACGCCATCAGTGTATCTTGCTTTTCTGTGGAGCCTTTTCACCACCAGGCTAAAAGGAGTTTTAGAGAATTTCTTCTTCCTAACCTAAAAGAATCACTATGGTTTCCCAAGTTTTGATTCAGCCTTATTCTTTGTGAACAGCTAGCATATCTGGATACAGAATATTTGTGACTGTTTCTAAAATCTCTAGCAGGGACTGTCTTACTCCTTTAAAGCAGAGAAAGTTTTTTTCCTATGAAGCAGGAAGTCAAATTGAATGATAACTGCATTTGAACTTGCCAGTTAGTTTACCAAGAAAGGTTTTGTTCGCACACTTTTTAACTTAGGATTCGGTGTAATAGATATTTAAACGTGAGGCTCTGAAAGAACCAATGCAATCTCTTAAATAGCAAACTGTGGTCCACAGACTTGGACATTCTTTTGGAAAAGATGCATAGCAAAGGCTTCTCCATAGAAATATGTGGCCAATGTATTGCAATGGTCCCTCCATATCTGAGGAAGATCAGAACAAGCACCCCCCACAAATACTAAAAGTCATAGGTGCTAACATCTTTTTATAAGTATGTCCTAGCATGTTCATCACATTCATATACACTCCCCATGCTTTCCATCACCCAGGGGTAGTTAGACTGTCCACAGCAACAAAAATCGATGAAAATGTGGTTACTCCTTCTTTTGAAAGAGAATAGTGACAAGAAAGCATTTTTACTTATTTAGTACAAGCATCATGATTTGGAAACATTTTTGACCTCTAATTAACCATATTTGTTGATGTAGACTTTGTAGATACTACAGGCTGGCTGTGTGCATCAAAAGTAGAATTGAGATTTTACTCCTAGTTTTAACTGAGTCTCAACTGATGAAGATATATTGCTTCTCAGAAAAGAATCCAAACAATTCCAAGGAGCTACCTCCAGATATTTTAGTAGTTTTAGTCTTCATTATTGCCAGAATACTTTTCTAATTTTTATTCTCCTTTTTTTAGGGGATGTTACAAATTTATCTGTCTTCTCTTTGACAGAAAATATTCAACTTCTACCTCAATTAACTTTTACTGACAAATAAATTTCCAATCAGTCCTTCCTAATCATTTGTTATATGTCAGACATAGTTATTGGGTCACACAACACATGTGGGAGACAATGAAGCCCCATGCCACACACACACACACACACACACACACACACACACACACACACACACTGTTGATGACATGTATGCTAAGTGTAAAAACTGACCTGACATGGCAGAAGGAAGGGAAGACTACAGAAGGAATGAAAAGAATAAATTCAGTTTGTACACGGGGAGGGGTGTTGAAGAGTCTTTGTTTGTTTATTTGTTTTTTAGGTTGATGGTCAGGATGGTTTCTGTTGGGAGCAGTGAGACCCCAGATCCTGAATTTCTTGTAATCCCCTGATCTGAGTGCCTACAGCTGCTCTGAGCACGAGACCTTCAGGAGTTCCTGATGGCAGGAGAGTGGTTTCTGGTGGGTTTGGCTGGGGCATGGCTATCTCTATATAATCTGCCCCTGAACACAATAAAGGGGCATTCTTGGGGAATTCAAGGATGACCCGTGTCATGTCGTTGTCTCTCTGTCTGTGTGTGTGTCTATGTATTTTAACCTCCAGCCCCTTGACTGAATCTCGCGAACTGGGTGCCAGCACACAGAACACAGACACGGGGGCACGGTGCGCGGCAGTTTCACTGAGATAGTGAGAAAGAGAGAGAGAGAGAGAGAGAGAGAGAGAGAGAGAGAGAGAGAGAGAGAGAGGGGAGAGAAGTTGGAGTGTGTGAGCAAGGGAGGAGTCAAGAACATATCTAGGTAAATAAGATCCTCTTTGTCTTTTCTCTGCAAATCTGAATCACCCCAACTGAAGCTTCTTATGGATATAGGAAATGCTCACATGCCTTGATATGTTGTAGGTTTGTGTTTCCATATCTAGCTCTCCACTCTCCCTTGTATGGAGATTTAAACTGGAGGCCTTGTATATACTAGAAATTCACTCAACCACTGAGCTATGTCTTTAGTTTTTTTCTCATTTTGAGACAGAATCTTGTTAATTTACTCTGAGTGGCTGTGAATTCACTGTAGCCCAAGCAAAACTTGGCCTCAGTATCAGCTAGCCTCAGCCTCCCAAGAAAACTGGATTACAGGCCTTTGCCACTCTAGCCTAGTTTCATGTTTCGTTAAAATGTTCATAGTTAGTGTGGGAAAACCATTCCCATGTAGTCCTTACTCAAGAGTAACCAAGGCATAACCGGTTTTAGTTTATGAAATTTTTAGAAGATAAACACTATTTTTTTTTCTGATGAGTAACTGAAGAAAAGAAAGGCACTATATTTGGTTGAAAACTTCATTCTTCATAGAAATGACTTTGTGTCATTGAGCAGCATCAAAGCAAAAACAACAAAAAACTGTCTCGTGGCATTTAATCACCTCTGCAATTCATGAGTCAGGAGCTTCCTCACCAAAACTCAGACCCAGTACTTCACACCTCACCTGTGGCATGATGCAATTATATGACTCTCCAGGCTATTCTCTCTCTAAAGAAGTCCTAATAATGCGTTCACTATCTCCTGCAAGATAGCATGGCAGAATTTCACAATATGCATGCCAGTGACCTTATCGCCAGTTTTTGTATAGTTATCTTGAAAACTGTTTTGTTCCCGTGTAAATGATAAATTTGGAAATCATTTGAGTAAATACATTTTTTCAGTTCTGTTTATGTATATTTTTCTTCAGAGCAAACCAAATAGACACAACAGTACCTGCAGACATGTGTTTCCGACATTCGCTCACTTGTATCATCTTCCACTGCCTGCTAGTCTGGATGCATGGACTTTTCTACACACAAGGAAATAGAGCAATGATTTAACGTTTTTCAGTAAGTTCTAGTATCTTGATTCAAAGCACCAACTAAAATCTGCAACAGGAAAACATGGTCTTTCCTTATAGACCATAAAGACAAACAACCCATTCCCTTAGAAGCGACTCCTTCCTGTTCCAGCAGTCCTCACAGAGAGCTTTTAAACGTCACTACAGTTTCAAAATCCTTCCACTTACGGGAAAAGTCATAAAAAGCAATCAGAGCATTTCCCTCAGTTCTCCTGATGCCTGCTGAAGAAGGCAGCTACAAGCTGGAACACAGTCTTAGGTTTTATAAAACAAATATCTATGATATGACACATGTGGACCCTGAAGGACCCTAGGTGAGAAACATCCTTCCGGAATCAAGACTGCTGAAGATTGTTTAATTGTGGGTTGAGATACCGGTGCTGCTCTAGCACCCTACCATGTGCAGAAAGCTCTTTTGTGATGTCATACAGTGGTGTGACCGCGACGCTGAGGACAGAGGGACAAGTGCTGCAGAACTGCTTGTCTAAAGTCAGATAACTATATCCCAACAATTCACGACAGTCCCCACGGGCAGCCACCCCAGCTCCCACATCCGCAGCCCACATCTAGTTTTTCAAACGACGTACTGTATTTATTGAAGGAGTTATACAATTCTTAGCTGTTCAACAAGCATGAAACTGTGTTATTATCTGTTAGATTTCTCTCTTTTCCCTTAGAGTCAGGGATAATGTTCTAGAGGGCTCTGCCCTGATCTCATTTTTTCCCCCACAAGTCCTGCTATTTTTGCTGCTCCATTTTGCATAGTGAAAATGGTTTTGCAAGAATGTATGTATTCCATACATCCAGACTAACAGCATGGGGGAGGATGGCTTTTGCTCACAAACACAGTGATTATATTAACTATCAAATACAGGCCCCTCAAGTTCTTTGGTTTCAATGGACAAGTAGATTCTTCATTGTGGACCAGTTAGAGAATTACCAAATGCTAAGGGACTGTCACCAGTTATTTAACTAAATCAATACCTACCAACAGAATGAAACTGAATCATGACACCTAACAAAGTCTTGTGGTTGTGTGTTCCACCCATCCCTTGGTTGCTTTGCTGTTCTCATCTGGAACATGGAGAGAACACAGCTTGTCCAGTGTGTTATGGTGAGGGTTAGCCACAAATAAAGTCAGAGGAAAGCGATACTCCCTAGGCAACCACCATGCAATCACCATATATTAATGTGTAACGTTCAAGAAGTGTAGTGTCTTCTTTATCTTTTCCTGCTTCAGTTTAATCTTTAGAGGGCTTTAGGCTTTGGTCAGTTTTTAACAAGTCTTTTTGTAACTCCTTGGCATCATCATGGTGGCTTTCTCTTTGCTAATGCAAGTGTTTATGTTCTCCTTATTTTTCTCCTAGTCCTAGAAAATGAGACAGAGAACACTGTCATTCATCATGCTAAGCGTGCCCAAGTAAGTATGGGCCTTGGAAATAAAAACAAGACTGTCCCAGCCCCAGCCCCAGCCCCAGGTTTGATGATGAGGAACATTTCCACTTAGACAAAAGTTCAGCTCATGGGTACACTGGTGAGGTAATGATGTTCCTTAAAAAATATCACTCTGGGACACTGTTCTCCCTTCACTAGTGAACCAGCCAATGCCACTCTCAGATACTTGGCAAAGGGCTGACAGCCCACACTGGCGTGTGTCCTGCTATGTATGGCTGGTGTCAAGTTGAATATGAAGTAAAATGAAGGGGAGAAATGTGACCATATAAACAAATAGCCCCCATTGCTTCTCGTGAACCGCTTCGTGACACTAATCCAGAAATGCATGCCAGGGGCAGTTGAAATATGCTTTGAATTACTAGCAGGGATGCTTCCGGGACCACTCATATGGCATGATTTATGTCCCAATGTTTTCAATCAGATTCCAGGGATCGATTAATCACACCATCAATAACAAAGAAACAGGTGTGTTTTCGAAAGCCATGTGCTTGCCAAAGGCGATCTGTTCTCCCCTGATGGTACCACCTCAGAAATGCTGGTTGGGGTTTTCTTGTTTCTGGTGCTAGGGAACCAAGAGTGAAATGCTTGCTTAGATAAAGCAGGTACGGGTTTTTATTCACGGCCTGTCAGTCCCCCATTCAGTCAGGGCTTACTGCTTCTTAGGGCAGCTATGGGCCACAGCACATCTAGATGGGGAAGAAGGAAGAAGCAGGAGAAGTTGGGCTGTGTGGAGCTCACTCTGGGAGACTCTTTGCTTCCCTGTATGGAGCGAAGGTGAGTAGTACAGTTAGATTAGATGTCAGAAATCACTTATAAACCTTTTTTTAAATTTTTGGTTTCAAGATCCTACTTTTATTTTTCTCTCTTGAATTTTTATTAAAAGGCTACTACTAAGAATTTTATTTTTAAAAAAGCATGTATGATGTGAAACAAGGAAGTGTAGATGAGAGAACTTGATAAATTTATGGAAAATGAAATACAGTTGAGCAAGCATTGGGTGAGGAAAGAGAATAAGAATGTAGCCATGGGGAGGTGAGAGGGGAGGGAGCAGTCCCTGTAAGATGGCAGAGTGCACAAGCAAAATCAGAGCTCACTATGCTCTCCCATTCCCTGCTTATCCTTCTTAGCCGTCAACTGGGAGAGCATGCCTGTTATTCTAGCCCTCAAAAGGCTGAGGCAGGAGGATAATAAGTTCCAAAGAAGCCCAGGCTATATAGTAAAACCTTATCTCAAAACATCAATAAACAAACAAAAAAACCCGCACAAAACAACAACAATAAAATGAACATTGAGAATAAGCACCATTTTCCCATACATATATACAGGGTCCAGTTTTTCTTAGAACATGTTACAAAGGTCTTCAAGCAGTTAGCTTTAAAATAGTCTACTTTGGAACTTGTATGTTCCATGCGGTCTTTTCCTAACACTGGACCATTTTAGAACACACTGGCTGCTTTTCTCCATCCTCTTGGTATCACTTCCTGAGATACAGCATGTCTGCCTCCCATCCCTGAAAGTGCAAAAGCATCAATGCTGCTTTTACAATGGTTCTGGAGATCAGAAGTCTGCGATTAATTTTTGAAAGAAGGTTTCTCATATAATATACTTTAATCGTATTCTCTTTTTTTCTTCTCCATCTCCTCCTCTACCCACCTTAAAAAACAAGACAAATCCAAATGCAAACCAAAACAAAAAGACTGCACACACACACACACACACACACTCAATCACACGCATGCATACTCACCACATGCATACACATAGTCCATCTTGTGTTGCCTAACTCCTCCTGGCTATGGGCTTGCTCTGGAATGTGATTAATACACCCTTCTTCTTTCCACTCAAGAAAATGTATCTGCAGGTAGCAACTACAAAATGGTTTCTTGGTGAAAGGTGGAAATTTGTGTTGATGTCTTCTCTGTCCTGAGATTTGTCTGACTTGGATTTGTGCAGGCCTTGCTTGTGCCACCACAGTCTCTGAGTTTATACAGTCACCATCCCTGTTGTGTCGGCAAGATGTTCTTCATTTGGAATTGTCTACCTCCTCTGGTCTTACAGTCTTCCCTTCTCCTCTTCCACACAGATCCCAGGAAAGGAGAGATAGACATCCCATTTAGGGCCAAGGGCTCCAAAGTCTCACTGTCTGCACATTTGTTCAGTTATGGGTCTCTATTAATTGTTATCTACTGCCAGAAGAAGCTTCCTCATTGAGAATTTTGATATCTTGGTCTATGGGTATAGCAGTATGCCATTAGAAGTCATTTTACTGATATGTTCATTTAGAAGAATAGTAGTAATATATTTCACCCTAGGTCCTTTAACCTATGTAATCATGGGTTCACATTAACAGTATCAGGGTTGGTTACTCCCATATTGCATATCAGGGTTGGTTACTCCCATATTGCACCAGTAGGTATATTCTTTTTTATTTTTATCATCTTTATGCCTGTCTGTCTGTATATCTATCTATCATCTAATTTGGTTTTTCCAGACAAAAAAAAAAAAAGAAAAGAAAAGAAAAAGAAAATCCACCTGTCTCTGCCTCCTGGGTGCTGGGATTAAAGGTATGCACCCTGCCCGTAGGGGTATCTTACAGGTAGGCTGCTATTGTAGCTCACGGGGTTCACAGTTCAGTGAGCCTAACATTTTCTTTTCTCACCCAGTAGGATGAACAGGAGCCTAGAAGTCTTAAATTGAGGTGTCAGCTAGATTGGTTCCCTTTAAGGGCTGTGAGGGACAATGGCCTCTGTTCCTGTCTTTAGCGTTCATCACCAATTGTTGGCTTACAGGAGCATGTCCTCAGCCAACCCTTTCCTATACACTGACATTTTTGCAGTGTGCATGTCTGTCTCTGTCTTCAAGTTTCTGTTTTCTATAAAGAAAATGTATTCAATTAAATGCATCTTAATGACCTTTTTTTTTTTTTTTGGTTTCAGCATTTGTGAAGATTCCCCCCCCCCAAAAAAAAGGCTCATTTATAGGTACCAGGGTATGTACCTCCTCTTTTGGGGAACTCTTTGAACTTGTGACACGTGAGTGGCAAAATTATAAAAAATGGCATAAGGCTGGGGAGAGATGACTCAAAGTAGCCGTTTGTCACACGCACCAGAGGATTTGAATGCAGATTTCCAGAGCCCACATAAATCCAGCAGGAAAATGTACACCTGCCAGGCCGTAGACAGGCTAGGCTGGCTTATACAGTTACCAACAACGAAGAGATGTTATCTCATGCAAGGTAGAAGGTAAGGACATAGCCCAAGGCTGGCTGTTCTCTGATGACCTCCAATGGCATACTGTGTCTTGTGTGGGTCCACATTACACTACACACAAGTGGACATATACACACAGCCACAAAGAAGAGGAAACAGTGTATGATACATTTTAAAACATAAGATATTCTAATTTTATTCATTTTTATTATTGCAATGTAATGTATGAATATGATATCAATTATATATATATATGTATATATATATATGAATTAATTACAATAATGGACCTAACCAACATGTGACACAAAAACCAAAAGAGATTAAATACATCCTCCTTTATCAGTTACAGACTGGGGTGGATAAATCTTGGAGAATAGATATGAATTAACTCTTTTGTTCTATTTTATTGATGGCTATATTAATTTATTTGATGGAAACTGGAGAAATTAGTGTTTATTTTTTATGAGTGTCTTAGTCAGTGTCTGATTGTCATCAAGAGACCCTGTGACCACAGCAACACTCATAAGAGAAACCATTGGGTTGCCTTACAGATTCAGAAAGTTAGTGCTTCAGGCTGTTTTCTGATGATATGTTGCAATAGAAAATTAGCATGATATGAATATCTTTTAAGGATGAAACTTTCTAAATTGGAAAAGTCAACTTATTATCTTCTCATTTTCTTTGGATGGTTATTTTGGTGTTGTATCTGATCGTGAAAAGACTATCAAGGTCATACAAATTTTCTCCTAAAATTCAGGTACTTTCCCTCTTATGGTTATTTTTTTTCCATATAGTCTTTAAAAAGCATCTTTTTTTTTTTCAGGGTGAGGTGGGGTGGGGTGGGACTCTGAGTTTCAAAGGTATGTTTTTCTTTATAATTACACTTTAAATTCTCTTCTTATATTTTCTTTGTAATTTTCAAGCCTGGTTTCCTCCATTGTCCGTGATTATAATCGACAAGCTGGTGGTTTTGGTAAAGAAAACTTTACCGGCTTGGCTCAGGGATAATTGCTATTGACAGTTTACTCTCTAGATATAGGTCACACTTATTTTTCTGTCTTTGTCTTGTAAATGTTTGTTGAAAATGGGACATCTTAGCCAACACACCGTAACAAATAGGATTTTATTCCGAGTGTTTTCCTTGAAGGCTATTTATTCTTTGTGTGTGTGTGTGTGTGTGTGTGTGTGCGTGTGTGTGTGCGTGTGCATGTGTGCGTGTATTATTGTCTGGCTTGTTTTAATTTTAATAAGTTGTTGCACCTGTTCAACTTGACTTCCCTGTCATATGTGGCTACTGACATGAAAATATCAATTTGTTTTCCAAATTAAAAAGGTAAATTGTATTGATGATAATGATGATGAAGGTGGTGATGGTGATGGAGTGTGTGTGTGTGTGTGTGTGTGTGTAGGTGTAGGCATCTGTGTTCCACAATGTACATGTGGGGGGGCAGAAAACAACCTTTGAAGGTGGGTTTTTTTCCTTCCACCATGTGATTCTAGTGATCAGACTTAGGTCATCAGACTCGTGTGGCACGTGCTTTTACCAGCTGAGCTCAGACACTCACTCACTCTTGCTATCTTTCCTTCCTTCCTTCCTTCCTTCCTTCCTTCCTTCCTTCCTTCCTTCCTTCCTTCCTTCCTTCTTTCCTTCTCTTTTTTCTCCCTCCCTCCAGAAAGTGTGTTGATATTTTCGGCCAAGCATTCAGCTACCTAGTTTCCATGGGACTCCATCTCCTCAATGTCTTACCACTTCCTGCTCCCTGTTCGTGTCAAATTAGAGAGCCAAGCCTCCAACTCAGGGGTTTTGGAGAGATACTGACCCAAATCATGGCTGTTGCATTCAGGATTTAGAAACTGCATAGTAGGTTTTTAGCTGTTTTCTTCTTCCTGGTTTATAAGGGGTCTGTGCATATGCCTGGTAAAGGCAGGTGCCATTGCTCCTTGTAGGCACCCAGTCATCTCTAGATCTTGTCAACTGATCACTTTGTGGCCTCAGTTCTGTGACGTGGGCTTATCAGTTCTGTGGAGAGCGATCGATCATGTCTTCATGCCCTTCCAAGGTATGTTCTATATGGTTCTTTTCACTTACTCCTTAATGTTTATTTAGGTGGCAGAAAACTCCTGGGCAGAATGAACGTCGAGAAGTACATTATCATGTGCACCAGGCCTAATCTCATCCTTCACCAGAACGTTCATATCCGATGCTCATGGGGTCCAGAAAAGAAGATAAATGTGTAGAATGTGCTGGGTTTATTTGCTTGTATTTTGCCTGACTTGTGGTCTACATTTAGTGCCAGATACAGCATTAAATAATTCGTGAGCACTCTCTCTGCCTAGGGATCTAGAGAATTTATTTTTCCTACCTCTATGTAAATGGTATATGTCTTATGACAGCTTGGTGCATGTGCTATTGTCTTAAAGCCACTCTTTGAAGGGACCTATCTACCCATAGAACATTTCATTTATATTAACTATGTATTAAGCCCCTGGTACTTTCCTGTCTCTGCCCTAAGCTCTCAGGATATAGCAATAAGCACAACACTAAAGGTAACGTGCTTCAGTGTGTGCTCAGCAACAGGGATGGAAGGGACGGTCAGCCTGGAGTATATTGCTCATACACTATGCCCACCCCCAAGCCCATCACTGCCAGCCACAAATGTTGACTCCATATGGGCAATCTTTGCATATTGCCAGAGGAACCAGAAACTGGGATTTTTAGCTGTAATCTTATTTTCAAACAAGGACTCAATATTTTAAAAAGACAAAAACAAACAAACAAAACTACTGGGCAGTGTTAAAGAAAACAGGTTTGCAGGCAGCGCCTGGTGTGTGACCTCTGTCTAACTCCATCTTTGTCCTTGTTGGTCTGCTTGAGAAGAGAAAGGCAGTGGAGTGACAGAGACAGCAATGCTCATCCCCCTCTGAAAGCAGCAAGCCAGCCGGCAGAGCTCTGGCCATGCCCAAATTCCAGCG
Source organism: Arvicola amphibius (assembly GCF_903992535.2). Taxonomy (NCBI): domain Eukaryota; kingdom Metazoa; phylum Chordata; class Mammalia; order Rodentia; family Cricetidae; genus Arvicola; species Arvicola amphibius. Next base: position 138,083,595 of record NC_052052.2, on the reverse strand, counting down.
AAAGTCATTTGGACACTCACTTTTCAAACCAAGAAGAAAGTGACTCTCCACATCAGCTGTGATTATTCAACCCAGGCTTTGTAGGGTGCAGTGCACAGGCGACTTGCCTCTCAGGGCCACTGCCATGAATCTGCTAGTCAGGTTTGCAACCACCTACGAGAGAAACATGATTTCCAACACACACACACACACACACACACACACACACACACACCACTTTGAATCTTTAACAACAGTGCGCATTACGTAACAGGCTCGCTCGTTACTGAGGGGAGGGTTTCCCCAAAGTGTTCAAACTAAAGGTGGTTTTTGTCCTGTAAATTACAGATTTTTTTTTTTTTTTTTTTTTTTTTTTTTTTTTTTTTTTTTTTTTTTTTTTTTTTTATGTTTTGCAACGCAGAGGTAGTTTGGATAAAGCTGATTTTCTAGATGAATTAGCAAATGCAACCTTTCTCTGAGTGGCTCCTTATTTAGGTGATGATTCAGCAGCCAGACTTTGTGGGAGGTGTGGTGACTGTGTATTCATCGGTGACTCATTGACTGACAAGTCCTATGCACTGTCCTACCAACCTGTCACTCATTCCCAGCATCCTCTCTTCACTCCTGCCCCTTCTACTTCCCCTTTGCGGACTATGCAAGCTCTCCACCCCATCTCCAATGTTTTTCAAAGTTGAGTGCATCCCCTTCCAGAGGACATTGAGTCCTTCCTCTTCACCTCCCTTCTTTTTCCTTCTAGAACTCAGGCTCTCTGTTCAGCCATTTGATTTTCCAGAACTCTTAGCAGTTGAAGGCCCTTTCCCAACTTTCAGTCAGTGACTGTTGTCCTTTCTCTACTTGGAAGGCCTTCTGATCAAGCTCCAGGGACACACTTTCGGGCTCTACGATTTCCATCAGAGCTGCTCTCTGGTCAACATCTTTTTATGTCCTCAAGTCAAGCTGTGCATTTACTGTTTTCCCTTAGAGTCAAGGAGGACAGTTGGCTCTTCATCAGTCCTAAGGCAATGTTTTCCCCTGAATTGTGAGGGATCTGACTACATTCCCCAAATCCTACTTCACAGAAATTTGGGAACTGAGATGCTTTCTTGCAAATGACCTGACCCAAGCTTCCTGAAATCCCCCAGGAGGGAGAAGCTTGGGGCCACACCCATTGCTCATGAGAGGGAAAAGGTGTTTTGTCTTCCCTTTAATGATTGCTGCTTTAAATGATATGATGCTTGTCTCTATCAAGCCACGTTTCAGATTCAGCTATAAATTTGATGAGTGATTTTTATTAAACAGTTCTACTCCTAATGTGTTGACGCGATACCTTGGATATTTGTGTAGGAAGGGGAGGAAAGTGACCTACAGGAAAAGGAAGGTGATCTGCTTTAGTCAATGGTTTCCGAGCATTCTATTGTCATTAACAGAGGTGACATAAATATGGTCCACTTCCAATTACATGTCTGCAAAGTGTGTTTACGAAGACAATGAATTCTGCAGCTTTGCAAGTTAAAAACATTTCAAAGGACAAGCATTAAGACCAAATTCAAAGACATAAAATACATTGATTCAAATTTCACAACGCGTCTGCAAAAATCTGTGGCAGTGAATTACTCCCCAGTTATGGTGGGGGTATGACAAATTAACTTCTGCAAAATTTCTAAATTTTCTCTACTTTGATGTTGTTCATTTAAACACATCTCACTTATTTTAGGCAAAGATCATTTAGTATAATCTCTTAATCTTCTAGGTTAACTACATAAAAAGTAACAGTCTTAGCATGAGCTATAGAATGATGAAGGTCCTTCAATTTTGTCAACACTGATAGGTATTAAGAGCTCTCACACACTCTGGGACGTGATTTCGAACCTATTAAACAACAGCTCTGAGTAAGACATGTTATTAGCACCAATCATAGATCGTGTAATTTGTTTCAGTGTAGACAGTGATGGCCATTTCAGAGGACAAACTCTAAGGTTAAAAGATGTCTTTGCTGAAGTTCATAACAATTTCATAAATGTTGAGGCCATTATTTATTTTTAAAATTTCCCATTTTTATAATTGTTTGTACTCCAGACCATTAGAGTGCAATACTTTGTCAAGTGAAGTAACATCAAATAGAGGAGCTTGAAGTTGCTAACTGTTGCATGACTCCAAAGAGGTTTAAGAGTGTTAAAAAAAAACCCATTTCCCCTCATAAAAATTTATATTCTGTCTCTTTGCTGGACATTTGCACAATTTAATCTTCCTGGCTCAAAGTACACATGTTTATTCTTGACTTTATCAGATTTTATCTATCTACTGGTAGCTGCAAAACTGGATCATTTTTTATAAGATAAACAATCCAGCACCCTAAGGTATACACAGCGAGCTGACTCTGGATATTTAGTGAAGTGTGTGAAGTTTTCACCTTTTGGACCAGAGATATGAAACTGTGGTTCTCTGAATTAGGTCTGGGTCTTTTTCTTAGGGATTGTTAAATATTTTCTGAATATTCACAGGTCCAAAGTTTTCTTTAGGAGTCTGACGAAGAAAGAAACATCCACAATAGGACACCAGATTAGACTCGGTTGACTACATACTTGGAATTCTCGGACTATTAAGGGGCATCAGAGCCCCGCAACCCCAAATTTCTTCATGATTCTTCTGAGCAGGCCAATTTATTCTGACATATTATTTTTCTTTTTTCCAGGAACTCGATTTGAATCTGCGCATCGCCAGCGGCAGAGAGCAGACAGCACGGATAGAGAGGTGAGATTGATGTTAACAGTAGCCCCCCCCCCCTTTTGATAGTTTCCTTTAAAAGCAGCCTTTTCAGCTCATTTTTTTTTCTCATAATATCCATGCACGGAAAGTACGGGACCGAGCAGAACTCCGGCGTCCTTTGTAGCGCTCGTGAGTAAAGGGGGTGATTAACAAGTGGGCCAAAGAGCATGGTCGCAAAGAGTCTATAGAAGTTAAACAAAAGCGCCTTCAGAATTTCAGGATTCCCATGATCCATACGAGGACCTCACTGCGCCTGTCCAGTGTTTCTATTTTTGATTAGATTTATAAACACAGCGCCACATATTTTCATGTGGCTTATCGCCCAGGGGCAGAATTAGATTGACTGCTCCGAAGCTGGGAGGCTGGAGAGTTTTGGGGCCGGGGCAGGAGTGAAATAAGTAGTGTAATTGTTTCTGTGGAGTGAACGTGGGACCTCTTCTGCTCTGAATTACACATGGCTCAGCCCTTTGACCTAAGCAGGCTCAGCCATGGCTGGCGCAGCTCCTAAAGTTGCACGGAAGGGTCATCGCCTAGCGAGCTGGAACGTCATCTGTCAGGCAAGATGCCAGCCAAGGACTCTATTCAATTACGCCCCTTCCTGGTGACACACATTTGCTACCACCTCAGCTTCATTTAACCCTCTGTCATATCCGTTATTATTTCATCAGGAAGTGCAACGAGGGGCCTCGGCGAATCCACAGGAAGCGTGGGTCTTTCGAGGGGTCTCCTATGCTTTGTTTGTAGTTTCCTAGATTTTAGGACCCCTTCAGGAATGTGCCAAAGAATTCTAATGCCAAAGATGATGGCGCTTCTGAACAGATAAAGTTTGGAGAAGTGTTGATAAGCTATGCTCCCAATCTATTTTTTTTTCTTAGTGAACTTAATTTAAACTCTTCCAAAACAGGTGGTAATTTACAGATACAGCTCTTGAAAAAAATCAGACTGGAAGGGAAACAGAACTTTGAGAAGTGAGAATGCTACTTGCTGACATTTTTGCAAAGGTGGAGAATTCATATTCCTCAGACTTCACAGTGAGTTGGATAAATACAGTGACCTCTACCTAGACCAAAGTCTGGAGTCAAATACTTGCATTTTGTTTTGGTGTCAGTAAACCACGTTTCCAAAGGCACCTTAAGTGGAGTACCCAGGGTTTACATTTAGACATTTGACAGTATTTCCAAAATTAATTCTGCTCTTGAAACAAGTTTAAAAAATTTAAATTTGTGTTATTTCCTTGCTAATTTCCTAAGTATCTCTGTAAGTCTTTAAAAAGACTGATAACTTGGAAGTAATTCAGCATTAGAATTTTATCTCATCTGAGGCAACACAGGCTACTCCTTGATTCAGTTCTAAGTTATATGACATTTAAGCATGTCCTTTAAAAATGCATAATGTCACTTTAAAACACTTATATTAACTTAAATAAGGGGCTTTGATACAAGAAAATAGAGAAGCCCCTATAAAGGGATCCAAACCCTATGCGCCCCTCCCCCACACCCTATAGCCCCTCCCCCGTGTTATTCTCATTAGCAGCACGTGTGTTGTTCCCCACGTGATCTGACACAGACTGCTCAGAGCAGACAGGTGCAAATTGCAAGCTTTTCACTGTGGCTGTTTGTCTTTAACTTGACAAAGTAATAGACTGGGAGAACAAAACCGGGTTCATGGAGGACAGTCTAAACAGGGACAGGCCAGCTGGCTAGGGGGATTCAATGCAGTGACCCTGTTAAATCGCACCTCCATGCCACTTGCCAGGGAAGGCCCTTTCAGTGTATCCCCCCCCCCCCTTTTATTTACCGAGGGAAGGTCCTGCCTAACTATGCTCTGGCTCTGATGTGTTGTAAAAGGCCAAGGTGGGTGAGACCAGAAACCAATGTACCTGCTCCTCTCTGTCTTTCTCCTTTTTGCCCTGGAGCAATTCAGCATGGTTAGCTTCCTGGAGTTGGACCAGATTGATAGTGCCTCTATCCAAGTCTTTTTTGCCCGATTCATGCGAAGCCCTGGAGCAGTGAAACAAGGAAATGATCACCCTCCTCTCCACCCCCACTCCCAACCAGATGAATCTGCTGAGCTTGGAATCTGCTGAGCTTGTCTGTTGAAAAAAACCAATTGTTCTACTAGGAAAAACCCAATTTCATTTTGCGGAAGAGACGTGCCATGCCAGCTTCTGTAGGAATCAAAGGCGTGCATTTTTTGAAAAGGAACCGAGGACCCTGTCATCCAGAAGTGGCTTTCCTTTGTGACTACCCAGTGTGCCCTAGAAGAGTTGTCCGCAAGAGGCAAGTCAAGTTCTGAGGTCTCCGACTCCATCTGACTGCGGGATCTGCCTCTGTGGATGAGGGTAGGGAGGCAACTTGAGCTGGCCTTGTTTACCGCTGGACAGAAAACAGCCAGACACAAATGAGGACTGACGGTTTCATAGAGCACGCTGGCTGATCGCAGATGCGATGTGACTGCCCTGAACTGAGCGATGATCCGTACAGTATGCAGCATTCTCTCTCTGGCTGGTCGGTGCCCACCAGCCTTCAAAGGACCTCCCCGCAGTCCACAGGCACAGCTGAATACAAGCAGAGCTGAACAGCAGCTCTGGGGATCCGATTCCTTCCGACAACAATCACATTCTTTTGCAGACTTACGGATCTGGGCTGTCACTGGTTATAAACGAATGTGCTGTTGCTCACGTTGGCTTACTCCATCAGCGATTTCCTTTCCAGTTGAGAGTGCGGGCATCAAAACATATTTGGTCCTTTGTAGTGAAAAGGAAAGTCTCATGGGAAACTGTCCCGCTCTCAAACACTGTCAGTTTTCCAAAATTTCAGGTGTTTTTTTCTTACTTTGTACAGATGGAAAATCACTGTTTTCTTCCATAGTATGTACGGTACTCAGAGTTAAAATGAAAGAGTAATCGGTTCATCTCCACTTAAGAATATACATGACACAAATGTGTTACAAGGTTGAGTAGGTTCTGGAGATCTGTGTGACGTTGTTCATATGGGCTATCTCACAGTATGCAACACCATCATTGCATGTAACACCATTGTATGCCCCCCTAAACATTTAAGAGGACTGATCTCATGTTATCTTTTCACACCTCAATAAAATGTGTTAAAATGCTAGATGAGAAAGTGCTCATTTTGTAGATGTAGAAAGTAACTTTGTATTTAGGTATCAATTAAATAGAAATTCAGAGGAGGGAAACCAGCCTAGGACATAGCTGTTGGAGATGTAGCTCAGCTATCTAGATGACTTCGTTTCAAAGCAAAGTCTTCAAAGCTTGATTGATATCGGAGAAGCAGAAAGATGGTAAAATGTAACTATATTTTACTCCTTTATTTGAGTCCCGAAACACATTAGAGATTATGTAACAAGTTTAAATGAATTTATTGCAAACAATAGCGTTTCCTTAGTGGTAATGAATGGGATGATGGTGTAAAGAGAAGGATCATATTCTATGAAGCGAAGAGATAAAAATCTCACCAGGAGAGAGGTCTGAATGAGCAAGGGGTGGGGGCAAGTGCAATTTACACCGCTTAAAGGTGCCCACGTGTAAAGGAGAGGAAAGTGAGGAAATTGGTGGGGAGAAGTCGGAAATCACTCCTCATTTCCTCTTGAACATGTGTTAGCAGCTAAGAGGTCAAGGAATACAAAATGTCACTCGGTAACCCTCTCGGGGGACCCGTCTGGGAGGGGTGTACAACCCGACACAAGTCCCTTTAAAACACGTGAACTTGACAGAATCTCTTGGAGCCCTTTCTAACATTAGCGAGCAAGTGTGTAATTTCATTTGAAGTTCTTAGGACGGAAATGAGGTCTATCCATAGGGCCACATCCATCTATTTAAAAGCACGCTTAACTCAATTGGAAAGGACTGGAGTGCCAAATCTACTGAACCATGTCAAGAAATCTAGTACCTGCTGCTATCTCGGATGAAGGCTGTGAAAAAAAAATCACACTTCAGCCTTGTTCCTAACGAAATGTCAGGACGCGTTGTGAACTACGTGCTTCCAGGAGTTTACCTAGTTTTTAATGAATATGGTCTAACGCTTAAAATTAAATCAGAAACTATGCCAATTGTGTAGCTTATTGTAATTGTAATCTATATATGTTATTTTTGTATTATTGTTATATATATTATATATATTTTATATATATATATATATATATTAGTGTGTGTGTGTGTGTGTGTGTGTGTGTGTGTGTGTGATATAGCAACTTTGTGGAGTCAGTTCTCTTTTTTCCCCTTTATGTGTGTCCCTGGGATTATACTCAAGTCACCAGGCTTGCACGGCCGGTGCCTTTTCCTGCTGAGCAAACTTGCCCGTCCCAGCCTGGGTTAACTGATGTACAGCTACAGTTATTCACCTAAGCAATTTTTACGGTCTATACCAGATTCCATCTCTGGATGCTATTTTTCTTCTAAACAGAGTCATAGTGCCCAATGCACAGTATACTCTCTAGATGTAAATATGAAACATTAGGAATTCAGAATTGTTTTCACAAGATTTACTCTTTATTTTTAATCATGTGTATACGTGTGGGTGGATGGTGGGTGCCCAAGTTGTCTAGAGCATAGGATTTCCCAAAACAGAAGTGCCAGGAGGTTATAAGCCATCTGACAAGGATGTGGGGAGCTGGACTTGGGTTCTTTGGAAGAGCAGACTGTGTTCTTAACTGCAGAGCCATCTCTCTGGCCCTGAGGAATTCAGAATTCTTAAACTGAGAGAAAAAGCAAACAGTAAAAACCACTGAACTTTAGGTAAGACTTGCCCTGCACTTTCTTTAAAGTCCCACTGATAGAGCTGTTGATGGCTTTTGAAGATGATTTGCACAGGGTCTCACGAGGTGTCCCGGGCTTGTCTGGAACTAACTAGATCAATTTGGTCTCAAATTGATATCCCCATGTCTTAACTTCCTGAGGGTTGGGATTGCAGGTATACACTGCAAAACCTGTCTGCAAATGGCTTGCTCCTAAGTGCTGGGATTGTAAGACTGTGTCCACAGGATCTACTTCCAAATATTTTTGTTTTTGGTTTTTTTTCAAGATAGAGTTTCTCTGTGTAATAGTTCTGGCTATCCTTGAACTAGCTCTTGTAGACCAGGCTGGCCTTGAACTCAGAGATCCACCTGCCTCTGCCTCCTGAATGCTGTAATTAAAGGTGTATGCCACCACTGCCCCACCCAAATATCTTTTGAGTGCATTTATTTTCCCCTTTAGTTTGTTTTCTAGTATATGAAATAACTATAACACATTCCTACACTAAATATTTGTTTGAAAAAATAGATTCTTAGAAAACAAGGCTTTGGGTTTTAGTTGACTTAGGGCATATTAATTTAAAACCTTTTTGATGTTTTTCTGTTAACTATTTGATAATTTAATTGCTCTGTGAGGCTGTTAAGACTGATAGAAATACTTTTGAAAGAAGTCAGACTTAATGTAAAAATTTTAACTAAAAATTGGATCATTAGACATCCACATAACTCCTCACAGGTCTGAATATAGCCATCAGAAGCATTGTCACAGCCTGTCTGAGATGCAGCATCTTTTGCTCATGATACTATGTCTCAGAACACCCTTTTCTTTGTGATACAATGTCTGAGATGGAGCATCCTTTCCATGGTGATGCAATGTCTGAGATGGAGCATCCTTTCCTTTGTGATGCGATGTCTGAGATGGAGCATCCTCTCCATCCTTTGCTGGTTCCTACAGACTTCATCTTTTATGCCCACTCACTTCTTATTAACTCCAGTTTTATCATTTGTCTGAGTTTGAGTATTTCTAGAGCAGTTCTTTTAAAACTTAATTTGACAGTTACCCAGGATTATCCAGAACTTCTAAAAAAGTAGAAGCTCTAGTTGTATTTCTGGCTATACATTTCCATTTTGACCATTTATTATCCACACTAATATTAATGGGATTTTCAGACATAATGAATTCTAGTTTTCCCTGTTATGGCACTTCATGAAATCTTTGAGACTTCCCATCGAACATGACTCTCTTGTTATTTTGCAATTTTGCACTGTCTGGACTGATAATGAAATTTACCAAGGTTGGATTATATACATTCTGGATTATATGTAAATCAATAATTACTTCACAAACTGTATTCTAGTAGTTTAAAAGACGTGTGGATGCAACCAACAGTGAACAGGCAGCACAGGTAAGGTGTTGTGTGTGTGTATCTGTGTATGTATGTGTGTGTGTGTGTGTGTGTGTGTGTGGAGAGAGAGAGAGAGAGAGAGAGAGAGAGAGAGAGAGAGAGAGAGAGAGAGAGATGTATTCTGGTTCATGTGTGCCTGTATGGGTACATGTATACATAGTATTTGTGTAGACACCAGAGACATAGGTTCTCACCTCTCCCCTTGAGATAGGGTCTCTTATTTCTCATTACAGTATATGCCAGGGTAGCTAGCCCAGGCCCTTCAGGGATTTTTCCTGTCTATGTCTCCCATCCTACTATAGGAGCACTTAAAGACATGCAGCTCCACATTTGGCTTTATGTGTTCATCTAGGGATCTGAACACGGGCCCCCATGAGCTGGGCAAGCACTCAATCTCCTGAGCCATCTCCCCAGTCCATATACAGGTTTTCTATATAGTCATTCCATCCCACCAAAATGAGCTTGTATCTTAGAACAGTCTGAATGAATGCAAACTGAATTGTGCAAGTTTTCTAGTGTTCTTAATTTGTTGAGGGCGCTTTGTATTAATTAAAAATGATAAAAACAACGTATTTTAATGTGACCTTCATTTGGCATTTGTATTAACTTTTCTTATCCTATTTTATTTAATTCTTCCACTTCTGATGTTCAATTAGTGTTTGACCCCTTTAGGAGAGATGTAAATTAAATGACATTTCAATGCCAACCGCCATTCCATATTTAAAATACTGTGTTAGTTGTGGATCATAAATGATGATCTTCATTCTTTAGCTAATTTATTCATTTAACAATTTCCCTCCAGAAGTTTCAGCAGAAGGCTGTGAAGCCAACTAAGCAGAAGAAATCCACGTCGGCTGAATTTCTGATGGGTGAGCCTTGCTTGATGAGTTATTGCTCATAATTTGTGTAAGGATTAATTAACTAATTACAGACAAATGGCTGTGGGCGAAATTTTGCTCTAGCTTGTCAGGGTGCAATTTGTAATTATTTTAATCATTTATTCTTTTTTTTAAGAGTTAATTTTAACCTAATTCTGTTTTGGTGACATTTGAGGACGATACACTTGAGTCTTTCTGCATGAGAGTTACTGGGAGGAATTTTCTGCTTAGCACTGGAATCTGTCCTCCTATTGTGTGATCTTCTGACCCCTTTGTTTTGTTCTAGTTGAAGAACACACAGAAGCTACAGAAGGTGCCGGGAATCCAGGTTTTAACATGAGCAGCCCAGAACTCTCAGCCTATCAGACTCCGAAAGAGAAAGTTATTAGATATGACATGCTGGATCACACCCTTGCAGCTCATCGACAAAACTTCAGGCTGCCAACCTCAGCAGGACCCAAAGGTGTGACTTCAGTCTTGGTTATGCTCACACTTGGTGACAGTTGCTCTCGTCTGACCTGGGCATCCTGAATAGGAACCTGACATTCCGTTCAGACATGCTTGAACAGCTTCTGAGGAGGCTCTGCATGGGGCTGTGTGTGCGTGCGTGCATGCGTGTGTGTGTATGATGAGGCCCTGTGCTGTCATTGGGTGCAGGTGATACATAGCTTTGTGGGTGAACGTTGTAGAGGCATGAACTCACTCTTCTTTGGGCAGATGAGGTGGAGTGGCCTTGGGGTGCCAGAATGCTAAGATTATTGGCTCTGGTGCAGACAGGAGTTTAAAGGATGGCGCTATTGTGTATAGGATGTCACCAGGCTAATATAGTTGACATCTCAGTTGACACCCTAATTTGGGTTTCAGACTATAACAATTTTACCCTTTAGGTGAATCATATTTTTCTGTACAAAGTCTAGAAACATGTGCAAGAACTTACAAATAAATGAAGAAATAATTTTTAATACTTAGAATTCCCTTGTAGTAATTTACTTGTAGGGAAAAGGTTCTTTATTCTCTGGCTGAGGGGTAGCTTGGACCATCATTCATTCTACCACTGTCTGTGGAGGCAAATCTTCTCTCTGTAGATACCTGTAGCTCTTCCTTCTGGCCTGGGAGCTGCATCTCTTCTAAGCACTGATGATTCAATACCTTCAAAGAAAGAAGTCATTAAAACTTGCTGTCTTGGCTCTTATCTTCACCAGTGAACAAGCCGGAAGACATCAGAATTTAATAACCAAATAGGTTTTTGAGGGAATAGGTTCTGGAGTAATGAAGCGTGAGCTGGCACAGATGTGTTCTCTGCTGGTCCCACTTAGCAGCCTCATCAGGATTCCCACCTGTACGGAGCAGGCCCTGCATGTCCCAGTAGGTTAGCTTGTGCTGCTTAACTCCTGAGGCTCAGGGGAAATTCTGCCAGCTTAGAGGTTGCTACACTCTGCAATCCCATCATCCAGATTTGCCTTAAAGAGAAGTAGCCCGGTTCTTACTTTCCTTGCTTGGTATGTACAAGTGCATACTTCCTTGGAAGTCCATTACCCAGTGAGAAGATGAAGGGCTTTCAACAGGCCCATGCTTGACTGACTATGTACTGTAAATTAGCCCTACATTGGCCACTTTTGTACAGCATCTCCTTTAGTTTCATAAATCTCAGGAGTTAGGTTTCAGACAGCAAATTCAGCTGTGCTATCGAGGCAGTCGTAACAGTCATCAAGACCTTGTATGCCCTAAGCTGTTTTTACTTAACATCCCAAAGTCACTTAATAACATCTCCTTGTTCCAAGCATTGAAAGAGAAGAAGACTGAGTAGAAGAAGTTAGACATGGTTGCTCTGTCCTTAGCTCTCTTGCTGGAAATTAGTCACCTGGCCAGAGATAACAGTAAGAGTTTGGGACACATTGTCATTAGTGGGGGGGGGGTTTGGGGGGGTGGGTACACAAGTTTTGTTCTGAAGTTGGAACTCTGTTGTTAAAGAAGAAGGTAATGCACACTGGAGTCAAAGAGCACATCTTCTCTCAGGTCCATGTGGCTGTTGTCTTGATCTTACAAGCAAGGGGGAAGGATTATTTTGGCAAATGATGTCAGAGGTTTCAGTCCTGTGAAACCTGAGTCCTGAGCCCCTGTTGCCTTAGGCTTGGGCCAGCATAGTACATCACCGTGAGAGCACGTGGTGCAGACTCACTGTAGTAGAGAAGCAGGGAAGAGGGGGTGGAGGGGGAGGAGAGAAAGAGACCGAGATGGAGACAGAGATAGGCATAATGACAGAGATGGAAATTTTTTTTTTCTGGAAGACATGAACAAATGTCCCATCATCTCGGATAATGCATCAGCAGTGTTATAATGACATTAAAATCCAACTTAGTGAACCAGATTTACTGGGGTTGCTTATAGGCATATGAGTGAGAATTACTTAAAGGAACATAGATGAATCAAAGGTACCTGCATCTCTGAAAAGCCCAGGCCAAAATGGATGACAACTCATGAAAGTTCCATCTTTGGAGCTCCCTGTACCACTTGCAGGCAGCTTCCCAGGTTGGAGATCCTCCTGCAGGGAGCTCTGCACAGCAGGAGAGGCTCTTCTTCCCAGCAATTGTTTATTGTTCTTATAACCTGGGAGAGGGCTCTTGTGAATACTGTCAGTTTCAGGAACTTCCTGAGACTTCAGAGATGCTTACCTGCTAGTTCTCATTAGCCCCCTTTCTCCCTCGATGAGGGAATGTTTTATTTGGGAAGAAATTATTGTCCAATTCAGAAAAAGAGGATCTTCAGGTAAAAGTACATATTATTGGCAAGAATTAGTCCAAAGAAACATAAATATACTATATAACATGAGTCACAGAAGTACTTTTAAATTTCTAAGAGCCACCATAATAAAATGAGAAAATGTGACTTAAGGTTAAAAACATCTTCTTAAAATAATCTTAAAAACATCTCCAAAATAGCGTCCTATCAACTTGCAATCAATGTAAAATGAACAGACATTTTGTGCTTTTTTTTTGGCAAAAAGTCAGTGTATGTATGTATGATTGCAGACCTCATTGCTATCAAGACCCACTTTCAGTCTCTGATTATTGTCCATGGACTAAGGATCTGTTTCAGAGAGATAAGAATGCACATATAATGTAATAATTTTCATAAGTAATGGTTGGCCTGATTCTGGAAAACAGAGAAAAGCGATAACCCAAAGTAGAGCCAGGTGGAAACACCCCAAGATAAAAAGAGTTTTATGGGAAAATCCAGGAAATGTTTAGCATCTGCACCAATCTAGTCAGACAGTGAAATAGAGGGGGGTTTACCATGTCTGTTCTGGAGCACAGCCAAGTGAGAAAAAGTACATTTGATACATCTCTCCCCCAGTTTGGGAGAGCCTCTAAAAATTCAATTGCAAATGAGATGTGCAATTTTATCGTCTGTGAACAAGGAAGAATATTTTAAATATGTGAATTTAGAAACTGCCAGATAGCATAGAGCACAACATTCCTTGTTAAACAACTTTAAGAACATTTCAGACCGTCTGCCGATGTGATTGCTTAGACAAAGGAGAAGAGCCATACATTCCCCCCATGGTATTGTTGTAATTGGCACAAATTATCATTTTACAAGTGTATATCAGCACACTTGCCTCTTAAAGACACACTTTAAAGAAAAAAAGTCTTAAGTGATGGCAGAATTCCAATGATACTTATTTATATGAGCTATCTCAAGGGAATAAAAATATTATCAGATAAAGAACAGTGTCTGGGAGAGAAAGTTCAGAAGAAGGGTTTTCTAAAATAAACTTTAGATAAGAGAAGATCTCATACATAATGTGACTTGAGCCCTGTAGAGTAAAAGAGCAAGGGGTAAGTACAAACCTGTTGTGGTAACTTGAATGAGAATGGCCCCTATAGGCTCATAAAGTAGCTGTTTGAAAAGGATTAGAGGGTGTGGCCTTGTTAGAAGAGGTGTGTCACTGCAGGTCAGCCTAGAAGTTTCCAAAGCCCATGCCATTCCCAGTTAGCTTTCTCTGGCATATGATCCAGTCTCAAGATGCAGGATCCCAGCTACCGCTCCAGGGCCATGCCTGGTGGCCTATTTCTATGCTCTCCACTATGATGTCATAGGCTCTCACCCTCTGGAACCACGGACCACAAATTAAATGCTTTCTTTTAAACGTTACCTTGGTCATGGTGTTTTGTCACAGCAATAACAAAGTAACACCTGCCCTTTAGAACCAGGTGTGATAAACAGCTCCTGGATAGTCTGCTTGGGTTTTAGGAGTTTGAATGTCCTTCTTCTCCACCGGTGCATCCCATTGTGAAGGCATCACCACGAGCTTCCTTACTGAGATCTTCTCAGGGAAAGTCACGGTGCGTTGTTCAGCTGATGTCCTAGGTTCATATTAGGCATTTTGTTAAGATGTGAATAGTAAGCATTCAGGAGAGAAGGTACCACTCAGACCTTCCTATCTGCTCTTGCTGCACTTGGGGAATGGATGTTTGGCCTTTGCATACCAACTTCTAGCTGATTTCATATTCTTTCATTTACTATTTGCCTTTCCTTTATAGGCAGCTAATGAAAATATTAGTGTGCCACTGAGTTTCCAGAGAGACGCTCACCCATCATTTTGGTTTTGCATAACTTGGGCTCTGCCTTTTGCTCTTTCCAGTGCACACTGCTTTTTAGGTCCTAGCATCCTTGCTCATCATCCTCTTTGCTCAATGCTGGTGATGTGTCAGCCTGGTGTTAACTAGACTTCTAAGTAAGGGAGGTTGAGAATTAGCAGAGTTTGGAAAGGGAGAGAGATAGAGAAGGCACAGCTGCTTATACTTTCAAAGAGAGTGAGGTATTGGCATAGGTTCCTCAGCCAGTGAAGCCTGGGGTTGGGTAAGTAGAAAGGACATCTTTAACATGCATATGTAATATTTTGGCACTAAAAAGGTAGTTAATGACTGGATTCCAAATGGCAGGAATATGAAATCTGGGGCAGGTGTGAGAAAGAGCCATGAAAAGAGTTTAGACAGGGGGAAACAATAATAACTAAGGAGAAATAGATGGCAGGGCAGTTCAGCTAATGGTTAGTGACGTCATTGCAAATGGGGAGATTTTTTTTCTTTTAATACTTCAATTTTACCCAGGTTCTTGTAATGCCGAGAAAGGAAAGGAAATGACTAAAATCGTTTGGTGTATAGCATAGGCAGATAGAGCTGTCCTTACTGTTAAAAAGCAGTTCCTGGGATTCTGAAAACTCCCTTCCTATTCTATCTTGTCTCCCAGACATCAAGAGCATCAGCATCCCAAAGATCCTCTGCTGTATCTCTCATGGCGTCGTCGCCTCAGGATGCAGATGGGCTTTCAGAGTCCTTGCAGGATCATGTTCTACTGAGAGTTCCTTGGTGATGAAGAACAGAAACGATTTAGAGGGAAGGATTTTCTGACTCTGATGGTGTCACTGGGTAGAGACCAACCTGCCTTCAGGCTCAGGAAGCTGGATGAGCGGTGGCTGTCAAAGCAGTGCCGTGTGTTCTGAAAGAGCCTTCGCTACTGGGATGAGTGATTACCATGCTCTTTCCTGATTCTAGGGGAGAACACTGGATCGGTCCTGTGCCTAGGTCACAATTCTACATCCTGAATTTATCACAGGGGAGGGAAATAAAGGTTCTTCCAAGCCCTCCTGGCTTCTCTGGAGTTATCGGCCCATTATGACTACACATGACCACAAATGATAGGAGCTGGAAAGAGGGCTCAGGAGCACCATCTGCTCCTCATGCGGAGGTGGCTTCAGTCCCCAGTACCCACATGATGGCTCACAGCTGTTTGTTTGTACCTATAGTCCCAGGGGATTTAATCCCCTCTTCTGGCTTCCACAGGCATAGCATGCAGGTGTTGTACAAACACATGCAGGCAAAACACGCATCTACATAAAAAAAACTATGCACAAGCCGGGTGGTGGTGGCGCACGCCTTTAATCCCAGCACTCGGGAGGCAGAGGCAGGCGGATCTCTGTGAGTTCGAGGCCAGCCTGGTCTACAAGAGCTAGTTCCAGGACAGGCTCTAAAAAAAAAGCTGCAGAGAAACCCTGTCTCGAAAAACCAAAAAAAAAAAAAAAAAAACCTATGCACAATGGGAACAAGAAATTATGATATAATTGGTGGACAAGAATCAAAAGCAAGACAAATGAAAAAAATAAATATACTAATCAAGAGTATACTTTGTATATGTCTGGGATTATTTATTGATCATATTCTCCTATTGACATAAACAAGCAGAAGTAGTGTGGACATGGTATAGGAACAATTATTTAGACATTATTTATAAAATGGTTTATTTATAATTATGGATATCACTAAATTTCTTTAAGCATCTATTTTGATCTCGTTCATGGAAGAGGACATTTATTGAAAATTTTCTAGTTTCCAGGCATTATTTCAGGTGTAGAAATAGATTTGAGTAGAGAAGACATATAAGACCTTCATTATCCCCAGACATACTACAAAAGCAAGATCAGGTTAAGGGAACTGTGCAATTTAAAACTGGTTAATTCTAGTTAATTGAGCACTTCCCATAAGCAAAAGCAGTATTTACTCACATAAGGTTTTTCCAAGTGTTTTTATTAATAACATTACTTGAATTGGGCACTCTAGAAGCATGAGACAAACAAAAAAAGTATTAGTGAGTTAAGTTAAACCATGAGTTAGGGCTGAGTATGTCCAAAAATGGCTGTGGGCTACAGTGGCCTATTGTGAACAAAGACTTCAACTGGAAGAATAAATGAGCTAGAAATGGAAGTTTTCATAAATAAATGATATGGTTTGGCATCTTAGCAATTCGATAGGAATTGTTTTTTTTTTTTAAGTAACATGCAATTTTCTCTAGATATTGGGTGAATTTTCCAAAACTTCTTCTTGGTTATTGGAGTAAAGAGTTGTATGACAGCGGTGGAATTCTACATTGAATCCAACCTTTGCTATAACTGCGTCATATTTCCCTTTCGGGGAACACCATAATGCCCCTTGAGAGAGGCTGCTAAGGAAAGGGTCAAACATACAACATGATTTTGTATCAGTTTCTCAGGATCAGAAATAAAAGGGTTTTAGGATTATAGTTTTGTTATTTCCCTTCATTTAGAATGTTGTATCTACCCAGTCATGTCCTATGGGCTCATCTCAGGCACTTACCCATCATTCTTAGGGAGATCCTTAACCTGCTTGGTGCCAGAGGCCTTGTCAGCCTTCGGCCAACCTGTGTAACAAGCACTTGTTTGGTGACCTAGAAGGTGGTCATGCCTCCTCTTCATTTGGAAGCATACATGGAAAACACATGAGTACAAGTCTTGACAAAACCAAGGCATATAGTAGAAAGAACATGGCAGGACCAAGAAAGGTATCCACTGGGAACAGGGTTGAAAGTTATACAAGTCCTGAGAGTTAGCGTGGCTACAGCTTGAGAAATACTAGCAGGAAGCCATTTCCTCCCACATGGTTTTATGAAGCTGCTTCATGAAGTTGTTTCATGATGGATGAGTGGTCATTTGTTGTTGGAAGAGCATCATTAGTGTGTGTCGGATCTCAACAGTGGGCAGCAAGGCAAAAGATCATATGGTAGAGAAAGAAAATAATAGGCCTTCCCCAGAAGATGAGCACGGTGAGTTCAGAGCATCTGCTGGTGAAGATCTTTCCAGCAAAAGATTGGGGTCACTTGAATGAAGGACAGGAGATGGGTAATAGTTGAGAGTTAGGGAATCCCGGTTACACTTTTACAATTGCAACCCTCGATTTATCTTCATAACACACGAATATGAATGTTTGGAATAAAAGTAGAACTCAGATACTTGTGTTCAGTTCCTTACCTGAACTGAACATACACTTGAAAGAAGCCATCCCCCCTATAGTACACACAGCCTAGTGATTTTGAAGTGATTTTGTATAAAATGGTTTACATTGTTCTCATTTATAGCTGTTTTTCCCTAAAGATGGGCAACAGGTATTGTATAACATTTATAGAGCGTGTGAAAAAATACATATTTTTTGCTTCAGGACATTTTAACTCTTATTAAGAAAAAGGAAATATATAGGAAAATCATTTGCTTTAGGTTTATTGAACTGACCTGAATTTGTATCTTTAGAAACCATTTGGTTCCTAAGTGATTTTGATCTTTTTCATTGATTTAAAGAACTAAGAATAAGCTCTCTGGAAGATATCTTTCTCACTGAGATATAAAACATTTTACATAGATATTCAATGAGCAGAATGTCATATGCTAATGCTTTATATACACTCAGTTTTTATGCAAATAATATGTACATAAATATTTGATTAGTTTATATAAACAATTTAAATGTCCTTTCCTTATTTTGGGCTTTTTAAAAAAATATGAAACAGAATTTTAGAAGCATTTCCAGTTGGAGGGGATACCCTAGTCAAATATTGGAATTCTGGGAATGTCAATAAAACAGCAAAATCTTAATTCATTTTCTACTCAAAAGACACTGCTTATCTATAGAGACACATAGTCTTGCCCACGAAATGAACAAAGGGTTCATTGTTAGTGTCTTTGTGTGTGTGTGTGTGTGTTCAGACCCACATATGTCTGTGTGCAGGTGTACTTGCTCATGTGTATACTCATCAATTCCAGAAGTGGACGTTCCATGTCTTTCCCAATCTCTCCCCCACTTTAACTTTTGAGATAGGGTCAGCACTAATCTTGGGGCTTACCATTTCTGCTATGGGATTAACTAGTGAACTCCCAGGAACTGCCTGTCTCTGCCCCACCCCATGGAAAGGGTTACAGACACATCTTAGAGTTAAGGATCTAAACTCAACTCTTCAAACTTTCACAGTGTTTCCCCACTGAATCTATTTTCCAGTCCTATTTCTATTTCTTTAGTTGTAAACCTTGAAGCCCACCTGACAAGCAAGTATCACTTCTCCGTCTTCTCTAAGTTAATGTTAGGGAGACACTAATAGATGGGTTTGAAAAGATTGTATGAAGTCTGTCATAGATTGTTGGTTAAAGACAGACGGTTGTAAGATATTTTAGTGGTCTTTAGGTCTTAGGTCAATGGTGATACATGGATTCGCTGAGTTAATATATACCAGTGAAATTTATGTTTCCTTACGATAAAAATGTGAACCTAAGAATCAGTTCATAGGATGGTGAAAGGGGCACTTAAGAATTTCTAAAACACAGAGATTCTTTAAAGTAAACCAAGAGTTGTGTATACAGACACAGGGACTTGCCCTACTAACACAAGCTCAGCTATATAGTAACAACAGAATCTGAAAGATGCCATGTGTCTGATATGCTACTGACGTAATAATCTCTTAGGAGTGGGGCAGGCTGCCAAGTCATTTATGTACATTCTATAAAATATTTGGTGAAATTTTAAAAATATGTGTGTTTTTAAATCAGAAGCAAATTTCTCTTGTGTCAATACAATTCTCTATGAATCTTTATTAGGTCAGAATTTTAATTTGACTTCAATATGTTCACTTCCAATTTATGAAAACATTTAGCACAAATAGGTTTTATAACCTTAGTTTTTTGTTTTTTTTTTTTTTTGGTTCAGAAGAAATTAGTTCTTAGTTTCCAAATAATTTCATTGAGAATTACTTTAGGCTGTGTTTTTCATTTGTTAAAAAAGAACTTAACAAAAGGAAACTTTCTTAACCTTCATATGTTGAATTGATTGAAAGTCCTACAAAAGGTAGAAAGTCCCAGTCATTTTGCTTCATGAGATGAAAAGCTAACCCATGAGTTACCAGATTTGTTGCCAATGAGTTAATAGTTTTGTCTATATTAAATCTAGTGATTCATTATATAATTTGTTTTCATATGGAAACAACGTTTCCATTGATAAAAAATCAACTTCAATGACACTGTAAGTGAAATACATAATCCTAAGTATTCCCAGAGCTATGAGCCGGAGAAGGACTGAAGGTGAAATTAATGAAAGTGTAACCAGAAGGCGGAGGGCTGCGGCTAAAGTCTAACGAGAAGCAATATTCTGTAGGATATTGTTACTAAGAGTCAAACTTTGTAGAAAGAGCATCTTCTTTGGCATGACTTTCGGAGGTCTTTTATATGTGTGGTGAAAAAGAAAAGTATATTTAAACTTAACCTTTGAATCACAGTAGTTACTTACACACAGGAAGCTCCATCCTGTTTAGGTGTTAGGAACTCAGGGACGTGCTTCAGTTCTATGAGGACTGGGGGTCCAGCGAGCACAGGATGCTTTCGTGCCGTGAGGGGAATCGAGAGAAGGCCCTGCAGCAATTATGCACTCCCCAGCACTCTAGTGGCTTCCGAGTTGGAGAGGGCCTCGGGGGGAAGGAAGAATATGGCTCAATTAATTAGAACCTGATAGCAAACTCCAACTATTACCCTATTTAGCTCTTCAAATCACTGATATATGAAATACCCACAAGGCTTGGGAAGGAAGTGAGGCTAATACAGGACACTAGCTCTTATGCGCACTCTCCAATTCTGAAATTCTGGCTGTCGTTCGACTTAGCCACAGACCCCACCTTTCTTGTTAGTGCTTCATTAATTGAACATTTTCATCATCCTAGTAGCTCTAGCAATGCTTCACGTACTAAATTTACAGCTCTGTTAGGGTAACCTTTTGAATCAATGGAATTTAATATAAAAAACAATTTATAAAAAAATAATTCATATCATGACCATTTTTCATAGTTTAGCTTCTCCAGAAGGAAAAAGAAAACTCATATCTCTAATAATTGTGATGACGATAGATGAACTGATATAGAAAACGATTTTTTTTTTTTTTTTTGGTTTTTCGAGACAGGGTTTCCCTGTAGTTTCTAGAGCCTGTCCTGGAACTAGGTCTTGTAGACCAGGCTGGTCTCGAACTCAGAGATCCGCCTGCCTCTGCCTCCCGAGTGCTGGGATTAAAGGCGTGTGCCACCACCGCCTGGCTCTAGAAAACGAATATTTATGACTCAGTTGTGAAAACTTATGTAAACTTACAATTGCGGGGGCAGTTTTCCGAGCTACTCACCACATTCTGAACACACTGGAGTAGGGATCTGTAAAGGTTAATGGCTCCTGATAATTCTTAAGTCATCAATACATCACTCAAATGGTATCTTTTTTTGTCCTATTAGCATTTTAGAAACACCTCTAATGTTTTTCATGACATGGAACCATACTGCCTTCATATTATAATTATACAACATATACTTCTCAATAAATTTATCTTAAATATCACTTTGTCCTGGCTAGTTTTATGTCAACTTACACAAGCTAGAATTATCTAAAAGGAAGGAGCCTCAATTGAGAAAATGCCCCATAATATCTGCTTATTTGGCATATTATTAACTAGTAATCAATAATGTGGGTCCATCCCATTTTTGGTGGTACCATTCCTGAACTGGTGGTCTTGGGTTCTGTAAGAAAACAAGACGGGCAAGGCATGATGAGCAAGGCAGTAAGCAGCTCCCGTCTATGGCCTCTGCCTCAGGTTTCTGCCCTGTTTGCATTCCTGTGCTGGCTTCCGTCTGTGAGGGACTACATTGTGGAAGCATGTGCCAAATAAAACCTTTCCATTCTAGCTTGCTTTCATCGTGGTATTTCGTCATAGCAACAGGAACCCAAAACAAAACACCCTTATTTTTGTCTTACCTACTTTCAAAAAAAGATAAGAGAGCGTTGGGTAACCATCTCAATGGTTTGTGTTTGTATTTTGATCTGTTTCTTTGAATTGTTGTTGTTTAGCTTGACATGTAATATGGTCAGGGCTTGATTTTAGGTGTCTATCTTTAGTTTAGTAAGTAATGGTCTTTTGAGTGGTGAGGTGGGTCAATGCAAAGCAATTAACTAAGTTGGGTGAGGCTTCCATTTCCAACGCGGAAAAGAAAAAAATGAAGCGTGGGCAAAGGAGGAACGAGGAGAAAGATCCTCTCAACATGAATTACCTTTCATTTAAAGGCATTTGTACATTGGCCTTAGGAAGACCTGGAGTGGATTTACTATGATGGAACACATTTGAGTCTGACAGACTTCCCACTACCCTATGTTGTTCTGCCGTCTCCTAATTTCTGCACTTGTAGTTCATGGATTTAGGTAACCTGTCCAGTATCATGGAAATTTAGAGCCAAAATCTCTGTATGAGATTTTCAAGGTAAGAAACTACGATGCAAAAATATGATCTCAAATATTTTTAGCAAGACCATAGGAGTCAAATTAAACTTTGGTTTTCGAGGCTTCATTCCTGTAACATTCAAAGAGTATTCTAATTTGTAATATGTAGCTGTGTGACTATAATCACAGGATAGAAAGTCTTTAGTTACATAGTTATGGGCAACCTTGTATGCAATGAGTTTATGGTGTATCGTAGAAAATATAGTGATTGATGGTAAAAACAAAACAAAACAAACAAAAAAAATGAAACGTGAGCCGAAGCAGGTGGACTTATGGGAAAAATATCAAGGTAAAGCCAGACTACCCCTTCCCAACACACACACACACACACACACAGAGCGAGCGAGAGAGAGAGAGAGAGAGAGAGAGAGAGCGCAGACAGTTGCTTCTGAGTTCCCTTGCTATGAGTGAAGTTCACAATGTTGATAAGAGAGGACGTGATTGCATCACTGGGTCAAGGAACTTGGATGCTTTCTCAAAACCTTCCTCTGCTGGGCAGTTTCACTCCCTTACTGCTCCCAAGGAATTGCTTGGGTGCACACAGGATGGCTTCCTGAGCAAAGTTCATGTGTGGTGTAATTTAAGAGCTCTGATTACGCTCTGTGATACTCTGAGTTAAATGATAGGAAAACCCGATATGAGAGGAAGGGCAGGAGGCAAGTGGGGAATGCTTTCCTCCCCCCATTCAGGAAAACAATGACAACAACATAAGAAACACGATGCTGAGTCTCAGCCCCACACAGCTCATTAGGAAGCTGGAAGGAATGATAGAATATGAGGAGTACTGCACACACCAATTTACTGATTTTCTGTTTTACACGTCGTATCCAACTGCCTCCACATGTATGAAGGCACATGCACACATATAGGTGATTCTCATCTCATTCGCATGGGTATCACAGAGAGTTAACTACCAGCCACATAAAAACCTATTGTATTTGTATTGCTAAGTGCCCTACTTTGAATTTCTCAGTGGGTCTCTTCATTTCCCTGTGAGATGATTTAGTTATATCCAAAAGCATATTGTGAATGATGAGGACGTGTTGAGGAATTCATCCTATTAGTAACCTAGCTTCTGGTAATGTACACCTGATCTTAAAATTGCCCCATTTGATTAAATCCTGATGCTACCCAGTGAAACATTAGCGATGGGGGACTAGAACTGAGAAAAGTCCCAAGATTCCATGGAGCCATACCTTCCTTCACCCCTGTGCCGTGTTAAAATTTTTAGCTTGTTAGGTAAATAAGAGAAGTCAACGGGAAGGAGTGAACCTCTTGATATTTGACAGTTCATCTTTTTTGATTTGGAGAATGACTTACATTGCAACGAGGGGCTGATAAACACCCAATAGACACTGGCGGTGTGAGGTATTAGACAGACACCACATGTCAGAATAAATTAATACCACGCAATAATGGCCAGTATCAGTTAGATCTGGTTCTGGGGCTCTTCATGAAGAAATTTAGATTCTACTGCTTATACTGCTAAAGAAAACTGTAGGTCCTTCAGTAAAGTCAAGTTTACTAAGAAAATGTGCTCACTCTACATGCATGTTTTTGTGCTATTTGGTTTTGACCAGGCTTCTCTGTCCCCTTGGTCTTGACCTGTCTGTTCTTAATCACAGACCTGCTTTAGATACAGCTGTTCTCCAGGAATCCTCACTGAAGCCCAGTTCTGCTGTTCTCCCCACAGACTGTGCCCTGCAGATAAGACCCATAGTGCTTTTTCTTAAAGAGAAAGAAAAAAGATGTATTTGTTATTTTATATGTATGTGTATTTTGCCTGTATGTATATATGTGCACAACATATAAGCAAATGCCCACCAAGCCAAGGTCAGACAGAAGAGGGCACTGGAGACATCCCCTAGAATCAGAATTACAGATGATTGTAAATACCATGTTGGTGCTGGGAACTGAACCCAAGTCCCTTGCAAGAGCAACAAGCACTCGTAACCAATGGACTATCTCTCTGCCATTTTTTCCTCTCTCTATTTCTCTCTTCTTTAAATCTACACACATGTTTGCTTCTTAGACAGTATTCAGTTTAA
This sequence comes from Arvicola amphibius, assembly GCF_903992535.2. Lineage (NCBI taxonomy): Eukaryota > Metazoa > Chordata > Mammalia > Rodentia > Cricetidae > Arvicola > Arvicola amphibius. Next base: position 138,059,627 of record NC_052052.2, on the reverse strand, counting down.
AAAAGATGTAAGAGGCAGCAAGGCGGTAAAGGAAATCAGACAGGGGAGGGACTAGTTAGGATGAGAAGCATAAACTGATGAAAAGGCTCTAAGTTGCAAGATGTGGAAAGGATCTGGGTCTCATGGTAGATTTTCAAGGGAATTTGATTAAATGAGTCCACATCATATTATGAACACATCCACAAAGCAGGCTCTTTGCTAGGTACCAAGGGCATTGCTGATAGCAGTGAAGTCATTGTCTTTGCCTTAACAGAGCTTCTGTTCAAGTAGGGGAGACCGGCAATGGGTAGTATATTATATGGGTACTAAGCATACAAAACAATACATAATGTAAATATAATATAAAAATATGAATTATACAATATATGACCCTTATAAACATTTAGTATCATTTGAAGGCATATTAAGGGGACCAATTCTAAGCATGTAAGATCTGCCTCTTGGTGTGTGAAAGAAGGTTCAGACATCTTTACTTTCAAGAAGCTACAGGTGTTGTTCCTCAGTGGGAATTACTAAGGGAATTAATTGCTGGAGCTGTGATATTCATAACTCACTTGATCACCCATGCACATGGAATGCAGCAGGAGCAATCTGTGTAGGCATAAGGTGGTTCTCTCCCAATCTTACACTCATGGGTCCCTGAGCGGTGAGGGAGCAGTTTGACCAGCCCCTAAGGAATGCACAGCTGGGCAAGCCATAGCATCTCACTTAGAAGACTAGCAATGACTTGAGAATTTAATGCCAATACAGCTATCCCATGGCTTCTAAGGAGGTTTGTTTCAGGAACTTCCTTTACCATATCCAAGGATATTTAAGTCTTGGAAACAAAATGCCATCATGCTTCCGTGTGAACCTTAAATAAAACTTCTGCATGTATTCAAATTATCTGTAGATTACTTGTATCTTATATGATGTAGATACTGCATAAATGAATATTATATTTTATTATTTAGTAGGAGGAAAATGAAAAGAAAAGGCCTGGTGTGCTCATTGTTGATGCAATGGGTTTTTGTCAGTTTTTTTTTTTTTTGGTTAAATATGCAGGTATATAATCCCCAGGCACCACCTGGACACTAGAGACTTTTGGTTGAAAACAATTTAATTTTGTTTGATTTTTCAAAGATCTTGAATAACTTGCTATTACAAACTAATTGGCTATTTTGGTAGCCAAGACCTTGAGTTTTGTGAAGTGGGTCTCACTACATGGCTGTACTGGTATTGCAGTAGAATAAGGAACACGCCATTAACTTTGCTTTGATAGAGGTGAGTTATTTTGATGGCCTTTAGAGGAAGCAGTTTCCCAGTGCTCTCTGGGTGAAGGGAAAGAGATGAGTGAGCGAACCAATCAACACGTATGCCATCACAATGAAGGATGGCTGAACAAACACAGGACAGAGGCCCAGCTACAAATCACCAAGCTTTATCCTAAGAGGTGACTGTTGTTGACGGATAAATTAGTAAAATTGAAGCACGTTAATTTTTCATCTTTATTGAGAGCACATAGTAAAACAAAAGTTTCTGCTCCTGTACTTTCATCGATGGAATAGTGATCAATGGGGGGAAATTGTGCTGCTTAAGAAACAGAAACCCAATATCCAACCTTGGTCCACATCAGAACTTCCTTTTGCCTTGGGAATGGTGTGCGATGTGGGTTGCTTTTCACCCTGAAGCAAGGGCACCATGCTTGTGACCACACCCTTGGCATGTAGTTGCCTTTCTCTGGAAGTCCGCCTATCAGTCCTGGGGCTTTCAACCTTCAATACCTGTGGCTTCTGCAGTGTTGGAGGCAACTTGAACTCTCCTCGGGGCTATGGAGTGAGTGCAAACTACTATCAGGTGTGTGTGTTGGCGAGTATGAGACTAGATTCAGAACAGTGACTGTGGATCCTTTCTGCACTACAGTCAAGGTGGATGCTGCAGTGAATGTCGGAAACAGACTACGTGGGGAATGGGAGGTGAGAAATTTGAAAGGTGCGGTGCTGCGGTTATTAGTGTATGCTGAATAAAATTGCTAGATAAAGCATTTTTACCTCCTTCTACATCACTCAAATTGACAGAAAATAGGCCAGTAAACAGACCACTATTTCCTTCCTTCTTTCCTTCTTTTTTTAATTCCTTCCTTTTTCCCTTCCTCGTTCTCTTTTTTTCTGTGGTATATATGTATGCATGTGTGTGTACTGGTTGTATGGTCTCTGTATTCATGTATGTGTGCACACATGAATACAGAGGCCGTAGGTCAATGTCGGGTGTCTTCTTGAATTGTTCCCTACTTTAGCTTTTGAAACAGGGTTTCCCACAGAGCTTGAAGTTCAATAATTCCTCTGATTGACCAGCAAAACCAAAGGATCCTCCTGTCCCTACTTCCCCAGGGCTGGGACTGAAAGCTCGCGATATCCAGCTCTTACACGGGTGCTGAGTCCAAATACTGCTCCTCTCGCTCGCGCAGCAGCCACCTCACTGACAGAGCCTCCTCCCCAGCACCTCTTTTTCTTTTCTTTTTCCTTCTTCCTTCTCCTTCTCTCCCACTTTATCTTCCCCTTCTTCCCCCTTCTTTTCATTTTCCCCATTTCTCTTTCTGCATGAATTTTGACTAATTTCTCATAATTAAAACATGACTAAGTTTGTCTCAAACAAACTTCTGTACACAACACAATATGTTTCATAAACTACAGGTCCATAAATAGAATCATGAGAGTCCATAGTTCATAATTCTTTTCCAATTAGGCCCATTTCATGGGTATATAAGTAACATGGGCTAGCTTATTCTGTTTCCTTTTTAATTATTACTGTTCTAAAGCCTCAATTTGATAATTTTCTCATTAACTTTTCAGCAACAGAAAGTCAGCACGAACTTATTTCTTGAATTACTTTTTCTGACCTTCTACAAAATGATAATTACAAAAAAAAAGAGGCCTAGAAAACCTGTAAAAATTTAAGCTTATAAAGTAGCTAAAACGATCCTTTCATGCTGGTGTTGATTTCAAAATTAACATTTTGTTTCATGTGCTTCTAAAATAATCACTGACCCTTACCTTGTGGACTTTCCACAGGAAATGAATACAGCAGAAATTACTTTGACCCACTGATGGAGGAGGAAATAAACTCAAGGCAGCGCCGGATGGAGGTCAGCAGACGGGGTGAGCTAGAATTAAGTATGTAATTTTTGTGTCAGAATATCTCTTCCATTCATGAAAATGAGGTGGGCAAAGATCACACGTTGCAGTTCCAGCTCGTTTCATGGCTTACAATTTAAATGGTAGGTTTCAGCCTCACACAACGTGACGGGCAGAAGAGAAGGAGGTGAATTCTCAAGGACAGCTAGCTGGTGGGATGAAAGATGCAGGATCTGATGTCATGTGCTTTGTGAGCTACTTGGTACCATGGTACCATTCTGAGGCTGTGATTGACAGCATCATGCTGCAAATGCATCTCTCTTTTGGAACTTAAGAGGGAGGTTCTTCAGCTAAGCACAGCTGCCACCTGAGCCCCCTCAGTCTGTCCTGCTCAGGTCCTTGAATCCAATGCAGGGAATGACCACTGAGATAGCAATCATGAAAGCACAGAGATAAGACAGAAATAGCTTCTTCTGTGGTGGTTCTCAAGATTAATTTCTTAACATAATGAATAATAGAGTTTTATTTTATTTTCATTTTATTTCACCATCCTCCTCCTCAACTTTTGCTTATCTCTTTTGTATCCCCAAATAGTATGAAAATGTGCAATATTTTGTCTTTCTCCTTACTATCCTTTTTTGTTCTCCCTATAGAATGCTTTGTCTCTTATCATGGTCCCCTTCTACATGTATGTCTTTATGTGTATGTTAGTATGTGTGTGTGTGTGCATGAGCGTATTGTGTTGGTTATTTTTTGTTAACTTGACACAATCTAGAGTTGCTTGGAGAAGGAACATCAGTTGAGTATTTACCTCTATCAGATTGCCCTGTGAGAATATCTCTAGAGAAATTACTTGATTAATTATTGATGTGGGAGGGTCCAATCCACTGTGGCCAGTGTCGCCCCTAGGCTGGGAAGGACTTCTTAGGGTAGGAAAGCTAGCTGGGCAGGCCATAATGACTAATCCAGTAAGAAGAGTTTCTCCATGGCCTCTTCTTGGTTTCTGTGCCCAGGTTCCTGGTTTGAGTTCCTGTTCTCATTTTTGTCAAAGATGGAGGATGCTGAGGAAATGGAAGCCACATAAATCCTTTCCTTCTCAAGCTGGTTTTAGTCAGTCTTTTATCACAGCAAAAGAAAACAAATCATCTCACTCCCCACCCCCAGCCCCCCCCACATAGATATAGATCTGTAAATATAAATGTAAAATTGCCCCCAAGCTCCTTACCACTGATAAGATTGTTTACAAAGCACTCTAGGGTTTACAAAGGGTACTGGTGGGATAATGACAGTCACAGCCATTTCTTAGAGTCAGGCTCAATACACACACGGCGCATTACTGTGCATCAGACATCAAGTGTGTATGTCTTAGGGAAAGCCTGAGCTAAATTCTTACACATCACAGGGCTCAAGTTCAATGCAAAGGTTATTTGACAAAATAGTTCTCAGTGAAGCAAAAATTAGCTTTTATGTCGTGGAAGTCACGACTGACACCATCAAAAGACTTTTTTTTTTTTTTTTTTTTTTTTTTTTTTTTTTTTTTTTTTTTTTTTTTTTAGGAGAAGGGCTGAAAATCGGAGAGGTTTCCCCTGTCCTTCAGCAGTCAGAATGATGAGCTAGAAGAATGTAGGGCAACTCATCTGATTCGAAACGTTACAATGAAACTGCTTATGTTAAACAAAACAAAACAAAACTAAACAAACCAAAAAGACACAGTCAGGCTGAACTTGAAAACTATAAATCTCAACCTATTTATTTCCCCAAATACATTTGAGAGTTTAGAGTACACTCCAGCGGTCTCTGGGAGGAAAGTTACCTCCCATTAGTTGAAGCTTGTCTTTCTAGCCTTTAAAATCACAGAATATACCTTGGGAGTGTAAGGATGAGCTGACTAGGAACTATGTCTTTATAGGCTACGTAAGATGGATAGACTATTGACAGATAAGTTCTGAAAAACAAGATGTTGGCTGAGTGCCTCTTATCTATAGTGCTTGGGACCAGAAATGTTTCAGACTGTGAATCATTTTTCAGATTTTGGAATGTTTGCATATGGAATATGGAATATGCTGGGAGTGAAACCCAAGTTTAAGCCATTATTTGTTCTGCATTATCTGTTCTGTAAACATCTCCTGTTATTTACGAAGTAACTTATACAATGATTTTAATGAGTTTCTGCATGTGTTCCATGCCCAAGAGGTCCGTATTTGTATCTTTGTGTCAACAGCTTACAGTTCCGGTTTAGAAGGTCTAGGAATTCACCTGCTCAGGTTGGGGACGCTCACATCTGCTGTCTTTATGAGGTACTTTGTTCATCACTGTGACAAATACCTGTCAGAAGCCACCAAGGAAGGATTCGTTTTGCCCCGTTTGTAGGTCCGGTCCAGCTTGGCGAGGAAGTCGGAGCATTGCTCGAGGCAGCTGCTCCTGTTCACTTGCAGTCAAGAAGAAGGAAAAGATGGGTGCTGTTGCTCAGATTCCTCTCTCCTTCCATTCAGTCTGGGCTTCTAAGTCAGTGGAACAGTGCTGACCACTGTTTGCGTGGATCTCCCTGCCTACTTAGACAAATCTAGAAAAATCCATCTTAGACCATCAGTGCCCAGAAGTTTGTTTCCTGGGTGATTTTAGAATACAGTAGCGCAAATTTGATGGTTACAGCATCATTTGACTATATAGTTCCTCCTCTTTCTAGAACCGTGGATTACTTTATCTCCTTTCTTAGTCAGTTAACTTTGCCCCACATGGGTGGTTGGCCTGGGGTCCATGCTGTCATGAGCATGATAATTCTAAGTATAGATTCTGTAGCCCATATGGCATCAAGCAGGCAGCCATTCCTAGAAGCTCTGTGTGGCAAAGGTCTCTGGGTCTTATGTATTTAGTGCATCTTTCGCAGTTAGTCATGTGATTTGTATTTGCTCTAAGAGTCGATGAGTATTATGTAAGCATGAGCTGATTACATATGCATGCATGACATTGTGTGTGTGTGTGTGTGTGTGTGTGTGTGTGTGTGTGAGGGTGTAGGGCAGTGTACTCGATTGCAGATTACAACTCTATCTGTAGTGTGAGCTGATAGGCTGTAGAAAACAAGTGAACATTGCCATGAAATTCAGGCAGAGAAACTGATGTCACAGTCAGTTTACTTTTGCAGAGCAGCAGGCTGGAAAGAGAAGGACAATTTTTTTGGGTATTGTGAAGAATAATTCTTTTACGCAAAAGCTCAGCTTATTCTTTTAAGTTTTTCACCCAATTGGCTGAGATCCACCCATATTTTGATAAGCCATTTAGTTTCCTTAGAGTTTAAATGTTAGGTGTTCATCAAATTGGACTGTTAAGTAGCCACGAAAAAAAATAGCTTCACAGAATCTAGTTTGACTTAAAGAAGTGCATACCATTGTCAAGTTGCACATAAAATTAGCCATCACAGGTTGCATTTATAATGACATCTTATACTGTGCTGAAATCTATAGATTTGACAAGCTTGATGTCAAACCTGGGCTCATATTCTCATTTCCTTGTTTTTTTTCCTCTTGTTGTTTTTTTATCTGTTATTAGATGCACATGGGTTGCAATCGTTATTTTGAGACTTTCTTTCCTACTAGCTCTTAGATGGTCTAAGGATATGTTATAGTACTTGACTCACAGATGATATTCAGTGTCTATTTATTGACATGAAGCAAATCTTTATGAAAATCAAGATTAATGGAAGCTCAGAGCTCACATACACTCTTTCCTCTTAGCACCCCCACTGCATGTCAGAGAATTGCTAAACAACCCACAAGAAGGCATCCTTTGCTGAGTGTCTCCTCCACTCCCAACACGGAGCTTCTTTACCATGTTAACCCACACAGTGGTTCTCCTTCATGGTCTAGGGCATTGGGTTGCTGAATTTAATGTAAGAAACTGTTCACAGATGTGCAGAACTACTAAGAGGCAGTGTTGGGATTTGATGCAGACTTTGCTGTTACCAAGCCTGTGCCATGCTGTGTGTCTTCAGAAGATGGAGCCTCTATTGTAATCTCAGCGGAGTACTAAGTACACTGGCATGGAATTTCTCATCTCTGCATTGGATACAGCTCACTGTTAACTTCCAAACAAGATTCTTTTATGAGCTATATATAAGCTTTATGCGTTTTGTTACTGTCCCACTAAGAGTTATAAAGCATCAGGCAATACTGGTCTGAAGGCATGCTTGCTTCCCTAACACGCAATCTACAAAGTAGACTGTCTCCCTCTGCCTTGAATGTGGTCTGTGCTGGCTTGTGGCAAGAAAAGAAAATTTGTAGGTCACCTGATACTTGACCATGCCATCTGGCATGTACAAGGAGAAGGCACTGCTAATGTTGTGGGTCTTTTTAGGTCATTCTCTCAAATATTTCAGATGCCCGGGCAGTATTAGTGTTTCCAGCTCATTGCCATAGTCTACACTGGATTATTTTTCCAATACTGGTCTGCAAAAAATCTTGGGTATAGACAGAAATGGTAGTGTCTAGAGTAGAGTGGAGAATGAGGAGCCCAGGAGGTCTTCTCGAATAAGTCACCTCAGAATTATCCCATTTATGGGCAGGAGACTGACAAGTAACAGAACGAGAAGTGCCTAATTAAAAACAATGTAATACAATTTTCACATCTTTTTTTTCCATAGGCGAACTCTAATGTTGGTACATTGACTATGTATGAGTTTTTCTAGTTCTGTATGTGGGGGAAAGCGAGCCATCTAGATGACATTTTAATATATGTTAAGATTTCTGATACTCAAAATCTATCTAAGCATCTACGCTAGTCTGAGTTTAGATTTTCTTTGTAAAGGCTATAGATATGCAGTATGTCATATTCACACTAGTCACACCGTGGTTACTCCAATCCAAACTTGAAGGTGAATGTCCTACAGAACATAGCAATTAAAATCACTGGATCCAACATCTAGTTCAATTGGAACAATGTGATAAGGACTTCAGCGCTCACACATGTGGTCCCGTGATGGGTTCACTGTCATTTAGGAACTGTTTCTTTCAGTTCTGTCATGGAACACCACCGTCTGGGTCATAGATAGCTGTTGCCCCCATGAACTATTGACAGTTGTGATTTCCAGAAATACTATACAAGATCAAGTTCTTTCATTTTCCATTAGGAGCATGGAGGGGCCACTCCCCTCCCAAGCATTTATAGACAGTGGTTGCTGGGAGAGAGATTTATTTTTCTTAAGTGTTATAGCTACCTGCAAGTCGTCCATGCTCCCATAAGTAATCCTAATTCGTTGCCTATAAATTAAACTAATTGTTTCACCAAGCTAGACTTGAGATGAATGGTTTCTTTGGTCTGTCTTTGATGTGCTATTTGAGATGAATATATGTTAGTTGCTTTCTATTCACTACAGAGTCCTACAACAGTATTAATACTGGACTCACTAAGCTTTAAGGTTATGTGCACCATAAAACAAAAACAGAAACAAACCTATATTTAGAATGTAAACAAATGCTCAGGAGTGATTGAAGTCAAGTAATGCGCTAGCATGAAATTTGAATGGGCAAATGGTAGATCCTTCTGGTAAGTTATTATATTATATATATTATACTGAAAAATTTATAGATATTTCTTTTAAAAAGTCAATTATGAATTCTTAGTTTACTTAATATCATTCATATAAGTCATGAAAGAGCTGCAGAGAAATTTTAACCAGAGAACAGGCAAGATCTACCATCTCTGTGCTTTCAGAATCCAGAAGGAATCATTCCATCGTTTCTTAGAGTATGTGTTCAGTTCTTAAATTCTCTTCTTGTCTTCCTTACTCAAAACAACCACTTTAAATGTGTAAGTAGGGGAGGGAGCTGATCACCATTAAGTAGTTTAATAGTTAATATAGGTATTCAATTAGTTAATTTTTTTAGTGACCTAGGACCAATTTTATTATCCCCCTTTGCTCCAGTTTCTGCCAAGTGGACATGTAATATTTCTCTTTTAAGTGTCTATGACAGTGATTCTTAACCTTACTTAAGCCGTGACCCTTTAATATAATTCCTCATGTTGTGGTGACCCACCTAACCATAAAATTATTTTTTCTGCCACTTCATAACTATAATTTTGCTACTGTTATTAATAATAATGTAAATAGTTTCTGGAGTTAGAGCTTTGTTGAAGGGGCCATGTCCCATAGGTTGAGAAGCACTGGTCTATGAGGCTGAGATGAGTCACTATGTCCTGAGCAGATGTGGAGAGAGCATGTTCTAGAGAGATACAGACACTGAGGATAATGGTGCAAACACTGATGTGAGCCCCCATGAAAGCTGGCATTGCCCAGAGCACTCAGCAGAAGAATGAAACTCGCTGAGTGTGGTGGCATATACCTTTAATTCCATCACTTGGGAATCAGAGGAGGCAGATCTCTCAAAGTTCAAGGCTAGCCTGGTCTACCTAGCAAATTCCAAGCCATCCACGCCTCATAGTGAGACCTTGTTTAAAAAAAAATAAGGAAGGAAGGAAGGAAATTCTGACATAACTGTTCAGTTGGAATCTTTATCTAAGCCACACTCCTTCCCCTGCAAACCCCATCCTCTGAGAGAAAACACCAAATGTCAGGTTCTACAGTGATGGGGGCCCAAGACCCCACCCAAAGGCTTACCATGGCATGAACTAACATTTCAGGCTATGCTTGGTAAATAAATGGCGACTCACCACTTTCAAGCATCACAGGAAGAATGAAGGAGGCAGTGGTTTAATGTTTAAACTGTGAGACTTCCAGTTTCCCAGTATAGTATGTAAAAAAATATAAGTTATTGAATTGTGAATAATCAAGCCCTCTTATTACACAACAGAAAGAAATGAAGTCGTAATTTTCTGTACCTAATCAATGTTAAAACAATGAAGGCGAGAGAGATTCTACATAATCTTGTGATCAACAGGTGGAAGGATGAAGGAGACACTGGATCAGGAATCACTCAGCTCCTCCAGTAAGAGCCCGGATACCCGCAAAGAGGCTGAGGAAGCATCCTCCGCATACACCAAAGAGCCTGAGAGGCAAACTCAGAGAGACATCCTTCTGCTTGCAGACCCTCCGTCAAGGCAGGTTAGTAGAGAAAACTTTTCCAAACCTCTGATGATCTGCTGTTAAAATGACAAGCTGAAATGTCAGTCCAACAGAGTGTCTACTCTCTTGCTCCCCAGTATTCCTTAGAAGGTTTGGTTTGATGTGTGACTTTCTGAGACTTTGCTCGTGCCTTTCCACACACGTCTTACCAGGTAGGAATTATAACCCTCACCAATACTGCTATGATCTTGGTAAAATTCAGTTGTACATCATCTGGTTTGATTTTATATTGCAGTGGCTACTGTAAAAAACGTGGAAGTACCTATAACAGAATCTCAGCTAGAATAAACTTATTTGTGTAGTGAGGGGTATGGGGGCCTTTTTGTTCTGTCCTGCCCGGCTAGCTTACACCTGAAATAATCACACAGAAATTGTATTAATTAAATTACTGCTTGGCCCATAAGCTCTAGCCTCTTATTGGCTAACTCTCCCATCTTGATTCAACCCATTTCTAATAATCTGTATGTCACCACGAGGTGGTGGCTTACCGGGAAAGATTCAGCATGTCTGACCTGGCGGCTGGCTCCATGGTGGCAATCTCTGACCCTGCTTTCTTCCTCCCAGAATTTAGTTCTGTGTACCCCGCCTACCTATGTTCTGCCCTATCAGGCCAAGCAGTTTCTTTATTCCACCAATGAAAGCAACACATAGACAGAAGGACCTCCTACACCATTTTTGAATGTAATAAAGAGACCACTTGGATTTGTTGGCACAGCACATCATTAGGATTCAAATGTTCTGGTGTCCATAAAGTCACCATGAAGGGATTTAAAGACATCCTAAATGCTATGACTTCAGAGTCATCTGCTCTGATTTTCATGTTTATCCTTTATATATGAGTAAAGTTACATCACAGTGGGATTTGGTCCATAAAGGAGAAGAGACATGTTTTTTTCTCCAATAAAAACACAAGAGTCCCACAGGTGTCCCTTCAGAGTGTATGCATATATATGATGATTAAAAATATCAGGTGAGACAGATTTTTCTCAATGATATTTGTACAGTAATGGTTCATGATCTGAAATATCATTGGCTTCAGAAGTCAGAGGTGTAACATAGTTGGAGTGGGCAGGTGGCATTCTCTAATCAAGAGTGTGATGATTCTATAATGGTGTCTAATTTATTCCTTCATGCCACTTAGAGCTGAACATGCTGGGTCCATTAAGGGTATGCCTATTTTGAGCTTTCTAAGGTCAGTGACCTGAATTAACAAGTACATCCAGTGCCTCCTAAGAGTCCAGTAGAGAGCTGAATTGTGCCCTCTAAGAGTATGTCCAAATCCTGCCCTCCAGTACCGGCACAGGGGTTCTAACTCAGAGCAGATATCCAGGGCTTGGGGTGTGTCCTAAACCCAGTGACTCTTGTCCTTTAAAGGGAAACAGAAAAGATTTGAGACACAAATACAGGGAAAAGCACATGATTATCAGCAAAAAAACGTTTAGGATGGAACTAATCACCAGAGGTTAAGAGACCTGAGGCAAATTTTCTCTTGGAGTCTCAAGAAGGAACCTATCCTTACGATCACTTGATTTTAGGTCTTTGAATGAAAAAAAAAATGAGTCAATAAATTTTTGTCATTTAAAACCGCTGAGTTTGTAACAAGCTCTGAGTGCATATGTATGCCTATGTTGTTAAGTATGTGCACTTATGAGCTTAGAGACTTGAGGCCTATTCTTCATATCTTTCTTTAATTACTCTCTACATTTATGTTTTGAGACAAGGTCTGTCCCTGAACCTGAAGATCATCAATTCCGCTAGCCAATGAGCTTCAAGGGATTTGTCTATTACAGACACGCACAGCCTAGAGATTTGAACACAGGTCTTGTGTGACAGGCACTTTACCGACAGAGCTAAGATAAACTTTAAGGACAGCAACAAGGTAGCCCATATTCTAAGCTGACAGATGCCACAAAGGAAGCTTTGCCTCTTCAATGATGTATTGACAGTGATGTGTGTCTTTATGAGCTAGGATCTAAAGCAGCAGTTCTCAGCCTGTGGGCTGTGATCCCTTTGGGGGTTGAAGGACCTTTTTACAGGGTCACCTAAGACCATCTGTATATCATATATTACATACAATCCATAACAGTAGCAAAATTACAATTATGAAGTAGAAAAAAAATTAATTTTTTATGTTTGGGGGTCACCACAACATGAGGAACTGTATAAAGGGGTTGCAGCATTAGGAAGGCTGAGAACCATTGATAAAGGGACACTGGAAAGGGACATAAGAAAATGCCATTGTGCGTTTGTCCTTTCTTTCACATTTTCTTTTCAGATGGACATTTTGTTATATCAAAAGTTCAACATTTCATTTTTAATTTTGTAGCATGTAGTACCAATGCAAGTAAGGTTCTCCAGATTGCCATCTTGAGATATCTTTAAAATATCACTTATATCCATAAACTCTGAGAGGTAACACTAAAGACCAGAGTACCCATTTGCCAGTTTGTTGTAAGGCTTTTATACAACGTGGCAGCAAATGGAGAGGCTAACAGGAACAGGACCCAAGTCTACATACTTTCCACCTGCCATAGTAGAAAGGCATATATATATTCTCAAGAACGGGAATGTGTCATAGACACGACTCTTTCCTGAACCCTCTCCCAATGAAACTTTTGATCTTCTCCTAATCTATGTGCCCTAAACTCTGTGAAAGAGTTAGGTGTGCTGGCACAGACTGAAATCCCAGCACCTGGGAGGTAGAGAAAGGAGATTCACAGGCCATATAGTGTGTCTGAGGATACTCTCAGCCACATGCGATTCCTGTTTCAAAAACAAGGAAACTAACATGAAAGTAGGTCTAAGGTGATTGATTAAATAACCAGGAAGGAAATAATGTTGTTATAAAGTCATGACCAGGGTCATGTTGGTAAGTGTGCCAACTTGGCATCAGAACTCTTGTAGAAGCATAGCGAGGCCACTTATAGGGTGTTGGTTTGTAGGTGAGTCACTTAATTTTGCTGGCCCCAGTAACTTCATCTGGAACTTGAAGACTTGACTGTTTGGTGTATGAGGGCTGTCACTTCTAAAGAATCTCACAGAGCAGGTTGTGATTAAATATCAGGAGACACTACAGAGCAAAGATCCTGGGGCCAGGTCTGAGGCCTATACTGTTCTCAGGTTCATTGTATCAGGAGTTCCCTGGACTCAGAAGGATGTATAATACAAAGGAATAAGTCCGCGATTGAGTTGATTCTTTGGTTTTGATGTTTATATGGTCTTGGGTCTTTGGGATGACATAGGGCTAAATAGTCAGCACATCTTGCATTTGGGTGGGAAGGAACGTTAAATGTCCAAGTGTCTGGAATTAAAACCTTCCCTTTCTTGTAAGTCATTAGGTATCTTTGGTGAAGGCAGGAGGTAGCCTTACCCTTTTATTTTAATGGTGAACATATAATTATAACAGACAAGCAGTTGATGAAGCTCTGGAGTGAAGGAATCCCAGCTGAGGTGAGGACTGTGGGTCAGATTCCTTCTCTTGCATCTTTATCTGTAACTGCTGATTCATATGATGACCGGTGCGATACACTCTCATCTTCCATCACAAGGAGCTGTGGTGGGAGACGCAGGGCAGCTATACAAAGAGATGGAATTCTTTACTAAGAGGTTGCCAGGGATATGGGGCTAGGTTTTATCTGATACAGAGATTCCTATTTAAAGCTCATTAGAGCTAAAGATCCTGACCATTGATGAGCATCAAGGAGAGAGAAAAGCAAGGTGGAAGGTCCATCACATATTCAGAAAGTACCTAGTCAAGCCCTGTTCTGTAGCAGAATGTGGAGGGAAAGTTTGCATTTGTGTGGTATGGTGTGGTGTGTGTGTGGGTGTGTGTGTGTGTGTGTGTGTGTGTGTGTGAGAGAGAGAGAGAGAGAGAGAGAGAGAGAGAGAGAGAGAGAGAGCTTGGAACGCTTTCTGAGGCAGCTTGTGCCTAAGAACGACCAGGTGAAGAGCCAAACTTGCCAGCTAAGGGCAGAGTTTTTACATTTAGTTGCAGGGTCATCCATGGCAGCAGTACCATGTGGTTTTTCAAATAAATGTTGAACGAGAAGGAAAATAATTTCATTTTACATTTTGGCTACCAGGAGAAAGTAGTTTCTGAGACAGTCTTAATATTTATTGTACACTGGGTGCCTGCTGTTGGCAGGCTACAGAGAACAAGGTTTTCCTGTGAACTGCAGCTGTGAGCCACTGAGACATTTGACTAATGAGATTAGGAAGTAATGCTTTGAAGGTGTGCGCATGTGTATGTGGGAGTTATGGCATTTTTAGAGATTTGTCTTGATTTGAAAACTAAGAGAAAGCTTTTAGGATAACGGTTGAAACAAAGAGCAAACTGGAACTCAACACATTCCAGAGAAACATTCTTTAAGGGAAACACTGGTTACTGACAACTAGCTTTACTTTTAGTTTTTTTTTATTTGAATTTTAAATGTATTTACAAAACACAAAATTTCCTTTTCAAAAAATAGAAAAATATCTTTTATACAATATATTCTGGTTATGGTTTGCCCTCCCTCAATTCCTACCAAATCTAAACTTTTCTTGCTCTTTTTCAGTAGAAAACAGGTATCTAAAAAGAGAAAGAAAAGAAAGATATTAATAAAATAAAAATAAGATAAAATAAAATGAAATTAACTTGAGTTGGGAAAAACAAAGAAATGAACAGAAAAAAAAGAGTTAAAGTAAAAGCATGAGGAACACATACATATACACATTCCCACTCACAGAGATCACATACACAGAAGTAGAAACCATGCTACATAAGCAAAACAGTCATAGGGTCAAAATTCCAAACCTTAGACAAAGCATTATAAGACAAAACAAACAAACAAACAAAAAACTAAAACTATCACTGAGCTTATTTTGTGTTGTTCATGTATTGCTGAGTATGGCCTCCCATGAGTGTGGTGTGTACACCCAGTGAGACTCAACTGGAGAGAAGTAATTTTTCCTTTGTGAGCCATTATAAATTGAATGCAGCTTCTGGATTAGGGATGGGGGTTTGTGTTTGCTCCCACTTTCAGCACTGGGACCCTATCTGGCTTAAACTTGTGCAGGCCTTCTGCATGCTGACACACTGTTTGTGAGTGCCTATGTGCACCAGTCTTGCTGTGTTTAGAAGACCGCAAAGATTAGAAAAAAAACACTATCACAAAAAATAAGAGGAATTAAAAATCATTGGTCATTAATATCTCTTAATATCAATGGACTCAATTCACCTATAAAAAGGCATGGGCTAAGATAATGGATATGAAAGCAGGATGCATCCTTCTGCTATATACAAGAAACACACCTTAGAATCTTGTTGGTAAGCCATAGTCACATGGCGATACACAGATTAATGGCGATGGGTTAAACTAATATGTAAGAGTTAGCCAATAAGGCTAGAGATAATGGGTCAGGCAGTGATTTAATTAATATAGTTTCTGTGTGGTTATTGCAGGTGTAAGCTAGCCGGGTGGTAGGGACAAACATAGGGCCCCCTCTGCTCCTGTTACAGGGAAAAACAAAAGGGCCTACTCATACAACATCCTATTATCTATCAAAATAGACTTTAAAAAAACACAGAAAAGATAAAGAAGGACACTTTTATACTCATAATAGGAACAATCCATCAAAATGAAGTCTCAATCCTGAACTTCTATGCCCCTAATACAAGAGCACCCACGCATATTAAAGAAACATTACTAAAGCTTAAATCACACATCAAACTCTACATACTAATAGTAGGAGACTTCAGTACCTCACTTTCCCCTATGAATAGGTCAACCAGAGAAATTTAACAGAGAAATAAGAGAACTAACAGATGTCTTGAGTCAAATAGACTTAACAGACATCTACAGAACATTCCACCTCAAAACAAAAGAATATACCATCTTCTCAGCACCTCATGGAACCTTCTCTAAACTTGACCACATACTTGCTAACAAGGCAAATCTCAACAGTTACAAAAATTTGGAATAACCCCCTGTATCTTACCTGGTCACCATGGTTTAAAGTCAGAATTTAACAACAACACTAATCGCAGAAAGCCTGAAAATTCATGGAAATTGAACAGTGCTCAATTGAATCACTCCTGGGTAAAGAAAAAAAATAATGAAATAAAGAAAGAAATTAAAGACTTCCTAGAATTCAATGAAAATGAATGCATAGTGTACCCAAACCTTATTGGACATTACGTAAGCAGTGCTAAGAGGAAAGTTCATAGCACTAAGTGCCTAAATAAATAAAGTGGAGATATCTCACACCAGTGACATAACAGCACACCTGAAAGCTCTAGAACAAAAAGAAGCAGATTCATCCAGGGGGAGCAGACATCAGGAAGTAATCAAATTGAGGGCTGAAATCAAGAAAATAGAAACAAAGAAAACAATACAAAGAATCAAGGAAACAAAATGCTGGTTCTTTGAGAAAATTAACAAGATAGAGAAACCGTTATCCAAACTTATCAAAAGGCAAACAGAGAACATCCAAATTAACAAAATCAAAAATGAGAAGAGGAACATAACAACAGACGCTGAGGAAATCCAGAGATTCATTAGGTCATACTACAAAACCCTGTACTCTGTAAAATTAGACAATGTAAAAGAAACAGACATTTTTTGGGTAGGTATCACATACCAAAGTTAAATCAAGAACAGGTGAACAATTTAAATAAACCTATAACCTGCAAGGAAATAGTAGCTATCATCAAAAGCCTCCCAACCTAAAAAAGCCCAGAGTTGGATAGTTTCAGTGTAGAATTCTGTCAGAACTTCAAAGAAGTGCTAATACTCATATTCCTCAAAATGTTCCACATAATAGAAACAAAAGGAACGTTGCCAATTTTTTTTTATGGGGCTACAGTTACCCTGATACCAAAACCACACAAGACTCAACCAAAAAAGAGAATTTACAGACCAATCTCACTCATGAAC
This sequence comes from Arvicola amphibius, assembly GCF_903992535.2. Taxonomy (NCBI): domain Eukaryota; kingdom Metazoa; phylum Chordata; class Mammalia; order Rodentia; family Cricetidae; genus Arvicola; species Arvicola amphibius. The sequence goes on along the minus strand of NC_052052.2, from coordinate 138,042,522 downwards.
ATAGATGCAAAAATATTCAATAAAATACTGGCAAACCGAATCCAAGAACACATCAAAAAAATCATCCACCATGATCAAGTCGGCTTCATCCCAAAGAGATAGGGATGGTTCAACATATGAAAATCTATCAATATAATCCATCATATAAATAAACTGAAAGAAAAAAATATGATCATCTCAGTAAATTCTGAAAAAGCATTCAACAAAATCCAACACTCCTTCATGATAAAGGTCTTAGCAAGATCAGTGATACAAGAAACATATCTAAACATAATAAAAGCAATATTCAAAAAGCCGATAGCCAATATAAATTAAATGGAGAGAAACTCAAAGTGATTCCACTAAAATCAGGAACAAGACAAGGTTTTCCATTTTCTCCATGTTCAACATAGTTCTTGAAGTTCTGGCTATTGCAATAAGACAACCAAAGGAGATCAAGAAGGTTCAAATTGGAAAGGAAGAAGTCAAACTTTTGCTATTTACATATGATGTGATAGTTTACATAAGTGACCCCAAAACATCTACTATGGAAATCCTATAGCTAATAAATATCTTCAGTAATGTGACAGGATACAAGATCAACACACACAAAAAAATTAGTAGCCCTCCTATATACAAATGATAAAGAAACTGAGAAAGAAATCAGAGAAACATCACCCTTCACATTAACCACAAATAACAATATATCTTGGGGTAATACTTTTTGACAAGAACTTTAAGTCTTTGAAGATAGAAATGAAAGAAGATACCAGAAAATGGAAAGATCTTCCATGCTCTTGGATAGGTAGGATCAACATAATAAAAATGGCAATTCTACAAAAAACAATCTATAGATTCAATACAATTCCCATCAAAATCCCAACACAATTCTTCACAGACCCTGAAAAAACAATACTCAACCTCATATAGAAAAAAAATCCAGAAAAGCCAAAACAATCCTTTACAATAAAGGAACTACCAGAGGCATCACCATTCCTTACATGAAGCTCTGTTACAGAGTTACAGTAATGAAAATAGCCTGGCATTGGCAATAAAAACAGACAGGTTGACCAGTGGAATTGAATCAAAGATCTGGCTATTAATCCACACATCTATGAACACCTGATTTTTGACAAAGAAGCTAAAATTATACAATGGAAAAAAAGAAAGAATCTTCAACAAATGGTACTGGTATAACTAGATGTCAACATGTAGAAGAATGAAAATAGATCCATATCTATCCTCATACACAAAACTCAAGTACAAATGGATTAAAGACCTCAATACAAATCTGACCACACTGAACCTGATAGACAAGAAAGTGGAAAGTAGTCTTCAATGCATGGGCTCGGGAGACCACTTTCTAAATATAACACTAGTAGCACAGACACTGAGAGCAACTAAATAAATGGGACCTCCTGAAACTGAGAAGCTTCTGTAATGCAAAGGACACAGTCAGTAAGACAAAAAGTCAGCCTACTGAATGGGAAAAGATATTCATCAACCCCACATCATACAGAGGGCTGATCTCCAAAATATATAAAGAACTCAAGAAATTAGACATCAAAATTCCAAATAATTTTATTATAAAATGTGGTACAACACTTAACCGAAGAGTCTCAAATGTCTGAAAGACACTTAACGTAATGTTCAACATCCTTAGCCATCAGGAAAATGCAAATCGACGGGACTCTGAGATACCTACCATCTTACACCAGTTAGAATGGCTAAGATAAAAAACACCAATGACAGCTTATGCTGGAGAGGATGTAGAGTAAGGGGACCACTCCTCCATTGCTGTTGGGAATGTAAACTTGTACAAACACTCTGGAAATCAATTGGCAGTTTCTCATAAAATTGGGAATCATCCTACCTTAGGACCCAGCAATACCATTCTTGGGCAAAAACCCAAAAGATACTCAATTATTCTATGAGGGCATCTGTTCAACTATGTTCATAGCAGCATTATTTGTAATAGCCAGAATTTGGAAACAACCTATATGCTTCTTAACCAAAGAATGCATAAAGAAAATGTAGCACCTTTACACATTGAAGTACTACTCAGCAGTAAAAAGCAATGACATCTTAAAATTTGCTTGCAAGTGGATGAAATACATAAAAATCTTGAGTGAGGTAACCCAGACCCAGAAAGATGAACATGGTATATACTCACTCATAAGTGGATACTAGCTATAAAGCAAAAGATATTAAGCCTGATCAGAGAGAAGCTAAATTATAAGGTGATCTCTAAGAAAAACATGCATAGATCCACATGGAAAGGGAAAATAGACAAGATCTCCTGACAACATTGGTAGCACAGGGGTGGGATAAGAAAGGAGGGTGGAAGGGAAAGAGGAGAGGAGAAGGAGAGGAGGGAGGAAAACTTGAGAGAGTGGAGCAGTCAAGATGGAGGAAGAACAGATATGAGAGCAAGGAAAGAGATATTTTGATTGAGGAAGCCATTATGGGACTAGCAAGAAACCGGGCCCTAGATAAATTCCCAGGAATCCACAAGGATGATCCCAGCTAAGACCCTAAGCAATAGAGGAGAGGGTGCCTGAACTGGCCTTGCCCTGTGGTCAGATTGATGAATATCTTAAATTTCACCATAGAACCTTCATCCAGAAACTGATGGAAACGGAGGTAGAGAGCCACTGTGGAGCACTGGGCTGAGCTCCCAAAGTCCAGTTGAAGAGTAGAAAAAGTGAGAATATGAGCAAAGAGGTCAAGACCATGACGGGGACACTCACTAAAAGAGTTTACCTGAGCTAATGAGTAAACTGGACAGGAAAGGAACCAGCATAGGATCAAACTAGACCCTCGGAAGGTGGGTGACAGTTGTCTGGCTGGGGCAGACTGTGGGGCCACTGGCAGTGGCATCAGGATTTATCCCTATTGCTTGTACTGGCTTTTTGGGAACTTATTCTCTTTGGATGGATACCTTGCTCAGCCCAGATATAGTATGGAGTGCTTTGGACTTTCCCCAAAGTCATGTGCCTTACCCTTTCTGAGGAGTGGATGGGGGGGTGAGAAGGAGGAGGTAGGTGGGGGAAATGGGAGGAGGGAAGGGAGTGGGAACTGGGATTGGTATGTAAAATTAAAAAAGATAGTTTGCTTTCTTTTAAAGAAAACGGCAGCAGAAGGACTTTTAGAGATCCTACGTTTATCCTAAATACTTTTCTGAGACAAAGCCAGCATTGAAAGGGTATTTTGCTTGTTTTTTTTCTTTTGAAAGACCAGCATATTGTGTTTTATGGACTCTTACTCCACTTTAAATGTATTAAGTTTGTCATGTTCAACGTGGTTTCTAAGATATGGTTATAAACTTGTTGGCTCTCACAGATGAGCTAATGGTTCTACCTCCTCTGTTCATTCTACCACTGCCTTATGAAGTGGCTTTCAATTGTATATCAGCAATGGCTTGATGAACCTCACACTGCAGCTATGAGTTAAATATGACATAAACTATAATATCTCTTTCAAGAAATATTTAATATTAAACACATGATAAAATGATGTTAATGATTTCAGATGCAAAAATGATATTTTAATGCTGAATTCTATGTACTCTGTTATACTACAGAAATTTTTCTTCAGCACCAAACATGGGGCCTGTCAGAAAACAGAACTTAGCCTTAGCAAATTTCTCACCAAGGAATAAGTATATTCTTTAATAAAAACAAGTAATTGCCACAGAAATTGATCAGGCTAAATGATCATAGATACAAATGGTACATTAATGTTTTATATTAATTTTCCCCAATACAGTCATGATATCATTATGTGGAGTGTTATAATGTGGTATGACACTTCATGGGTATTATTTAAGCTGTAATAAAAGAAGGCCCTTTATTAAACAATAGTGTACACGAATCATCTATGTACTGATACAATTCTAAGCCAATTTGTGTAACTCAACCCCAGAGCCATTTTAAAGGGAGAGTTTTTTGGTTTCCATCCTGCTGAACAGCAACCAAAGTCATGGCAGACATGAGTAAATAAAGAATATTTTAGAGCTAATATGTTGTTGAGTCAGGATAGGTCATTTTAATTTTAACCACCCTCCTACATTGCTAATAACAACACATAACATTCTAAACATAGCTTCTTCATAGACAATCTCCTTCCTTTCATCTAGCACTTTATATTTTAAAGGAATTGATGTGCCAGGACAATGTTCTGCAATGGAATATAGACCAGGACAGTCTATGGGACAAGAGATCACTGCAATTCATTCTATATTTGATAACATGTGCTAGGGTCCTTCTGAGATATAGAACAGGGCACACAGACTGCATATACATGCCTACACACAGGCACATAAACACACATGAAGACCTACAGAAAGAACTGGCTCACAAAGTTATGGGCACATATATGTGTCAGTTGGCTTAGGGAGCCTGATGTTGTCATTTTCAATTCAAGTCTAAAGGTTTACAAATTGTAGACGTTGGGAGGGGCACTGATGTGAGTCTTGAGGTTAAAAGTGCACACAGGAGCTTCCACGGCTGATAGCACTATGGATGTATTAGCTCCAGTAGAGAGTGAAATTGGTCTCTCTTCCTTTACATTGTGACTATAACCTCGGTAAATTAGATAGTATCAGCTGACCCTAATGAGCTCAGAGAGTTCCTGCTTGGCTCAGATTCAAAGGTGAAGTTCTTCTGCAAACATCCTCACAGGTCCTCCAAGATACATTATCCCTCCTGCCTGGCTGTCCCATAAGCCAGTCACCCTGATGTGCAAAACTATCACAGACCAAGGAAAACAAACTTAAGACATGCTTAGGAAAGATCAAAGATCCAGTGATATTCCTAGCAGCTAGGCTGGGAAAAATGATCAATAAAGAATATAATTTTTAAAGCTTCTAAAAATCATATTATCTTGGATAAATCATAGTTGTGTGCATTTGTGGAGAAGAATGTGATGTTTTCCCATATATATATATATATGTGTGTGTGTGTGTGTGTGTGTGTGTGTGTGTGTGTGTATGTGTGTGTGTATGGATAGCTACACATATATACACATATAAACACACACATAAATACATATATATGTATGTGCATACATGTATGTATGTGTGTATTCTATATGTATAATTAAGTCAAATTAATTTTTCTTCTGCTTACCAATCTTTATGGTGATGCATTCAGAGTTTATTAAGATATGCAATGCACTATCATTAATTACAGCTGCTTTACTGCACAATATATTATATGCTTATATTTATTCTGTTTCTGAAACTCTCCGCACCTTACCAATCTCTGCTAACCATTGTTCTACTCTCTGCATCTGAGAGTTTGATTTTACCATCTGCTGCATGCAAGTGATATTGTGCTGGGTTTGCCTTTCTGTGCCTGGCTTATTTCCCTTACTATAGCCTTCTTTATGTTGTTGCAAGTGGGTTTTCTCATTCTAAGGCTGAATAACGTTTGGTGATGTTATGTTATATACAATTGTATATACATTGTGGCATACTCTCTTTGTCCATTTGACCACAGATGGTCATGTTGGCTATTTGCGTATCTTGGTTAGTAGGAATGGTGCTGTAATGAGCAGGAGAGTCCAGATATCCCTATGGTATATTGACCTCTGTCATTTCAGTATCAACACAGAAGTAGGATTCTGGGTCACATGCTAGCAATTCCAGGCATATTCAATTTGTTGCTTTTGCCTATGGATCACAGCTAGCTGGATTTGCGTTGGGGGTGGAGGTGGGGGTACAGCTGGAGAACTTTCATCCCTCCATCATACTCGTGAGTCCCTTATTTATTAAGGAAAAACAATTTATTAAACTTAAATATTCAAACTTACTTACCTTCCATGCATTCTCCCACCACAAGGAAAAAATAGATACCACATTAAAGCAAAATGCAATAAGTACATTAAATAGATACCACATTCAAACAAAAACAAAATAAATCTCATATTCCCTCTGTCCAATGCCTGACTCACCATGTCTATCATTTTCTGCTGACTCAGGTGACTCATTTCTGAGATCTTGTCTCAGTTTCTCTTTCATTTGTTTTCCTTGAAATTAGAATTTCAGTCTGTTTATGAGAGTGTGTCTAGTTTTCCCCAATACCAACCTAGAGTTCAGTCGCTTGGATACGTATTGAATAAAAGCTTGACACATACAATACTGTAAAACCCAATATGCTGTCAAGATGAGTGAGTCCAGTTAGAATTTTCTTTGTCAAGTTTAAACAAAGTCTATCACTCTTTCCTTTGTCATTATAGTCTTTGTTGGAGCTGCTTTTCTTAAGCATCAACTTGGGCCATTATAACACAAATCTAACAGCTCAGTGAGCCTTATATCCTGTTTGGAAGGCTGGAAGTTCACGATCTAGGTGCCTAGAAACATCTGTTTCTGTGATGGTCTCCTTCACACTGTGCTTTCTCATGATGGCGAGAGCGACAGCCCACTGGTTCCTCATCCCATAAAGTCATTCATTATACCCAAAGGACCCACCCTCATAGCTTCATCTAAGTCAAATAATCTGGCAAAGGTCCCATCTTCAACAAATGAATGATGCGAGCACCCAGGTCAGTCCCTACCATTCTTTGTTCAAAACACTAGATTTTCATGCAACTTTTCTACATAGATCTTCGCTCATGAAAAATTCATTTGCCTTGAGCACTGCGAAGTGTACTTATTTCACAGGTGTTTTAGCTCAAGTGCTTCTTGTGGCTGAGTGCTTCGTTTATTTCAGGCTAAGGCTTTGGACAGGACCGAGGCCTGGGGCTGAGGAGCTGCTGATAGGGTGGGGGCCCAATCAGGCCCCCCGAGACGTTGTCCTTTTTGTTATCAGAGGCCCAAAGTGCTTTTCAGGCTTCCTGGGAGAGGGTTTTGACAAGCACTTTTGAGAAGGAACAAAGTAAAATAAAACCCCTTATTTTATTGCTAAATATTTATAAACTCCTCTCTAGGCATCTGAAGCCTTATTTGTATCATGCTGATTCTGTGCCATTGATCAATTTGGAAAACGTGAGATCTTTCCCAACACATCTTGAACAGGAACCTTTGTGGTGATTTAGATGGTGCAGGTTGAGTGGTTAATGTATCAGACAGTCGCCAGTGGAGGAACAGAGCGGAGTTTGAGATGGAATCAAGAACAAACGCATCTTCATGCTTGTAAAGTTCCAGTAACATTGATGACTTTTTTTCTTCAGTTTCTCCGAATAAAAATTCAGATTCCCCCTCAGTTCCAGAGCACAGCGCGATGAGATTTCCATGTATGCGTGTATAAAAGAGAGGGCAGTAACACTGCTTACGAATTATTAAACAAAAAAGGAGGTTTCATAAACATTATTGTAATGTCCAGGTTTTGACTGTGACCAATTCAGCAAATGTGCTGCCACGTGAATTCCATTTACATTGTAGGACTTCAAGGAAAGTTCCCGGAACACCGACCCTGTAGACACAGGACATGGAGGGTGTGCACAGGGGAACCTCCACCACACACTCCTACTATAGAAAGTCTTGCTTTCAGAATGTCTATATAACATTAATTAATATTAACCAGAATTATGTCTGAATACAGAGAGAAACAGCTTCCTTAACGTCTACCCCCTGGTTTGTTGTGGTTTTTGCTTTTCCTCTTGAGTAAGTTATTGCTGACTGTGGTGCTCATTAGTGGCCCAATAAAAATGTGCCGTTAGTAAATAAAAATAACTCTTTGTAGTCCCATCATGATTTTGATCGGGAGAGCTCAGAGCTTTCATGGTTCATTAATTTTTGAAATACCTCAGCGAAATATAAAGGTGTCAAGAATTACCACTCTCATTTCGTGAGCAGAGAAACTGAGGTATGTTCAAGAAGCTATGCCAGGGTCACTCAGGGTTTGGCAGAATCGGGACTATGACACATTAACCAGATAATTAGAGCAAAGATAAGCTGTGCTCGGCAGAAAGCAATAGCTTCTGAGATGCTGGTTATCACCAGCTTCACTTGAAAATAGACGATCTTCATTGAGCTCTTATTCTGAATTATTTGTTCTTTTTCATGTTGGAGAATTGTCTTTATCTCCCCATGAAGACTGTTTAAAAGCTCCGAAAGGGGGTTGGGTAGAGGGGTGATTCAGTCTGTAAAGTGCTTGCCCCACAAACCATGAGAAACTGAGTATGGATTCCTAGTATGCACAGACATACACACACACTCACACACACACACACACACACACACACACTCACACGCACATGCACACACACACATGCACATGCATACACATACAAAGCTGGGTCCAGCAGCGTGCATGTATAACCTCAGTTTTGGGGATGCAGAGACAAGCAGATCTCTGGGGCTTGCGGGTCAGGCAGCCTAGTTTCATCAGTGAGCACCATGGTTGGTAAGAGACTTTGCCTCAAAAAAAGAGGAAGAAAGCAATGGAGGAAAACACTTGAAATGGACCCAGGGCCTCTACCGGCATGCCCATGCCCACATGCACATATCCCCACACAAATACATACACACACACACACACACACACACATACACACACACACACACACACACATATATCACCTCAAACACATGCACCGAAACAGAAAAAAAAAGAGATTATTTTATATTGGACCATTTTCTTGAGAGTTTCGGTTTATAATTTTTTTCTGTATGAAGAAATAGTATACATTTTTTCCAGAAAATTCAAATTAGTTACTAATAGAAAAGGCACATAATTATGTATAATCATCTAGCTATAAGCACCCCATCATCCACTGATCTTGAAGAATATCACAAGACAGATATCCTCTACCCCACTCAGATTTCATATGAATGGAGGTTAAGAACACAAACTCTTACATTTTATTTATTTATTTATTTATTTTTACCAAAAGGCAACTTATTTCCAATTAAGTGATATCCAGGAGACAATAAATCATGTATTGTTGCTTCAAAGTAGCTAGCCACAAGGACTTGAATATTCTCCACACAAAGAAATGCCTGTTCAGGGTGGTGGAAATGCTCTGGACCCCGAGGTCACCGTGATGCAGTGTACAACTGCAGATTCTGAGCAGCACACTTCACCAACAACTGCTTTTTACATCAGCCCCAGCCTGCGAAGAAGACAGCAGATCACATCTGTCTGCTAAATGAGTCTCTAAGGAAGTGACTCATGAATTATTAGCATAAAGTTTTTCCTTCACATAATTACTCCACATGACTTTTCTGTATTATGGGCATTTAAAATTTCAAAGGCTTATGCCTTGGGGCTGCTTGCAGGGCCATGATCTATAAGAACAGGGATTACCTAGTTTGTGTAAACACATGCAAGTGCACACATACACCTATATCATACACACATATCCCACACATGTATACAATACTTACACTCACAGCACACACAAACACACACACACACACCACATGACTACATCACACAGAGATACCCCCCCACACCTACAAGGCATACAAACAAGGACACTAGTATTTTATGTCCCTGTCTCCACTCCCCACTTTATGTAGAACAGTTGTATTTGTGGCAGACCTTCAAGACGGATTGCTTTGTTATTTGGTTGGGTGTTTATCTCTCTCATAATGTCTGTTTTGTTTTCTGGAGCATCATGCTTCTCATATCATTATCTCTGGGGCTCCTCAGATGAAATCCAACACTGCTGCTCTTTTCAAATATGGCCCATCACCCTCTCTTGGGGTATCTCCTGAGGTGCTAATTAAAGTGTATACTCCTGAGTACAAATACAGACTTAACATCTCACAGTCTCTGTGATGGGAGACTTCAACTGTATAATTCAAGACAAACCCTCGAGGAAATTCATGTACACATTAAACTTAAGACCGTTTCCTGTCTCGTAATCATAGCTTACACTCTGCAGCACTTACTGAGCATCAGACATTAAATACTTGGTGTATAAGAACTTCTTTAGCGTTCACAGAAAGCTTTGACATGTTGTATAAAAAAGATTATGTTCATGCAAAACTTTCACCATGGACATACCACTATCAGCCATTTTCTTTTCTTTTTTTCTTTTTTTTGAGACAGGGTTTCCCTGTAGTTTCTAGAGCCTGTCCTGGAACTAGCTCTTGTAGACTAGGCTGGCCTCAAACTCAGAGATCTGCCTGCCTCTGCCTTCCGAGTGCTGGGATTAAAGGCGTGCGCCACCACCGCCTGGCTCCTATCAGCCATTTTCTAATCCTGAAGCAGCTATCTGTATTCCTACTTTATTCCTAACTGCAAACCTCAGAAGTAATTAAGACACTCTTCAAGAGGAGAATGGATATGCTGTGGTATAAGCAGACAATGGAACATTATTTAGCACTGAAAAGAAAGGAGGTTTTGCCAAGCCACCTGATGCCATGAAAACCTCTGAATATTTCTTACTAAGTGAGAAATAAAACCAATTAGGAAACAGTTCCATCCTTGTGGTTCCAACGGCATAGCACTCCAGAGAAAGCATATCTGTGGAATAACAGAAAGATCAATGGCTGTCAATGTTTGAGGTTGGGGAGAGATGAATAAGGAGAGCACAGAGGGCTGTTAAAAGCTATTAAAGTACTGTCATCTATGTTTGTCCAAACCTGCAGATTATATAGCACCGCAAGCAAACATTGGCTAGGCTGTGGCCTTGGGGTGATGGTTATATGTCAGTGGGGGTCATCACTTCTTACTAATATTAACACTGCTTCCAGGGGTTGACAGTGGAGGAGGCTGGTTGTATGGCCCTTGGGACAGGACCAGTGTGGAGTACGTGGAAATGCCCTTTATGGGACTTTACTTTCTGCTCAGTTTTCCTGACAGCCTGTAATTGCAACAAAATGGTCTCTATCAAAGCCATCACTGGTGCCTAATCTTGCCACCTGAGAGGCCATGAAGGGGAGTCAAAAATTCAAGATCATCCTTGGCTACATAGTTAGTACTTGGCCAGTCTGAGCTACTTAAGACCCCATCTGAAACAAAAGCCCCCCAAAGAGAAAAAATTCAAAGCAGTAACTTTGACAATTTTTGATGAGTAATAATGATTTTTGAATCTGAAGAAAAGGTCTTTTTAAAAGAGATAGATACTTATAGGTCACACCAGCAGCTCCTAAATAAACACAGTGAGGTTTACATTAATTATAAATGGTCGGCCAATAGTTCAGGCTTATACTAACTAGTTCTTACATTTTAATATTTTTTACTTTTTATCCTTATTTATCTGTGTTGCATGGCTATACCTTTATTAGCATGGCACCTTCATCTCATGCTCCCTCTGTGTCTGGCTGGAGACTCCTCTGACTCTGCCCTTCTTCCCATCATTCTCCTAGTCTGACTTTCCTGCCTAACCTGATTCTGCTCCACTTTTGGCTAGTTGGCTTCACTATCAAACCAATCACAGTGCCATATATTCATACAATATGAAGAAATATTCCACAGCAGATACTGATATAATTAACAGTGAGATACCAAATATCTGTGAATTAAATTTTTAAGCCTTGCATTTCTATGTGTATGTATGTAAATTATAGCCTCATATAAATATATATGAATGTTTATATAGTAATGGATGGCCATTAGTAAATCTGCACAATAGCTATATAGTAATTTCATTTGCAATTTTTTTCTATTTTTCTATATTATCACACATTCATTTTTGTTGGTGGTGTTTCTGAGCTGGTGGGGTTTCTGCCATTTGGTCTCGTCTTGCCTCAGGCTCCCTGGTGATGACTCCAAGCCTGCCCCATTGTGGTCTTTCATCTTAGACCACCCACATCAGTGCTTTCCACACTGCAGAATAACCTGGGTGTGAACTGGTGCATCCCAGAGTCAGAGAGGAAAGTGGGCCTGGGCACCCACATTTTTAAAGAAGCTCCAACATGCATCAAGAACTGGAAAATCACTCCTGTAATTGCTCCAGCCCTTGCTTTTAGGTCCAGGAGAAGGCTCAGTGTGTAAAGGAGCTTGCCTCTGAACCTGTTGACCTGAGTTTGATTTCCAGAACCCACAAAGAAGAGGAGAACCCATTCTTTCACATTGTCTTCTGTCCTCCATACACATACTGTGGCAAGTGTATTTCTCCTACCCCTACAGAGATGACATAATGAATAAATTTTGTTGTCTGTAGATGCAGATGAATAACTACTAGCCATTTTCTGAACACAGAGAAAGTGGTCCCACGGTGTTGTCAGTTTCTCAAGGCCACTGACTCCCAGACACTTCCTATTAGTGTTAATCCCACCAGCCAAGAACAAGACCTATACCAAAATTGTTGAGCCAAATTTGAAGCAAGATTTAATTAATTACTGTCCAGGATGATGGACCCTGGCCAGGTCTATTTCAGTGTTCTCAGGAAATGTTGACAGGTCACATTTTTCAGAGGTTTAAAAAGGCAACCCCATAAGACTACCTTTTCCCATCAGGTTCAATCAGGGGCAAGCATATAATTTGACATACTTCCTGCCTACGTACCTCCTGTCTATATCCAATCAGGGCAAGCATACATCCTGACGTATTTCCTGCACACATGTGATCAAGAACATCTAGTGCAGCCGACTCAAACTTGTTTAGGTGGGTGGTGAAAACATTTGGCTTGTTCTCTCTCATAAACAGCCATAGCATTTCAGACACTAGCTGTTCTTAGCCAAAGGGCTTAGAGGTTAGAAGCATTGTATTTCACAGATCTCTTAGGGCCCGTAATTAAAACTTAAAACATTACTTTGACTCTCATATGAGCTGGGCTGTATGTATACTTGCTAACTAGCTAGACCAGAGTTCAAGTCTACTAAATCTGAGTTTCAATACATTGAGTAAGAAGCCTGTGTCAAGCATCGAGTCAGGTCTTTTTGAGTTTCTTCTCACTTTTATACATGCACAGAAGGTAGGCAGAAGAAGGCATTGAAGCTGAGAGGTTCTTTTATTCTCTACTCACCCAGAATTTCCAGGTATCCCTTCCACTTCAGCTCCTTCACGATCTCTGTGCCCACTCCTTGAGACACATGCTGTCTGCTCATCTCTGGGAGGTCACACATGGATGCTTCCTGTTCCCTGTGGCTTCTTCATTACTCATTGTTTTCCTATAGCACTGTTAAAACCCAAGTCTCGTATTTGAGAGAATAGGCTAAAAATATATTTAAACAACACACCATTCAAATTATTTTTTAAAAAGCAATTTTCTACTGTAGATTTAGAAACCGGCGGATCTATTTTAGCCCGCATAATTTCTGATTAACTAATTTAATCTCTTGGAAATTACACAAACAAACCTGAAACAAGCCACCATCAATTTCTTGCCTTTGGATGTAACATAATATTTTCAAAAATGAACCAAATAGAGTAATTAGCCCCCAGGCAGAGAAAATGACTCTAATAGCAATCTTCCAGAACATTTTTGGGGTGGGGGAGATTGGAAGACTATGAAGGAAAATGAAACTGTGGCAGACTATGGGTTAAGCCTTGCTTGTGCCTTCTTAAGCAAAGACTTGGCATGCTAATACCCAGAGAGACCTAAGAGGAGGAGCTAAAAAGGAGAGGAGATAGCTAGATGTCCTTCAGTCAACAAGAATCCTTCTTCCCTTGGACCACGTCGTCATCAGTTGTGTTGAGCTACTTTCCGCGGCGCGGAAGGAGATTGTGCTTAGAAATTCTGAACTGCTGTAGGAAGTCTTACAGTCAGTGGTTACCCGCCCACTGGGGTGTGGCCTCTTACACTATATATGCACATGTAGAGCATGCATCTAGCCTCTTTTCCGGGCTGCAGGATTTGGTTTCTGATCTCCGTTCAAGCAGAGGATTCTGATTTGTGAGTCTACCCCTAAATAAATAACCATCTATTTCTCAATTCTGAGCTAGAGTGGGATTTCCTTTAAGAGTCCTTCTTCACCCACCTGTAATGGGTAGACATCTCCATATTTTGAGCAGGAGGCTTGATGCCCCATAGACTGAAGACCCTGTATGCAAAGGATAGGAGATCAGAACATGGGGTCTGAAAGCTGTGATTGGCTCCAGATTAGCAGAGCAACACTCTCTAGAAAACTGAACCTTGGTCAGAACATTCTCACAGAAGGTGGGAATGGCCATCCAGAAGGTTCTGTTCAGTTTGGAAGTCTAATGGCCCTTTTATACTCGATTACTGTAGTTTTAAAAGATAGCAGCTGACCCTCAAGTTCACGGCATGGCCAGTGGGGATGGTGGAGGTTCCCTTCTTTAGAGTTGCGTATACTTTAGGCAGGAATTGCTAAACATTTAAAACATTCTAATACCTGAAATGCCCTGGCTTGGAAGAGCATAGATTTTGATTAGTTTGGTTCGAGATGATGGCAAGACTCTACATTTCAAATAAATCGTCCTCTTAAATGATTTGGATGCAAATTGCCCCCAGCCAGTGCTCTGAAGAACTGTTTAATTCCTGTTGAGAAGGGGCCTCAAATTTTTCTCTCAAATAGATTTCTTCACCAGCGAGAAGAATGCGTAAAAACCTCCACTAAAACTCCTCTTCAAAGTGTAATCCACACTGTGAGATGTTAAATATCAAAAAAGTCATTCTAACTGTGGTGTCTGCAGCTGGGCCCTTAGGGAAGAAATTAAGATTAAAAAGGGGGGCCATAAGGTGTGGTCCTAATCCAAAGTTACCGAGGCTTTATGTTTCTGGGATGGTGCTCATGTGGGTGTTCACACCCATGCTTGGCTTGGAGGCTGGAAGATGGTGTCACGTGTCTTCTTCCATCTAACTTTGTTTTTGAGACAGGGTCTCTCATGTAACCAGAATCTCACCACTTTATCTAGATCGCCTAGCTATAAGTCTCTGGGGCCCTCCAGTCTCTGCTGGCCAGTGGTGGGATTACAGATGTGAGTCACCATACCTGGGTGCTGGAGGTCTGAACTCAGGTCTTTGTGCTTGTGCAGCAAGCACTGTAAGTAGCTACAGGACTGCGGAGTGCTAGGAAGAGCGAAGTTGTAAGAGGATATTCTAACTCATCAAACGGGGCCTGGGCAGCAGGAACTCCATGTTACCACCACAGAGAAGCAGCCCACCAGATGCTTACAAAACTTCTGAACCACGAGCCAGCTAGACTTTTGTTCTTCAGCAATAATTCAGTCTGCGGTGTTCAGTTATAGTAATGGTATACAGAGTAAGACACAGACTCTTGCACGGTGAATAGAAGGTCTCTTTTTCACTGATTTCTCTAGGAAGCACCTGATGAGAATCCAAGTGACAGAGCCCTCCCCATAAGATGAGGTGTCACTTTGAACAACTGTGTGGGTGAAATGGCTCTCTGAAAGTGATAGGTAGGTGGTGCCGGCAGATGGCCTTGTGGGAGGCCAGCCTGGTTCACACTGCTAAGAAGCACAGGATGAGGGATTTCAATTAGGAAGCACAGCTCTGAGGTGTCTATGATATCACTGATGGAGAGAATTCGCTATGGGGGAAGACCTGCACACTCCAAATGTGGATTCGCCATCCTCTGGGCTGGGGCTAGGATGGAATACGAGGGGTAAAAAGGGATCATGGGAATTTTCTCTCTGCTACCTGGCTGCCTTTGTGTGAGATGTTCAGCTTGCCACACCTTTCAATGATAGAGTGAAATAATAAAATAAAATGAAAGTCTGACTGTCCCATTGTATAAACACTGTACAGAATGAGTGTCTGACTGTCCCATTGTATAAACACTGTACAGAGTGAGTGTCTGTTGTCACATTGTATAAACACTGTACAGAGTGATTGTCTGACTGTCCCATTGTATAAACACTGTACAGAGTGAGTGTCTGACTGTCCCATTGTATAAACACTGTACAGAGTGAGTGTCTGACTGTCCCATTGTATAAACACTGTACAGAGTGAGTGTCTGTCTGTCCCATTGTATAAACACTGTACAGAGTGAGTGTCTGACTGTCCCATTGTATAAACACTGTACAGAGTGAGTGTCTGTCTGTCCCATTGTATAAAACACTCTACAGAACTCATATATGATTGTGTGCAAAGGTGCTCATTATGTTGTTAAGCATTCAGAGAGGGGGAAAAGAATGCAAAGAACCTTCAAACAACCAACCCTATCCTAAAATGGATTTAACCGTTCTTGTTCTATGTCAATATTCTCCCTGCTGTTTAGAGTACTCCTTCCTGCATTTACCTCTCTCATTCAATTATTCATTTGGCCCCTCCTGTTATACAATTGTTAGGTCCAAAGTGGGTCCTCAAAATGATTGGGTAAACAAAAGCCTTCATGAATCTCTTAAGTCAGGTATCTGTTTACCAGAAACCTCTCTCTCTCTCCCTTTCTCTCTCTCTCTTGCTTTTTATTTATTTATTTTATTTTCAAGACAGAGTTTAACAGTCCTAGCTGTCCTGGAACTTGCTTTGTATACCAGGAAGCTCTTAATCTTCCCCTAAAGGCCAACTACCTGGGAGCAAGGGAATCTCTCTCTCTGTTAATCGAACAGCCTGTATCAGCTTAGCACCCCAACCCTGCTGACTGTCATATTAAATCTGCTTGCTTTTCTGTTTGCTCCCCCAATTTCCTTAGCAGTTGGATCCCCAATAAACCTTTCTTTCTACCCGTGGAGTGGTCTAGTTGGGCTTTTTGACATTCAACTTTTTTTAATTTAATATGCAAAGTGGAAGTACATGTTACAACTTAATCCCTCTCAACCCCAGTGTAGTGCCAAAAGTTGTCTATTTTCTTCTAATTATTTCTTTGCTATATTCTAGTAATTTAAGACATATTTTTTGCCTTAATCATCAGTTGTATCACTATATTTTAATTTTCTCTTTTGGTCCACGGGTTCTTTAAATCCTAAATATTTGGGCTATTTCCTACTATCTTCTTGTTAATTTTTGTATTGAACACAGTTGTGCAAGAAGATGAGCTATAGTAGATGAATACTAATTGGTATTGATAATAAAAACCAGGAGTCAGATATAGGGGTTAATGATGGAAGATCAGAGAAGCAGAGTGGCCAGCCACTAAAGAGTTCTTACTTCTACCAGTGCTCAAACCAAAGGGGCGATCCTGTCCTCGCACTGCCTCCTCAGATTGCTCCTGTCTTTCTGAAACCTCAGACTGCACTCAGCTCCTGTTTCTTCCCACCTTATATTCCTCTTTCTGCCTAGACATAACACTGTCTCCAACTCCCTAGAATTGGGATTAAAGGTGTGTGATCCTAAGTGCTGGGATTACCTTTGTGTGAGCTCTGTTTCTCTTTAAGACTGGATCAATTTTGTGTAGCCCCGAGTGACCTTAAACTAACAAAGATCCATCTGCCTCTGCCTTTTGAGTTCTGGGATTAAAACTGTGTGCCACTACTGACTGGCCTCTAGTGGCTTAGCTTTGCACTCTGATCTTCAGGCAAGCTTTATTTGTTAAAACACAGACAAAGCCAGGTGGTGGTGGCATATACCTTTAATCCCAGCACTTAGCAGAGGCAGAGACAGGTGGACCTCTGTGAGTTTGGGGTCAGCCTGGTCTACAAGAGCTAGTTTTAGAAAAGGTTCCAAAGCTACAGAAAAACCCAGTTTCAAAAACAACAACAATAAAAAAACAAAAACAAAAACAAAAACAAAAAAAGAAAGAAAGCACAAACAAAATATCACTACAGTGTTCATCTTGTGAAACCATACTGTGATTATCTGAAGACCCACGGTTGGATTTATCTTATTTAATGTTCACTCTTTGACAAGATGTGTATAATTCTATTGTTGGATAGGATGTTCTATAAATGGCAGATAGAACTTCTTGTTTTAGAGAACTGGTTAAAATTTATATATTTTTGCTTACTTTGCCCCTCTGAACTCTCTCTCTCTCTCTCTCTCTCTCTCTCTCTCTCTCTCTCTCTCTCTCTTTCTTTCTCTCTCTCTCTCTCTCTCTGTGTGTGTGTGTGTGTGTGTGTGTGTGTGTGTGAGAGAGAGAGAGAGAGAGAGAGAGAGATTAAATTCCTTAGCTATATCTGAAATTTTAGTTTCTTCCTTCCATGAAGCAAAATCTTTCTTTCATGTGTTTGGTCACTTGATCATACGCTCTTTTGCTTCTGATCATTCTCATTGTGAAACGGGCATCTTGTCTCTGGGACACCCCTCCTCTGGGCTCAACATTTTTTTGCTATTATTATAACCATCCCCAATTCCCATACTTTGTGATTGCACAGTTTATGTAATTTGGGGAATTTTACTGATATTTTTTTATTAAAAGTATGTTTCTTATTAGTTATGGTTTGGCCTGAATTTTTGTTTATTATGACTATCCCTGACTATCGTGTTTATACCATTTAAGTCTAGTTGTTTTATGTCCTTAAATTTTTAATATATTTTAATGTATTGATTGGAGGAGGCAGCTATAACGAAACTTGACTGCAGAGTTCTTAGGCCTTTGGAACTGGCTAGTGGGAGGAATTAGGAAAGCTTTGGAGATTTGGCTTTGGTTGTAAGAGCTTTTAAGAAATGATGATGAGAGACCAGAAGAGCAGCTGCTGATATGAATGCAAATGAACAGCAGATACTGTGCTCACAAGGTCTCCGTTGACAATAAGGACTTTGTTGATCACTGCACTATCGGCTCTTCCCAATGGAAAAAGAACTTGACTACCTTCTGTCATTGTCCCGAGTCACTGTGGGAGAATGAATTTTAAAGTGATGTATTAATTCATCCAGTAAAGGAAATTTCAAGGCAACTTGGCATTCAGGCTGTAGCATGGTTATTGCTGGCGACTTTAAATAACTGTAAAGTTTTAAAAAATTGAGCAAAAAGTAGAACTGAAAGCCTTTAAAAAGATTAACCATTCTCTTAGAGAAGAAACATGTATAAAGTTGCAGCCAGGGATGCTGGGGTTTCCTTGCTGATTCCCTGCCCCCGAAGATAGAAATGCCATTAAAAAGAAGCCAAGTACTTCGCACTGTGGCAATAGAAAGGACGGCTCAAGAGCACCTGTGGAACTGATCTCACCCATTTTAGAGTTTAACAGTTTTAACTCACTGGAAAGAAGTTGCTTTGAAGAGAGAGGTATTAGGCTCCCTTCTGGAACAGGGCTGCCTAAGAAAGTCCCTCCTGTATGCCGCCATCCAGATACCCAGAATATACTGTAGCAATGGTCAAAGAGGGCACAACAGCTGTTGAAATTCCAGAAAGCCATCATGTTTGTCCACATGAAGCAGATTTTACAGGTATATAGAAATCAAGGATTGTGAGGTCAAGCCAGGAAGTGTACAGCATAGTGTCCTTGACCCGAGTGAGAATCATCTGAACAAAAGAAACCTCAACTGAGAAAATGTCTCCATAAAACCCAACTGTAGGGAATTTTCTTAATTCTTGACTGGTGTGGGGGGGGGGGGCCCAGCCCATGGTGGGTGGTACTATCCCTGGACTAGTGGTCTCTGGTTCTATAAGAATGTAATTTGACTACATGGGACTGAAGTAGGCCCTCTGCACGTGTGTGACAGTTATGTAGGCTCCTGGTGTGGGAAGTCCTTCTGTGTAAGTGTTGCTTTTATTGGTTAATGAATAAAGAAGCTGTTTACGCCTAATCAGGGCAGAATATAGTCAGGCTGGAAGAGATATATAGAGAGAGTAGGCAGAGTCGGTGAGACTCCATGTAGCCGCTGAAGGAGACAGATGCCTGAAACCTTACCGGTAAGCTATGAGCTTCATAGTAAGATATAAAATAATAGAAATGGGTTAATTTAAGATGTGAGAGTTAGTTAATAAGAATCCCAAGCTAATAGGACAAGCAGTGTTGCAATTCATATTATTTCTGTGTGATTATTTTGGGTCTGGGCAGCCAGAAAACAAAAGAGCAGTCTCCATCCAGTCTCCAGCAGTGGAATCAGGACGTGTCCCTGCTGTTTGAGGTTCCTTTGGGAACCTATTCCCCATGCTGGGTTGCCTTGCCTAGCCTTGATGCAGGGGGACAAGTCTCAACTTGATGCACCATGCTTAGTTGACACCCATGGGAGGCCTCCCCCATTCTGAATTGAGATAGAGGAGGAGATGGGGAGGAAAGTAGATGGGAGTCAGGGATGGGATGTAAGGAAAGGCAGGAGGGGAAACTGGTCAGAATGTAAAATAAATGAAAAGAATTAATTAATTAGAAAAAAGAAAGCAGACTGGGCAAAACAGGATGAGCAAGCCAGTAAGCAGCACTCCTCCATGGCCTCTGCATCAGCTCCTTTCTCCAGGTTCCTGTCCTCTTTTGAGTTTCTGTCCTGACTTCTATCAGTGATGAACAGTGATTTGGAAGCATCAGTCAAATAAACCCTTTCCTCTCTTAGCTTAGGTCATGGTGTTTCATCACAGGAATAGAAACCCTAAGTAAGGCATTTAGTGAAGCTCTGTGAAGGTGGCTCCTGAGCAGGCAATCGGCGAAGCTGTGATGGTGAAGCCTAAGCTTCAGTAGAAACCCCAGGAAGTTAGAGGAGCCAGACATGTGGTACCTTATTTGTTTTTGTTCGTCTTACTGAGCTTCAGTATTTCTTTGGTGCAGTCTTTCCTTGTTATTCTTTTATTCCCCTCTTTTGGAATGGAAATGTTTATACTGTCCTTGTATATTGGAAACTTATATAAAGTGTTTTGGATTTTATAAGACCTTACAGCTGACAGTGTGTTCTGAGTCAGAAAAGAAATTTGGATAAGGATTCTTTAACAACTGTAACAGTTAAGACTTTGGAAACTTTAAATATGTTTTTAAGATTTACTTATTAATTTTTGTGCATGTGTGTGAATGTGCATGTATGTATGTGTATACATGCATGTATTCATGTTGCAACACTGGTATTGAAGTCAGAGGAAAACTTGTGAGGGTCAATTATTTATTCCCACATGTGGGTCCTAGGGATTAAACTCAGATTTGGTCATAAACAGCTTTGTCTGTTGACCTACCTCACCAACCCAACTCTTGAAGATGAGGTCAGTACTATTTTCTGTAGTCAGACTTTCTGTTCAGCCACCGTCCCCAAATACTGATATGGAAACATTTTTAAGTATGAAAGCTCAACCTTAACTTAGGTTTGTCCTAAGCAGTTTTTATAACTTAAATTAATCCATATTTTTAATCTGTATGCCTCAATGTGGCTCGTTACCTCGTCTTACTTACTGCCCATCCTGTTTCCTCAGTCTGGCTCATGACTCCACCTTTCTTTTCCCAGAGTCCTCTCTTTGTCCAGGAGTCCTGCCTGTACTCTCCTATCTAGCTATTGGCCATTCAGTTTTTTATTACACCAATCACAGCAATACGTCCTCAAATAGTGTACAAATATCCCACAATCGTTTCCATTATAAAAAAGCAGCAATCCTTTGAGGACAGGCATGCGATATTTTGGTTTGAATGTGAAATGCCTTGGATAGGCTCATGTGTTGGATGTTTTGTCCCTGCCTGGTAATGCTTTTTGTGGAGGAAAATATTAGTTTATAAGTAATGATAAAGGTGCAGGTTGTATTTGGTCCAGGTGGTCCCTCTTCATCTTTCTGGACACAATGGTATGATCTATTCTGCCTCCATAACCATGGACTTGAATCTTTAAAACTATGAGCCAAAATAATGTCTCCCCCTTTTTTAAGTTGTTCTGTCAAGTACTGGGTTACTTCATTAAGAAGTTCCTACTACTACATACTAAAAGTAGTATTTTGAACACTAACCCCAAACCATAGCTTTTCTTCCTCCAATCAACCACTTAACTACCAACATCCACCTTTGTGCATAACCCTCATTCCTTCTCCCTAATACCGTTGTCTGCCTCTCTGTGTTCTCTTCTCTGCCCATCTCTCTGTGGTATAAGCTGACATGTATGTCCACCAGGTGGATACCACTACAGTCTTTCTAAAGTGAAAACATGATTTGGTTATTCCCATTGCAAACCTGTGTTTTTTTCCCCTTTTATGAGCCTAATATATAACAGACAACATCACTGAAGAGGGAAACAGAATCAAGAATCAAAAGGACCCTGAAATGCATTCAGCACCTCTTCTTTTCTCATTTGTCATCTTTTCCAACTTATTCCTCCTCCTTTGCTGTCATTCGTCCTTAGTAATCATTAGATGGCTTTGGTTCTAGCAGTAAACCTCCTTGACATTAATGTCCCTTTCCATTTTTTAGGAAATATTTTTATTAATTTCTCCTGGTAAAATTAAGTTTGCTTCTTCAGCTCTAAGCTTTGTAGACCTTCCATATTGGCAATTAATTATCTTTTTAATTGAAGATCAGACTTTCAGGAATTATATACTTCAAAAGGATGAACTTCACGCTTTTATGCTTAATGTCTTTGCAGGTACTAATGCGTCTGATGGAAGAGCAGCACACAAAAAGGTGCCAGAGTTGGGTTTGAGTTCCAATTAGTTTATGACACACTGAATCATAAACTGGTTCAGATAAGTTAAAGTCTATGAACTTGGGTCAT
The DNA here is from genome assembly GCF_903992535.2 of Arvicola amphibius. NCBI lineage: Eukaryota > Metazoa > Chordata > Mammalia > Rodentia > Cricetidae > Arvicola > Arvicola amphibius. The sequence continues at coordinate 138,020,232 of NC_052052.2, read as the reverse complement.
ACATTATGTATTAAGTAAATACTCCTTTTATTTGAAGAAAACCATTATTTGAAGAAAACCATTTATTTGAAGAAAACCATTATTTGAAGAAATACATTTACCAAGGCCATGATCAGAGTATGAGATGGTAGGAATATAATAGTTTTCACTTTTATTTTCTGTTTCTACTGTAGAAGAGCTAATGAAATATTGGAGGCAAAGTTTTTAGAGTTCCTTTTCCTTTATGTTGGACTAATTGTATGGTGAGTGTTAACATAAGCGGGGGAGTCTCAGAGCGCATTATATATGTAGTTCAGGCAGCAGGAGGAAGCTTTGTTGACTTTCAGAACGATTTGGAAGGTTTGGACTACTGAAGTCATCTCAACACCTAGGGGCTAGGAAGGTAGAAGAGTTCATGGACAGCTGAGAGTCTATGGAAAAGTAAAGGATACAGAGACAGCACAGTGGTGATGCATTGATAAGAAAAGATGAACTTATATCTATTATCTATCTATCTATCTATCTATCTATCTATCTATCTATCTATCATCTATCATCTATCTATCTATCTATCTATCTATCATCTATCTATCTATCTATCTATCTATCTATCTATCTATCTATCTATCTATCATCTATCTATCTATCTATCATCTATCTATCTATCTATCTATCTATCTTCTATCTATCCATTCATCTATCTGTCTACACATTTATTTATCAAGCATTCAGAGTAATTCCTGGCCTTGTGATTTGAATTAATTTTTTTAAAAAAATTACAGGTGTGTGTACGTGTGTGCATGCGTGCAGTAATTACCACAGTATACATGTGGATATTGGAGAACCCACAGAAGCTGGACACCTTCTGGGCACTTATAGTCTTATTCCAGCATACAGGTTCTTGGGATTGGACCCAGGTCCTGAGGCCTGCGTGCAGGTACCTTTACATGCTGAGTCATGTTGCCAACTTCAACTAATTAAAAAAAATACATTTTTACTAGTTCTTTGGGAATTTCATGCAAGACATTTTGTTCATATTATCTCTCCTCACCTCTAGCTCCTCCTAGACTCGTCATCTTTATTTCATATACACATTAAGTCATATTTGTGCTACTCATATTGTCCTGATTGTGTATGCTCTCACTCAGTAGTGTCCTGCTGCCAGTGGTCAAACCCTTAAAGAAACTGAATCTCTCTCTTCTGGAAACTCTGAACTGCCCAGAGCTATGGAGCTAGGGGTAAGACTTTGTGTCCTCCTCCCCTCGCCATGTTGAGATTTTCTCTGGCTTGATCTTGCACGGGTCTTGGGGAATGCTGCCACAGCTAATGTGAGTTTACACGTGCAACTATGCTGTTATATTGCAGTTGCTTTGTAGACATCCAGCACTTCTGGGTTTTAATTCAGAGTTCTTAGCCCTAAATGGGACATCATAGCCCCTTTTCTAAGACTTAGAGATTGTTTTAAATGAGGCGTATATTCTCATAAATTAATGTCAGTTCCTGTGTGGTCTAGTTTCTTGGATGAGTGTATCACTCCGTTCTCCTCCATTTCCACTGTGCCACCTGGCTTGGTTTGTCATAGGGATGTCATAGACTCGGTTTATGTAGGGAGAGTCTTCTATTTAGGAGACGACTCTCAAAATTTTACCCCTAATGAGGATGCAATTTAACTAGAAACACAGAAAAGCATATGGGCATCAGCTTTTGTTTCATCCTTAGGTTAAACAAATGAAGACAGTTTACTGTTTTAAAAATTACAAGCAAGACGGAAGAGCTCTCTGCCACATGATAAAAACACAGAAAAATAATTTCCCAAGTTATAAAATAGTGTTCTTGCCTGGGAATCTTACTACCTCTTGTTCTAATTGTGTGATCTTGGTCAAGATTTTGACTTCTTGGGGGATTGATGCTCTTGTTTCTATAGCAGTGAGAACAGGACCTATATTTGCTCATAATGATGTAGAAGATTAGTATCGTGAGCCGTCTTAAAGTGTTTTAAGTAATTTGAAGAGCTATAGGAAACTAAGTTGTTATTATTTTGCTATTTTCATAGTTACAGTTCCTCAGGTAGAGATGTTAGGATGTTCCAGGTGTCACACGCAGGAAAGCATATGGACTCCCGAGACACAGAGAATTTGGATTCATGTCGCTCTAATTCTGTTGTGTGACATGGGAGAAGCTGATTTCTCTTAAATCTGTAACTAGGGTTGGAGAGAGGTTCGAATCAAAACAAAATAATCAGAGAAATGGCTCAAGTCAAGGCTTCAAGGAGTTTTAGATCATTATGAGCACGTGACAAAGGCTTGTCTGGGAAGAAAATATCCCACCTGCTCTGAATAAAAGCCCGAGACCCTGACAAATAGCTGTGGAGACAGTTGTTGCTTAAGACAATATTAATTTCACAGAGGGAAGAAATTTTGCCTTTTAAATTTGAGGCTTTAGATGTACGTAGTTGCCAAGAAAGTCTATTTTCCAAGTGGTTTGTCATTTCTCAAACTCTAAATAAACATACTCTACAAGGGAGAGGTGTCCTAGTGTGCTGATGATATGATACTTAAGTAATGTATCTAGTTGGAAAAGTTTTGTTCATTCATTCTTCATTCATTCATTCATTCATTCATTCATTTTTCTTAACTTTCCTGACTTTACTGGATTAAAATAAGCACATAGTAGAATCATTAAAAACACTGCTATTAAAAAACAACAACAAAATGATACATAATTAAATTAGGCATGAGTATTTATTTATTATTTACCAAGTGTTATAAGCTCCTTAAGTACTTTATATCTTAATGGATTGCTCATGCTATAATATGGATAAATGTCCCTTCACAGTTAGAAGAGCAGCCTCAATGATAATGGTGTTAAGTTACTTGCTTAAGGTCCCACAAGGAACAATTCAAACCACACAACAAAGCAATAGACCTGACCTCAGAGAGTTCGATGGAAGCAAGTGAGGAAACATGTATCTACCCTATGAAATAAATTCACCTTGGGATGAAGCAGAACAATAGGATGTATGATAAATTCAAAACTGCCTAATGAAGACTTCAGTAGCTTAACTAAAGATTTATGCAGCAAAGAGCCCTGGTGAATGGTAATGTATTGTCTCAGGTTTTATTTCCAATTGTCCCCCCAACCAAAAAAAAAAAACAATTTTTAGTTAGGAAGTCAAAACATAGGTACTCAAAGCTGCTGGTCACATGTACAGTCAAGAGCAGAGTAGTTGTGCTTACATGCTTCCCTTGGTCAGCTGGCTCTCTTCCCCTCATTTAGCCTAGCTCATGAAACAGTCCGGAAAACAGTTCCATCCACATTCAGGATGCTCAGTTGACCTAACTAAAAAAATACCTCAAAGGTGGATCTCATTCCCATAGGACAACCTAATCCAGTTGTGGAATAGAATATTTGTTCAGCTATGTAAAGATGTGTTACATTTGTTAATCCTGCATTTGTTTAACTATGTAAAGATGTTTTGCTGCTCTATCTTGCCTTCCTAAGGTACCTGATTGATATAACAAAAAGTTGAATGGCCAATAGCCAGGCAGAGGAGGGATAGGCAGGGCTATAGGTGGGAGAAAGCAGGAGCCAGCCAGTTGTGGGGCCAGACAGACGTACATGGAGGAAGCAGAAAAGCAGGATAGACAGTGTGTAGATGAGGTAAGCAAGCCTAGGGCAGCACATAGATTAATAGAAATGGGTTAATTTAAGTTTCCAAAGGGAAAAAAATACATAACTAGAAACAAGCCAACATGTGTTGCTTTGTTAAGCACATTGAGTCAACTCAACATTGCTGGTATACGCATGGGTGAAGGTCTACTGGAGCATAAGTAGCCTCTCAGGGGCCATGTTCTTAAAGAAAAATGACTCTCTCATAGTGGCCATCCATCGCCAATAACTCCTCAGCTAGGTATAGGAGTGTGTGTCTACTTCCCCTTCCATTCTAGAATTTTTTTCTAACTTAACATTGTACCTGCTGTTACACGGCTGAATTGATGTGTGAACTGCCTTGTTGTGTCCCCAAAACACTGTTTTGTTGCAGTCCCCCACCCCATCTGACTCTTCCAGTCTTTCTGCGGCTTTCGCTCAGATGATCCCTAAGGGAATGTGAGGTACACAGCCCATTTAGGGCTAACTACTCAGCAGTCTCTTATTTGTTTCCAGCACACCCGTTTTTGGTTTTGTGTTAATTGCTATCTACAGCGAAATGAAGCTTCTCGGATGAAGACTGAGCAATGCACTAACATAAGAGGCTAAACAATAAGTCAGTAGGGGTCAATTGAGTCCTATGCCCACTTGGCAGAATAATAGTGGTAGGATCTGCCTCGGGGCTTAAACCTATCTGCTCACAGGTTCTGGACTCCAATGCCATGCTGACAACATGCCAGCCATGCCATGCCAACAGCATGCGTTCTGTCTTGTAGAGCAGGCCCCAAGTCCAGGCAGAGTGTGCTTTGATACTCCCTTACCATTGTTGCTACTGCTATGACTGTGCCAACAGCCCTACCCTGGCAGGCTGGTTACTCTTATAACTCACAGGTTTCTCAGGTGAATAAGCCTGTCGACTTCTTTTCTCTTCTGGTAGCATACACAACCCCTTTGGGCACCATGAAAGCTAGCCAATAGGGATGAACTTTGAGGCCAGTACCAGCTTCATTTTTCCTTGTTCTGTGACTTAAGTAATGGGGTGCCTTTAATAATAGAGTCAGTCTCACCATCATGTTTTAGGGGTAACCAAAAAAGAATGGCAATAACCATTATGACCTATGCCACCTCAAAGAATTCACTTAATTTCTTAGATATTTATCAGTATTTTAATCAATAAAGGAATACAACCTATATCACGACATTTTGAGTAACAAGTCTAATAAATTAGGATGGAATAATTAAAGTATTAGTTATTAAACTATTACTTTATATTAAACTAATACTTTATATACTAACATTAAACTCTAATAACCCAGTATCTGTATAAGTCAGGAAACTCCTGATTATGTACCAATGGATACTCACTCAGCATTTGATTGTGTACTACATTATATCATTACTCAAATCTATTTTTGTGACTCTACTTCAGTCATAGCTTTAAAAACAAAGACTTTTTCATTCCCTATTTACTAGGTACTTGTATGTGTGTTCAATTAATGCAATTTATTTAAGAAGAACTATTTATTAAGCACCTAAAATGAAAAATAATTTTGAATAAAATTAAGGCATTGAATGACTAAGTGGTGGGGGTAGTGTAATATCATGATTTCTTAAAGAGATCCTTACCTATTTGGTTCAGATGGCAGAGGATCCTTCTATGGCCGTGTTTCTCAACTGTTCTAATGCTGGAACTGTTTAATACAGTTCATCATGTTGTGGTGACTATAACCATAAAATTATTTTTGTTGCTACTTCATAACTGTAGCTTTGTTACTGTGAGGAATCGTCATGTGAATATCTGCTGTGCAGAATATGTGCTGTGTGACTCCTGTGGAAAGGCCATTCGACCCTCAAAGGGGTCATGACCCACAGATGGAAAGCAACTGCTCTGGGGTTTTATTGGGCTCTCTAAAATAATTTATAAAGTGTTTTCATGCTTTATTTGGAATAATATATATTGATTTCTCTGTTGATACCTGAATTTGTGGTTCTATTATTGAAAGAGAAGTTTCTTACACATGAAACTTGTTGGTGATTCTTGTGTTATTATGAACTTTCCAATAGCCTACATACATAAGGTGGGCTATGAATTTGCTCAGCCTCAACAAGTTTTTTCATGAAATCTATGTTTAAAAAATATTCTAGAGAGAGCACGGGGGTGCGTGCTTGTAATCCCAGCTTGTGAAACTGGGGCAGAAGATATCTCCAGTTACAATGAAATAACTGATCTGAAACAGAAATGAAATATAAACAAACACATACAGTATTCCAAAGACACAAATAGGTTCTGAGCTGTAGGATTTCCTTTTGGGGGTGTGTGTTGCAATTTATAACAGAATTAGTATAACCACATTAGAGAAATATACGGACAATAAACAAAACATGACTGAGCAAACATGCTGAACTGTAGGGTGAGGATTTGATGTGAAGGTATGTGACTCTCTGACTGAATATTCCATGCCCAACTACTCTACCTTATTTTAAAAATTATTCCCAAAGGTTAAGTTGAAAATAAAATATTTATATTCCTCTGCCTGGTTCCCATTTCCCCTAACTGGTTCTATTGCTGGCCTGTGAAGGGGGTCCCTGTAGCTGCTTAATAAGAAACTTCTGGGTATTTTCAGAGGAGGGGGAGTTAAGGAATGACTGTTAGTTTGTAAAAAGCATGCAGAGTAAAGCCAAAAGCTTAGACTGCATTATGCATGAGAACCCAACCCAAATAGCATCAACAGAGTTAATAAAGTTCATAGTCATTTCATGTAACATTCAGTTTGTGCTCCAACGTCACCAACTGTCCCTTATGTATCCTCTGTCATTTGTTTGTCTAGCAGTATCCAGTCAGGAGCATCTACTGCAGCGTGCTTCTGTCCAGCAAGATGGCCTGACATACTGACCGGTTTAGCTGTGCTGCGGACATCCTAGAGACACACTTGACCACTGCTTCCTCCTGGAAGCAATTATTCATCTTTGAATATTTCATTTTGTTTTCCCTGATACTGTTTCTATATATATATAAAAGACAGGATGTGTGGAGAAACAGCTCAGATGGCATTAGGTCATTGGTAGTTACATTATTTGGTTGAAAGGCAGAAAGCGTGACTTTATGTTTAACATTAGAAACATATTTTCCCCTTTGGGCTCCAAGGTATGTCCCATAAAGCAGTTATTTTTAAATAGCTTAAAGTTTCAATGAATACAGGAAATCTGTCAGAAATGCAGTTTCATGGGTTTATTATATTATGTTCTCATCAATCCTCAGGTTTCACACCTCTCTGTGCCAGTCCAAATTACTATTTTTGTATATGATTATACATTTCTTAGAATCATATTACAATTATGTATTTTCTTGATCCGTATCCTTTTGCATATTCCTATAGAAACTGATAGATGACTGCTCTAATTAGGGTATTGTTTGACTGAAATCCCAAAGGTTCATGTACAGGATGCTGGGTCTCCAGATCTGGGTATTGGTGAAGCCTCTGAGATAGGAAACTGGTTAGGAGGTATTAGAACAAGGGGCACTATTCCAGGATGGATTAGGGTTGGACCTAGAGTTGTCCACTTGAGTTGTGGCTCTCCTAGGCCTAGGACAGTACCGTAAGAGTGGGTTGTTAGAAAGCCAATTTGCCCTACTGTCGTGGACATTTCTGCATGTGATATTCCTGTTTCCTGCTTCTCTGCTATGTAATACAGCTAATAGAAGTCTTGCCAGAGGCTAAGGAGATGTTAACCTTTAGAACTTCAAAAATGTGATTTAAACTAACCCTTTCATTATTAGCATAAGGTATTTTGTGCTTACATTATTTTGCACAAAACTGAGTCATGAAAATATCCTTTCTTGGTTCTGGGATGTGATTTTCATTAGATCCAAGGAGAGGATTGTATGGCATGTTTGGTGGTTTGAAAGAAAATGGCCCCAAAGGGATTGACACTATTAGGAGGTGTGGCCATATTGAAGTAGGTGTGGTTTTTTTGGAGGAAGTGTGTCACAGTGAAGATGGGCTTTAAGATCTCATGTGTGGTCAAGCCATGCCCAGTGAGACAGACTACTTCCTGTTGCTTTTGAATCAAGATGTAAGGATTCTCAGCTCCAGCATCATGTCTGCCTACATACCACCATGTTGTACCCTGATGATAATGGACTAAACCTCTGAACTGTAAGTGAGTCACCCATGTAAGAGTTTTTCTTTGTAAGAGTTGCTATGTTCATGGTGTCTCTTTACAGCAATAGAAACCCTTACTAAGACAGCATGAAAAGGCAAATTAAAGATAAATTTCATGGAATGAACTTACATATAATATTACCTTATATGTTTTAATCAATTAATTTGGAGTTTTGATGCTGTCTGGGTTTTTTATTTTTTTAAGTAAAGACTAATAAAAATCAATACTTGGAAATAGGATATATGTAGATAATACGTGCCAGGTAATTCCTGTCTTGATGTAAGTCCCTTATGAAGGGTTTGTGTATAGGATTCATTTGTCTCTTCATTCTATCACATATTTTAAAAAAAATATTGAGACTATTGGGTTAATTTTTCAATCTAACTTATTTTTAGGACTGTAAATTATACAGCACAAATCCTATATCTAATAATTAATATTTCTTGTCAAAATGGTTGGATTGAGAAATGCCCAGAAGTAAGTAAAACACATTCCTGGCATGGCTGTGAAGGCGTTTCAAGAGAAGACTAAGAGAACAAGACCCACCTATAATGGGAAAAGCGCTATCCCATAGGCTGGGTGCCAAGAGGGAAGAGGGAAATCCCAGATAATGCAAGAGCAAGCATTCTCTCTCTCTGCTTCATGGACGCTATGAAATGAACTTCTCTGGGCTGACACACCATCCCTGTCATAAACAGAAACCCCTGAGACTGTAAGCCAAAGCAAATATTTCTCCTTATGGTGCTTATGCTGTGTTGCCACAGTGACAGAAAATCTAACTGGCCAAGAAAATTGGCACCAAATGTGGAATTGTTGCTGTGAGTATTCCTGAAAACAATCCAAAAGCTTTATAAGTAATTTGTGCAAGGGATTTAAAAAAATTAGAGATGCAAGATAGAAAAGCTATCCATGGGTATGACTTAAGCTGAAGGAATAGTTCTGGTGGTAACCCAGAAGACTAGAATGCTGGTGTGATTGATAGTGAAGATTGTAGTCTTAAGGCTATGAATGGCGAGGGGACCTTGCTTAGGAATATAGGCTATTTGAATTAAAGTATAGCAAATAATTTATCTATAATTTGTCCTTTCTCTGAGACTTCAGGGGATGTTAAGTTCATGCTGGGAGATGGGCTAACTAATTTGGATGAGGAACTTTCCAGGCAGTTCAGCTTTCCTTATAGTGCAAATTAGGAGCAAGAAGCAGAGCAGAAAACTTCTATAACCTTTGTCTGACAAGTTGGTATAAAGTTTAAGCTACAAAAATATTGTTTCTAATTTGACATTGTCTTTCTTTTTCTCATGGGATATATTTGGGTCCCATATATATGGGGGGCATTGCATGGGTGGGTAGCATATGGAGGTCAAAGTTTGACTCTGAGAGTTTTCCTCAGTTACTTTCCACAATACTTTTTGAGACAAAGTTTCCCACTGAACCTGGAGCTCAGAGATTCTTCTGTAACAACGGATGAACAAACCCTGGAGATTCTCTGTCTGTGCAATCAGCACTGGGATTAGAGGTGCAGAGTGCTATGTCTGGCTTTTTGTGGATGTACAGGGTGGTTTCGTATGTCAACTTGACACAAGCTAGAGTCATCAGAGGAAGGAGCCTCAGCTGAGGATCCTCAGCCTCCTTATGATCCAGCTGTAAGGCGTTTTCTCATTTCGTGAGCAATGGATGAGGGCCCAGCCCATGGTGGGTGGCGCTATTCCTGGGCTGCTGGTTCTGGGTTCTATAAGAAAATGAGCTGAGCAAGCTAGGGGAAGCAAGCCAGTAAGCAGCACCCATCCGTGACCTCTGCATCAGCTCCTGCTTCCGGGATCCTGCCCTGTTTGCGTTCCTGTCCTGACTTCCTTCAATGATGAACAGCAATGTGGGAGGGTAAGCCTAATAAACCCTTTCTTCCCCAACTTGCTATTTGGTCATAGTGTTTCATTGCAACAACAGTCACCCTAACTAAGAAAGTAGAGGTATTAGGAATCCAAAAGTCAGGTCATTCTACCTACATTCTACCTACAAAGCCAATAAAGTATGGTTTCTGAAGAGACTATTAGGATTACAAAGGAGCTGGGTATTGTATCGGGATATCAGGAAGGTACTATGGGATAATACTATTGTACACTGTCACTTGAACTGGTTTAGTAAAATGCTGATTGGCCAGGAGTCAGGCAGGAAATATAGGCGGGGCGACCAGACTAGTAGAATTTTCGGAAGAGGAAGGGCAGTTTCAAGAGATGTCAGCAGTTGCCATGAAAGCAAGATATGAGGTAACAAGCCATGAGCCCATGGTAAAATATAGAATAATAGAAATGGATTAATTTAAGTCATACGAGATAGCTAATAATAAGCCTGAGTTAATGGGACGAACAGCTTGTAATTACTATTAAGCCTTTGAGTGGTTATTTAGGAAATGGTGGGTGGGAGAGAATCTTCCAGTTACAGGAAGGATCCTTGAGGGACTCTCAGGAAGTATACAGATCCCAACCCATGGGCTCAGGGTATGAAATGGTAAACTTACTTGAAACTTAATTACTTTCCTGAAAAGGGCGTCTCTGGACTCTGCTTATAGCAGGATACCTAGTACATTTCCTCCCCAAATTTATTTCACTGTGTTCAGCCACACAGGCTTTTGGAGACCCCTGCAGCCATGGACTACAGCAGTCCAGCTACTACCAAATGCTGGGTGCAGGCATTGATATCCCCTGTGCATGGTTTGTGTGGCAGCTTTGTAGAATGTCTTTGCTTTATGGAACGGGTGAAACACTCAGATATGTGTGTGGGTCCCAAGTTGGCTCGAGGTGGAGTTGTGAAGGTTAGTCTTGACTGTCAACTCGACTGAATTGACGGACCTATGAGACCAGGGACACACATTCCTGTCTGTTTATGTATGTCTGTAAGAGTTTTTCCACAGAGGATTAAAAGTGGGTAAATATCCACTTGGTGTGGGCGCCACCATCCCATCCCCTAGGATGGTATCGTGAGTGGAAAAAATAAAGAGGAGAAGCAGTCAGCATCACACAGGCCTGCTCTCTGCTTCCATGGTGGCAACTGTTCTGCTTTCTTCACTCTTCCACCGCATATCAGAACCTCTGAAAGACTGAGGCAACACAAAATCTACCTTGCTCCCCACATTACTTTGAAAAGCGTTCTTTTTTTTTTTCGTGGTGATGGAAAACCTAAAACATTAATTTTTAAATATTTTTTATTGAATAGATTTCCCTCTCATTCAATATATACTGATTATAGTTTCCCCTACATGTGCTCTTCCCAGCTCCTTCCCACTTCCCCTTCCGTTCAGATCCACTCATCTCTCTTCAGAAAGAAAAAAATGACTTCCAAGTGGCAACAATAAAACATAACAAAAATGAGATACAATAAGATGGAAAAAAAATCACAGCAAAGTTGGACAAGGCAAACCAACAGAAGGAACAGAGCCCAGGAAAAGGAGCAAGAATCACAGACCCACTCATTTGCACACTCAAGAACCCCATAAAACTATTAACTGAAAGCTATAATACACACATAGAGGACCTGGTACAGGCAAGTCAGCCCTGTGCATGATGCTTCAGTTTCTTTGAATTCATGTGACCCCTGCTTAGTTGATTTAGAGGGACTTTTTCTCCTGGTGTCCTCCGTTCCTTCCAACTCTTACACTCTTTCTGCCTCCTCTTAGGTGGTGTTCCCCTAAACTCTGATGGGAGGAATTTGATGGCAACATTCCATTTGAACTGAGTGTTCTAAGTTTTCTGTCTCTGTGTCTCTGTCGCTGTCTCTGTCTCTGTCTCTCTCTCTCTCTGTGTGTGTGTGTGTATGTGTGTGTGTGTGTGTGTGTGTAAATTCTGGCTGTGGATCTCTGTATTTATTTCTATCTGTGGCATGTGGAAGCTTCAATGAGGATAGGTGAATAAGCCACTGATCTGTGAGTATATCAGAATATCATTGAGATTCATCTTTCCACTATTTTTTAAGGACCATTATTTATTTGGTTTTACCCTAGATCTCTGTGCTATCTAGTCTCTGGTTTTTGGTCACCGAAGGAGTGTTAGATATGGATTCCATTTCATGGAGTGGGCCTTAATTCAGATCAGTTATTGGTTGGTTACTTTCACAATACTTGTGCTACCATGGCCCTAACATATTTTATAGGTAGTACATTGTGGCAGATAAAGCTTGTGTGGGTGACTTGGTATTTACATTTCTCTTTTGATAGCATGTAGAGTATGTTCCTGTACCAGAATTTAAGGGTAAAGACTATGTATGCACCATCTCAACATCTCCATGTTCATTGAGTTATATAGTTATGTTTAGCAATGGGGCCTTCCTGTCAGTTTGTGGAGAGCAACCTCTTGTCTTGGCAAACAGTCTGTTTGAGGATTTCAGTGAGATACTTTTTGCAAACAACTCAATTGGATGTAACCTAGTCCTGGTATTAGGAGTTTCATTTGATGACAAGAGATGGCCAGTTGGAACTCCATCTCCCCCATTATTTGGAGATATCATTAGGAAGTTTCCTCTGCATTAGGTTTCCATACTAACCCTAAGAGGTCCTTAATTCTAGTTGTCTCTCTCCACATTCCCTCCTTCAAGTCTGTCTGCCCTTCCTCTCCTCACTTGATCCTTCCATTTGCTCCCCTGAACACCCAGTCTCCTTGCTACCCATAAAATCTATTCTATTTCCCCCTTCCAGGGAGATTTACATGCCCCCCCTCTAGTCCCTTCCTCTATATTTAACCTCTATGGGTCTATAGACTGTAGCTTGGTTCTCATTTACTTAATGGCTAATATTTATACAAAAGTAAATACATACCATATTTACCTTTGTGTGTCTGTTGTTACCTCACTTAGAATGATTTTTCTATTTCCGTCCATTTGCTTGTAAATTTCATAATGTTGGTTTTTTTTTTTTTTAACAGCTGAGCAGTACTCCACTGGGTAAATGTACCACATTTTATTTATCCATTCTTCTAGATGTTGAAAGACATATAGGTTGTTTCCAAATTCTGACTATTATGAATAGAACAGTGATGAACATGGTTGAGCAAGTGTCCTTGAGTTGGGATGCAGTGTCCTTAGGGTATATGCCCAAGAGTCCTATAGCTGGATCTTGAGGTAGATAGAGTACCATTTTCCCTAGGAACTGGCACACTGATTTTCTTAATGGATGTACAAGTTCACACTTCCACCAGCAATGGAGAAGTGTTCCCCTTACTCCACATCCTCATAAGTATGAGCTGTCACCTGTGTTATGGATCTTAGTCATTCTGACAGGTATCAAATGGAATCTCGATTTTTAGTAAGATTTTACCCTCAAAATGTATTCTGGAAACCCACAACCAAACAAAATGCAGAGTTGTGGAGACTAGTCCTAGCGTAAAGATCTACATCAATTCTCCTGCACCCAGTGCTCAGTGATCATGGCAGAAGAGGGGGAAGAAAGCCTGTAAGAGACAGAGGACCAGGGAATTTACTTTGAGATTGTGTCTCCTCAGAATGCCGGACACTATACTCATAAAGCTCACCAACATTCCTGCCTAAACGTAGTGGAACAAGGATAATACCAATAGACATGCCACAGGGACTCATTTCCAGATGTTAAGACTTCCTGAAAGAGCATGCAACATCTGGATTTCACAGACACATGAACCTGTGATCTCACCCACCTACTCACGCCTATTTCCAGCTCTCCCTCACGCTCATAGAGTATGCCCATGTGAGTTAATATTATTATATCTGCACAGATATTAATAGGACTTCTCTGGGTCCTGGTGTCCATAGGCTCAATTGAGGTTTATTGTTCTAGTGTAGTTCTTTTCCTTTCGCTTCCAGAACAGGCTGGGTTGGATGATGACACCCATGACTAAAGTGCTGTAATATCTCTAGTGTTCTAGACCTTTAGACCCATGTCCACGTATATGTTATAAAACCACGTGACACTATACTTAGGATACTGCAAGGTGTGAAAAGTAGAGATAGAAATGGAGCAGAGGGGACTGGATGGAGGATAACAGGGTCGGGGTTTCGTTTGTAAGAAGTAGAAATAGAGAAGGGAATCTATGTTAGTGTCCACCAGCCGTGTGTCCTCTTGTGGCTGTGCTATCTATTACTCCCTGTCCCTTTCTGGGCAGCATTTATGTGAGTGAGGAAAATCAGGTTTTATGGAAATGCAGCTCCCCTAGGTAGAATTCCATTGTTCTTATTTGTCTTAGAAAATATGCCAATTAGAGCATTGGTATATTCTGGTCTTAGAGAGAGCCCTGCTGCTCCATAGATACTTCTAGTGTGTTCTGGATGGATTTATTAAATTTTGCTTTGATTTCTCTCTTCTTCCACACAGGATCGGAAATTTGAAGGAAAAGGATTCAGCCAGAACATTCCCATGTCATGTCTGAAGAAGGAAAAACCATTTGAGAAGTATGTTCTTAAATGTTAAGAGTTTTGCCTTGTAGTTAATGTGTGTGTGTGTGTGTGTGTGAGAGAGAGAGAGAGAGAGAGAGAGAGAGAGAGAGAGAGAGAGAGAGAGAGAGAGAGAGAGAGAGAGAGAGTTCTTATGATTTAAGTATGAATGGATTACAAGTGAGTGACATCCCCCTAGGTTGATTCAACTAGAGGGGCAGAATTTTTGAACTATGTTCTTACATCATCCTGGGATATTTTTCATCTCCAAGATGTTGAATTGTGGGTAGTCTTGCAGGTCTACCTGAGAGCCATGTTTGACTGACGCCTCAGAAAATATTCAGATGCTTGGGTCAGTATAAAAATATCCAAGATGTGGGCATAGCAGTCCCTTCACCAACTGTAGCTAGAGCAGCGGTGTGTTAGGAGTCAGCATTTGTCTGCCCTGCATGTCTTCTCTCAAGGCTGTCAGCACACTTCAGCATCAGTCGCCTGTCAGGCAGGCAGGAATGATAACACCCTGTTGGGTATTCTGGGGGTGGATGGAGGTAAGAAGTAGAGTATGTCCAAAAGAGTTTCTCTGAGCGTGCTGAACACTCAATGCTGCATCGTACTGAAAACATTAGTGGTCCTCAGCAAGGATCAGCGTCATCCCTAGGGGACATTTGGCAACATCTAGTAAGTAACATATTGATTATGGAAACTGGCATTAGGTCAGCTATCTAGGAGTATTCATTGGGGAGAGGACAGGATTCCACTAAATAGCCCAGCAGTGCATTGAGCAACCCTCACAATAAAGAGTTCCCTGGTTACAAATGTCAGCAGTGGTGATGGTGATGCACTGCTGTGCATAGGTGCTGCCTCTTTACTGCATCCTCCCTTACTGTGTGTTCCAATTGCAGTGCACATAGCACCAGAGCGGGGTCTGTCTCCCTGCGAAGACACTAGCTGTGTAGTTAGGATGATATATCACTAAGGTGTCATTTCTATGCCCAACTAAAGACCAGTAGAGAACAGAGTAGCATTCCTCCCATGCCCAGTGTTTCTAATGATAGGACTTGGTACTGTGGAAATTGCCAGGGAAGTCTTTAAGACATTACATGTGAGAGAGCTAATTCCAGGCTAACTTGCAACAGCAAAAATAGGAACTAGACTAAATAGCCAACAATAAGGGACAATTTAAATAAATTGTGGTAGACAGAATTAAACACTAGAGATCCCTAAAATTCCAGTTGTAGCAAAATATGCATATACTATACAAAGTAGAAAATACAAGTTAGAGAATAATATGTACACTATCAGTTTCACTTAGTGTTAAAATGAATATTTTAAACCTCTAGTCTTGAAGAATAGAAGCCCATATTTTGCAGAGGTTAAATATAGTCTGTACGTAGGTGGGAAGGTTTTGATAATCTACAACTGAGCATATATACAACCAGAATTTTGTAACTACAGTGTGCACATTTTCACAGACTCAACCAAACTTAAAGAGAAAGAATCTGTAGGAACCAGGAAGAAAGATGTCTCAGTGGTAAAGAGCTCTTGCAGAGAAGGCTTAGCTTTAGCCCCCAATAACCACATTGAGTGGCCCCAAATCACCTGTATCTTATACTGTCTTCTAGGCTCTGAAAATATGGAATACTGATCTCTCATGTACATACCCGTATCTACACGTATATATATATATACACACACACACACACACACACACACACAAATTTAAAATGAAATAAATCATAATAAAATAGAACGCATTTGTTAAAAAAGTTAAATAAAGCCAACATATATACTGAAGACACAGCTATTTGTCCCCTCTTGTCACCTCCCTAAATAATACAGCACAAAGGCTGTTTGCACAGAATTTGCATAATATTCAATACTGTAAGTCAGGTAGAAATGACCTCATATATAATGGAAACTGTGTGTGTACACTGTATGAAAATAACACAGCAATGTAAATAAAGCTCTTGAGCTTCTCTGGGTCTCAGCATTTGGGAGGGGTTGTGTTAGAAACCGCCCTCCTATGTAAACAGAGGATGGCTGTGCCTTCATCATCATAAAGTTAATAATGTTTCATCAGAGGGAAAAACAAAAATGATGATCTACCTTAGGACTTGCCTTAGGGTTTTATTGCTGTGAAGGAATACCACAACCACAGCCAACTCTCATAAAGAAGAGCATTTAATTGGGGCTGGTTTACTGTTTCAGAGATTTAGTTCATTATCATCATGGTAGGAAGCATGGTAGGCAGCCATGGTGTTAAAGAAGGAGCTGAGAATTCTACATCTGGATCCAGAGGCAGCAGGAAAAGAGAGTGTCACTGGGCCTGGCTTGGGCTTCTGAAACTGAAAGCCCACTCCCAGTGACACACTTCCCACTTCCTCTAACAAGGCCACACCTCCTCCACCAAGGCCATACCACCAAGGAGTGCCACTCCCTGTGAGCCTTTGGGGGCCATTTTCATTTAAACCACTGCAGGACTCAAGGCAGACAGGCTCTCACATCTGCTCCTGGCTATGACCAGGACCACAGTTGCTTACAGGAGCTCAAGTCAACAATGTCTCTGAGTGCTTGCTTCCTTGTACTCATTTCTTTTTAACTTTCAGGAAATGATATTTTAAAAACAGTTAATTGTAAAAAAAAATAATAAAAGGGGAGGCTTGTTACTTTTCTAGTGAATGTAGCATGTAATTGTTCAGATTAAAATTTTAGGGTATTTCTGAATGCCTTGCAATTCTTACCAAGGGAACAAAGAAAGAAACTAAGAGAAGCCATCTCACTGTGCTTAACATGGGATGTTTGATGTTTACTAATGAAATCTGTTTACCTTCATAACTGTATAATAGGGCCATTAAAGACAATAGATACAGTAGTTTAAAAGTAATAAAATTTACAACAAAGTGTATTTAATTTGAAATTGGATTGCCAGCGAATGGGTGTCCTAATGAACCCCAGTGTCAATGTAGCTCTAACCACATTACGGGAGATAATTTGTATCACAGAAACTGCATCAGCAGTGAGACACCAAAAGGCTATTCCTCTGGTGGGGGTACAGTCATTGTCACAGATGGCCCTGCTGATGGAATTAAGCTTAAGTCAGGAGAAGTGGGAGATACGATCCTTCTTAATTCAAATACATTTGGGAAAGCAGGCAGATGATGTCAGGCTTTGCGAGCAAGCAAACAAAAAAAATCAACAATGAAGAAGAGTCTTGAATACACTGAGTACATGTCACTAGAAGGGCAGGTACCTAGGGAGCATTTTAAGAAGAGAAATAGATCTTGATCTCCCACCCTTGCATAAAAGACAGAAAATGTCTGCGTCATATCAGCCAAGCATCTATTTTCAATTAATGCTTTCCTCAAGGTTTCATGAACAATTTGTAGGCTCAAGGAATAATGGGCAGAAAAAAATGAAATGACAGGAATCTTATCAAATACAGATGGCCTCCATATCTGTGGTTTCTGCATCTATGCATTCAACCCCTAAGAGACGGAAATGTAGTTCGATCTATGGTGGCTTAAGCCATACTGAGCTTATGCAGAATGTTTGCTCCCATTGGTATACTATAGAAACAATGTGTTCTAGCAGCTATTTATATAATGTTTTCATGTATGAAACATCCCCTTAAGAAACCATCTAAAGCCTCGGTTCTCAAACTGTGGGTCAACAACTCCCTGGCATCAAAATGACCCTTTCACAGGGATCCTCTAAGATCATCCCAAAACACAGATATTTACATTACGATTTATAGCAGTAGCAAAATTGTAGTTACAGAGTAGCAATGAATATAATTTTATGGTTGTGGTCACCATGACATGAAGAGTTGCAGCTTTAGGAAGGTTGAGAACCAGAAATCTAGAGATTATTTAAAATATATAATAAGAAGTAGGGCTGGAAAGACGACCTGGGTTTGAGAAGGCTTGCAGATCTTATAGAGTACCGGAGTTTACTTCCCAGCACCCACAGGGGTGACTCACAGTTACCTATAGCTCTAGCTCCAGGGGATGTGATGCCCTCTTCTGACCTCCAAGAGAGTCTGCAGTCACCGGCATGCATATGCATTTGCATGTATGTGTATACACAATTAAAACAAAATAAATATTGACAAATATGCTTTATGCGCACACACACATATATACATATATATGTATATATGTGTGTGTGTATATATATACTATGCCATATTATATAAGGGGACATGAGCCTCTTTGATTTCTGGCATTCACAGGGAGTCCCGGAGCCCATTCTTTTCAGATAAGGGAAGACAACTGAACTTGATTTCCAGGTTGTTTCTGAAACAACCGACACTTTAATTGCTCGAAGCTCAGTAGCTTAGATAGTATGTCATGTATTTAATGGGGCTGTACTCCAAAAACCCTGCTTTAACCAAGTGCAACACCTGCCATGTGTCATTTATAATTGCTATCTAATCCAAGAACACACTGAAGGAAAGCACCAGGCTGTCTTATGGACCTAAAGGCAAGGTTTCCTTCATGCCACATCTTTCCTTCCTTTTTAATTCCTTCTCGTACCTGCGGCACCCAGTCAGCAGTGCACTGCAGACGGGAATCCTTACAGAAAGGGCAGTGCCACGCAGCAGCGCTCGTTTCCAGAAGCAACTAAAGGATCCCAAAGAGCAGAAGGAGCTTGCTGCCAGGTGAGCGCTCTCGAGTGGCTTCTCCGGATGCAGGATGTCCCATGATGACATCCATCCTGTGACTGTCATTACCTGTTCTTTTCCTCCTAAGGGGTTCTTCAGAGAAAGCAGGTCTTACTAAATGCTTTCGATGCTGATTTCATGCTAAAACACAAGGGGAAAGCTGTCCATGGAAACCCCTGTAGTATTCTTCACCACAGGGTACCAATATAACCCGACTCAGCCGTACATGGAGGTAGGCCTGCCACCTTGCAAATGACACAGCCTTGAGATTTGATGGATATTCCTTCCCCTTCTCCTTCTCTGCCTGACACGTGCTTGACAGAGGTTGTAAATGCAAGAGAGATGGTGGTATAATTCCTCAGACTGGCATTTCTGCCCCCTAGTCACCATTCGATTATCTTCCAAATTGCAGTGTTTCAGAGAGATAAAGATTCTTTATGGCTTGCTGACTTGAAACAACCACCAGAGCCAGGCACTGAGTCGGCTAGGCGACCATGCATAGTAATTCTATTGGTAAATGACAAAATCTTTGTTTGTATGACATTTCCAAAATTACTACAGAAGATGAATCTAAAACACAAAATGTCACATTTGGCATGCAAAACTATCACAATATATTTCAGTATAAAATTCATAGAGGCGTTTAATTTAGAATGTGTTTAATAACTCCGTCTGCCTGCATCAGTAATCCTGCCTTGAGGTCTAAAAAGACTGTCTTATTTATTCAGATGGTGTTAATTTTTAAAATATTTTTGGAAACCAAAATATTAAGGTTAAGTCTTTGTTGTTAATTAAGATTTTCTAATTAAACCAAAAATAATTGTTATTCTGATTAGTTTTTAAGTATGATTTGAATGAGAAAAACAAAAGAAATTGGACAACTTTTCTTGTTTGCTTAATTCTTTAAAAGCATGCTATCTATATGGAAATATACATTTTCTTAATAAATTCTAGGCAGGATTGAGAAGTCTCTCCTGTTGACTCTAGATTAACCCAGCGGTATCACTACCCTGAATGGAACAGTAGCGTGCTCTTAAAAATGATATTATTTATGACTGAAGCACAAAGTCCCAGTGAATTCTTTAAGGTTGAATTATCCAGGGACTTGTGAGTCTAGAAATAAAACTTAATGTCATCTGAATTCTCAACAATCCTGCCTTAGTGTTTACTTAATCTGAAATAATAGTTCATTAAAACCATTAATTTGTATAAACTTCTTGGCAATTATGGAACATGAAAATGGCCTGCTTCAGTCAACTGTGGATGTGCAATGAAATCCGGATGTTCTATAAAAGGTTCAGCCCTGTCTTAGTTACACTTCATGGGCTGAGACTCAGACCTTGACTCCCCACCCCCCTTTTTGTTGTGGGAGGGCTGCTCATTGGAAGCCTATGGGCCAAGCTAACATATTGAGAGTTATGACGAATCAGGTGAAGTGTGAGCTTGACATGTTTTGCAGTTCTCTTACCATGTGACATTATTATCTGTGATTAGTATTGCTTAGGATTGTCACCTTTCTCGTGCCATGTGTGAGGCTTGCTATTGGGGTTTCCCATTCCCTACTATCTTAGGGAGCATGCTGTGTGGTTTTTAGAAGTGTTGGATTCCTGCTAATTCCATTTTACTAGAATAGATGAATGGTTTCTGATGTCACAGCTTATTAACATACCATGCTTAAACACTAGCTAAACTTTCCCTCCCAACATCGGGGAGTTTGCTTTTTGACCTCTTAATTATACACTGTGGGCCCTTGTCTGTTATCATTGCTAATACCTGACGATTACAGGTTGAGTAAAAATAATTGTCTCCCTTCTTTACCTTCTGAAAAGCCCATTGTTGCTAATTGCTTGGTTTTACCCAGTTCCTGTGTAATTCAAGAATTCTGCCTTTTATGTAGGGTGAGCAGTCTCAGTTGCCTCATCTACAAATACAGATCAAATGTCTCAGGGGCCTCAAGGACAAGGCTCCTCAAGGCTCCTACCTTCTCAGAGTGTCTCTGCTCAATCAGCTGGGGGGCCAAGTCTCACAGTGGTGTCAAACTGAACAGCTGAAGACGAGAACACGCCCCGTTCATCACGGTGGCAACTTTTATGATCTGGGGCTGTATTTCCACGAAAGCCTTTCCTTGGTAAGCTGACCTTCTGTGCACCCATATTACTTTGTGTTTGGTTAGATTCTGCAGTCACTATCTGTCTGCCTTTCCTCTCTGTCCGTGTGGCTATACAAAATCAAAACACTGTGATCAGCCCAAAGGATCTTGTTCACACAATTTTCCATGATCACATTTGTTTACTCAACAAGTATCCCTAAAGCATCTTCTGTGCATCTATCTATCTATCTATCTATCTATCTATCTATCTATCTATCTATCTATCATCTGTCTATCTATCTATTTGTCTGTCTGTCTGTCTAATCCATCCATCCATCCATCCATCCATCCATCCATCCATCTCAACCCCTTGTGTAGGTAAAGATATACTTAGGACTGTGTCCTATTTATCAAGAATGTCATATGGATTATTGATCTTCCTGTTTCAGGATTTCTAAGTAGACAACAACACACACATAGTGTATGACACATGCCTATGTGTGTAGGCAGCCAAGAGTTGGAGGAACTGTGCAGATAGTAAATGATAGGTCATATGGCTGTTCAAACACATTCTGGAGGGGAGAGGGTTGGGAGAGAAAGTGTTGGGTGAGGCTAGAAGTGACCCTGGAGAAAAGGAGGACAGCAAGAAGTGGGTACAATAGAAGCACTGAAGGCAGGCTTCACTTCCCCTGGAGCCTCTGCACTGGACAAATGCTGTCTTCCTGGGTGGGTAAAGTGGGAAGAGAGAAAGGAGAATGGATTTGTCCTGGAAGCCCAGATCATGCTTCTGCACGGGGGGCATGGCTTTAAATCTTCACAGTAGAACTGCCTTTTATTTTATTACTTTGAATTACAAAAATTATCAGAATCAACATTGATACTATAGGATGAGGTTCAAGGAGAAAAATTTCCCTACCCAGAAAGAGTTTCACTTTTTATTTTCTCACTACATTGACATTATAGATGTGTAAGAACTTTGAAGATGGCACCTAGCTCCTCTTTTTTTTCTGTAACTAAGAAACAACTTCATAGCAAATTGTGAAGAAGTGAACAAAATAGCATCAATTAAAACCATACTACTGACAACAAGTGTCAAGTACCAAGTGATCACTCTGTCATTTAGAAGTAGATGGAATTAAAATAAAAACAAGAAACAAAAAAACAGGCATGGTCTATTATTGGGAGATGTGCACCACATAACAGCCATACCTGTGGGTATGCCCAGCTTTAGATATGTGAGAGCACTGACAGAGGTGACAGCCATGACACCAGAAGGTGCTTTGAAACAGAGAAGTCAAAATTCAATTTAGGAAAATGATTAATGGAAAAGGGGACCTTGACTGGCAAGGTTAAATGGTGGGCACTGCCAAGCCTCTAATATGAACCTATTTGGAAGCTGGGTATGGTGATGCTGTCCTACCATAGGTGTGTGCAGAAAGGTGCTTTGCCAGTGCATAGCAGGAATCCAACAATCTCCCTTTATTATTGTTGTTGTAATCATGCTATCTCTTTGATAGAGAATCCTATACAGTTTTGCCCGATGGACTTTTCTCTTGACTAATATGACAAATGCTTGTATTTCAGATAACTTTCCAATTAACCTTTGGTAAGAACAAAGTAGCTTAACATATTTTTTTTCTTTGCTAAAGGATTCCAATATCCTTGTTACAAAGCATAAGGTATATGTGTAGGGTTTTATATGGGCTGGTTATGGAGACAATTTTTCCCCTGGTAAAGCCACCAACTGTCAGTAGCAGTATTTGAGGACAGGTACAAGCAGTTACTATGCCTGATGACTGCTTGCTCATGCCCCAAATTTGACTCTTCATTCTCTCTGTCTATTAGAGAATTTTTTTCAAAAAAGGTGAGAGTAGCTAAGAAATGAATTAATAATTCTAAGAGGTTTAATCAGCAATATTGTGCAAGTATATTCTATGAGCACCTTTCAAGCCATCTTGTTTTTTAAATGTTTTGCACTGAGCTATGCTATCATTTGTTTTTATTACTGACATTTTCTCAGGTGTCCATTGTCTCTCAAGTAGCTGGTGAAAGTGTGAACTCTGGGTACAGGAGTTTCATCTGCCCTTGCTAGCTTTGTAAAGGCTACCCCACACAAGCTGTTGAATGACCGTAATGGTGGCTATGTGGAGTAGCACCTTTTAGAGTTTGAAAGTCTTGCTCTACAGAGTGGAACTATTAAGACTTTGAGATGGTGACCCTTTAAAGGCAGGACACAATGAGAGGCTCTTAATTCACTGAGCATCCACCTTCTAAGGGGACTGTGGAGTCCAGTCTTGTCCTCTACTTTTGCTTCCTGGTTCACGAGGTAAGTCATTCTAGCCATGCCTCACAACTCCAATCTGATTTTTGTTTCACATTTCCGCCATCTTTTCAGAGGCTGAGAGTCATGGATATCACTGAAGTTGGACTAGAACCTCCCTAGCTATGAGCCGAAGGACTCTTTCCTCTACATATGTTAATTGCCTCGGGTATTTCTTTATAGGTCTAGAGTGCTGCCTGCTACACAGGGGAGGTTCTGGGCAAAGTGTCAGTGGGAAGAGTTGTACCATGCAGGTCTGGAAGGAAATACATTGCAAATTAAATAAGTGTCATTGCAAAGACCATTTTCAGTGCACAAGTCGCACTGAGTCTGTAGGAACAGGCTGGAGAATCCTGGGAGAGAAAAGCATCCCTTTCCTGCCCATCAGAGAAGGAAGCATCTTTGAAAGGTTAAAAGAGCAATCCCACATTTCTACATGTGTCAGGAAAATGTGTGCTAGCAGGCTGACCAAACAGCATTGAATTGTGTCCATCCCTTAATACCCAACCATAGGAAAAAATAAAAAAAAAAAAAACAAAAAACACCACTAGGTTACTTCACATTCAGTGTATTTAAGAAAAGCATAGCACTCATGACAAAAAATTACAAACAAGAAAAGCACCTAAAACAATCAGAATTTAGCAGGAGAGAGGAGTCCCCAGAGCCTTTGTGCTCCCTGGAGTTAAGAGGCTATTGCTCGAAGTCCCATTTGCTCTGTCAAACTCAACCCAGCAGCATCATGCTTTCTCATTAAGTGTACAACTCTGCCTGCTGGTCTCGCTGCTGTAGTTTGTAGGAGACTGACTGTTTTATTTATTTATTAATTTTTGAAACAGGGTCTCATGGATGTCGTGCTGGCCTCAACTCATTATACAGCAGAGCGTGATGACCTGGCTCCCCCTGCCTTCACCCTAAGTATCGGGATTACAGGCATGTTCCTCAGTGCCTGGTTTATGTAATACTAGGGTTTGAATACAGCGCTTCATTGATACACCCTAAAAACGCTACCAACTGAGTGATACCCTCAGCAGTAACAGCATAGTTTTCTACTAAAAATCCATTTAGAAACATAAGACCATATCTTGGGTTTGTAATTACTATTGAGACATTTGAGACATCTATTTCATTTCAGTTAAGATACAAGTCATAGTCTTTCCTTACTTTGCGAGTAGTAGTGATTATCTTAAGGCAGCAGCTGGAAAGCACCCTGTGCTAACTGGAGAATGTTGATCATCTATCTGTGGGGAAAAAAATCAAAAACACAGAAGCATTATTTAAATGAAATAATAAGGCCTAATTACAGGAGATACACTGACTTTGGGGAAGAAGTTTCTACATCACACACCCATAAGGTTATCTTGCTAATGGACCATTTGCGAGAACACAAAGCCACAGCATCACAGTGCTAAACCTTCGGTATCAGGCTGAGCCAGGAGGTCAACCCTTGAAGGTTTAGTGAAGCTGCTGCTGCTTATAGGTGATGGAGAGAGCTCCTAAGGGGGGGTAACAGATGTGTGTCTAATTGTGTAGGGTTCCAGCCATCCATAGTAGAAATATGCAGTGTTTTGATGTTGTCCCAAATAATTCCATATATTAACGTGACTCTTGGTATATTGTGAGGTAGAGGTCATCAAATAAGAAGAGTTAAAGGAAAAATATGAGTCTTAGGCCCCTTACACATTGCATGAACAACGCCAATTACTTTATTTCAGCATAGTGGGTCCATTTCATTCATGAATTTTAATCTTAGGCCTGTTGGTGCTGAGTGCTTGCTTCCAGATTTTTCTGTAACTCCTTGGTAGAAACGTCGAGAACCTGCTCGTCTTCTGACCCTTGTCCTGGAGACATTTCCAATAGAGATTGCTATCTTTGTTGCAGCATCCATTAACAGTCTACAGATGTAGATCTTTGGGAAGAAAAATGCAACATGACGTAGATGCCTTTTGACTTCTGGTTCTGGCAAGATGATGAAATAGGTTAAGTATTGCGGTTATCTTAGTCCACCGTTCTGCTAGGATCGGGGGCTAAAAGGCATATTCATTGTCAGATTTCCATTCTATAAACATCCTGATTCTCCACAAACGTGGACAAGGGGCTTTGGAATGTATAAACACTCAAGAACAAAAGGGACAGCCTTGTGCATGAAATACCAAGAAAAATTGGCAAATGAGAGAGATAGAGAGAGGGGGAGAGAGAAAGAGAGAGAGAGAGAGAGAGAGAGAGAGAGAGAGAGAGAGAGAGAGAGAGAGAGAGAGAGAGAGGAGTGGCAGACTGGACAGTGGTACTGCAAGAGAGGAAAGGACAAGATGATCAAATCTGGCTAACTAAAGGCTTGGAATATAACAACCATCCAAAAGACATGGCTTTGTATTTATTAGATATGGAATTTAGAATATTTTCTGCCTGAAGACTAGAGAGCCAATACTGTCCAAAAGGAATGTACAAGACCAAAAATAGTGGAAGATGCATAATCCATTAAGTAGAAATTACCTCTGATACTAATATGTCATTCATATTATCAGGTAAATAACAAGAACTATTTCTTAACTTAAACTCTTTTAAAATTGTTTCTCTAAATAATCTACAATATGATTCTATAATTAAAAAATACAGTGGATGAAATGAAAAATTCAAAAAGGTGTATTGAAGATTAGACCTTTCCAACCAAGAGCATATGATTAGAAAGCCAGGTGAGACGCAGTTCCCTAGACTACTGTATTTATAGGTAAAAAAGATGGAAAACATGAAAATACACGTACCCACCCATCTTTGACAGTTTCCAGAAGGAAAGAATGAGGAAATGTTACAAGAAGAAATAGGTGCTGTTCATTTCCCAGACACATGGCAAAACACTCACACACTCTGAGCGGGACTGTGTAAGATCAAGCCACATGAACACATTCTAGTGACAGCAGTAGACTGGGGTCAGC
Source organism: Arvicola amphibius (assembly GCF_903992535.2). Taxonomy (NCBI): domain Eukaryota; kingdom Metazoa; phylum Chordata; class Mammalia; order Rodentia; family Cricetidae; genus Arvicola; species Arvicola amphibius. The sequence goes on along the minus strand of NC_052052.2, from coordinate 137,994,049 downwards.
TAAGCCAAACATTTACAATTCAGAGATAAAGGATACTCTTGACAGTTAATATTGTCAACTTGAGAGAATCTGGAATCACCCAGGAGCTGGACATTTGGACACCCTGTGGCGGACTATGTTGGTTACCATAACTGAGGTGGGAAGACCCACCTGAGTGGCATCATTCCCACTCAGGCTGGGATCCTGCACTGTATAGATAGAGAAACAGAGCTGAGAAGCCAATAGGCATTTATTGCTCTCTGCTTCCTGACTGAATGAGGTGTACTAGCAGCTTCAAGATCCTGCTGCCCCCATCTCCCTGACATGGACTGCATGAACTTAGGGCCAGAAGAAAAAGTTTCTTCCCTAAGTTCCTTTTGTCTGTATTGGCTCACAGCAGCAGGAAACGAGAGTGACACAACACAGATCATCTTATCTGTCACCTAGGAATTGGGCCAGAGGTACCACAGATGAATGGAACCATTCCTTCCTTACTAAGAACGTACGATTTGCTTCCTAAGCTGCCATGAAAAGTTCACAAAGTTGAGAACAAAAGTTAAGATGTGCTCAGGGGAGGTTTTATGTTTTATTGTGGATTCTGGTAGATTTAAGGGTTCCTCAGTTTGTAGATATCCCCTGTGATCCTCTCCACATCTTTCCTGTGTGTGTGTCTGTCCGTCTCCATACAAATTACTCCTTTTCATAAGGACGTTGCCATGTTGGGTCAGAGCCATGTTAGAGACATCTTTCCAATTTGGTTAAATAAAAAGATCCCATTTCCACATATGGGCATTTTCTGAAATACTGTGTGTTAGAAATGTGAGAATGGCCAACGTACTTCCTTCTGGAAGACACAATTCCCTCTACAATGAATGTATTCTTACTAGGAGCTTGCTGAAAGAGCTAACAAAGTAACATTCAAGAGCAAGGAAGAAAGCAAGAGCAGGTGACATTTTCAGTCTTTCTTCAAATCTGGTTGAAATGGTGGCCAACTTTCAAAAAATACTCTGAAAGATATGCCTTTTCTCCTAGACTTTAATAAAAATAATTTAATAATTTGAAGCTTTTGCACCACAAAAGAAAGACTAAAGTGTCACATAATGTGTAGATAAGTATGTGATTATATCTTAATTAACACAATAAGAAATTCAAAGGGACGGTTCCAGTGAGGACTTCAGCGTCTCTATACTTTCCATAAGACAAACAGGAGGGAGGGAACCACTGCCTTGAGCCATTCATAAGTGCACAAGACTGTATCAAGTTTCTTACTGCCATGATAGGATGCGACAGACCATCCAGAGAACACCAAGGAGACACAGGAAAACCGCAGTGGTCTTTCAACAGTTTGGTGAAGGATGTCTTCGGTTGTTTCATCTCTTTGGATTTTGAGACATTAATGTGGCTAATAAATACAGTAATGTGACTAATAAATGCAGGGCTTTATATGAGAGTCAAGGAGAAAGGATGTCAAAAAAACTTTTAATAATGTAAAGTAAAATATGAATTAAGAATACATGTGACCATTATTTTCTTGTCCCATTAGCTTGCATGATAATTCTTTTTGGGTGACATTTAAAATATCATTATTGACCTTTGGCAATGGTAGTGGAATGGGAAGAAACTTCTGTTAATTATTAGCTAGAACTGTTATGCTTGCAATTCTTAGTTTCATTGGGTATGGGGATAGGCCGACTTATATAAAAGGATACAAATAATAGGTTAAAGAAGCAAAAACAGCAAAACTCAGGCAAAGAACATTGATTAATGAATTTTTAAAAATTCTTAAAGGTCATGTGCTGAAGTTAGGCTGAGCCTCGGGCAGAGCTAATGAACATGACCAAGCCCCTCTGTGTGCAGCAGGTAACCCGTGCTGACTCGGAATTTGCTGACATTACAGGGTTATTATTTCTGGAAGGATGCAGCATTCTGGAACAATTTCTCTAATGATTCCATTAAGACCATGGTTTCCTTCAATTTAGGGTAACATATTTCATTTTTCACATTACCCCACAACGCAGAGGAAATGAAAGCGTGTCTAGGATGGAGGGTCTGTGTCAGCCAACAGAATGGAGGGGGGAGAGTCACTTGATTTTGATGGCACTTAACCCCGTTTTATATTTGATAAGCACATCTGTTTTGTGGGTCACATGTCAGTGTGTGAGGTTGTCTAAAGGCAGAAAAAATTGGGGGCTTAGAAATCATTAACTTAGGGCGATCTTGAGGCTCTCTCAAAGAAGAAATGGTGGCTGCCATCACATGAATGGTACTTTCAAACCCAGCTCAGGGCAAAGAGTTGGCAGGACCAGGGTCTCTGAGAATATACTGAGGACACGGGCTTCCAGATGGTGAGCCAGAGAGCCAGCATTTGGTGGTCATTTATCAGGAGGCTCTTCTTCTTTAGCTGTTTGTGAACAGATGGAGCCTCTGTAGAAAGGTACTTTGGTTCCTAAATAAGTCATCTGCAAAAGCTCTTGTAAGATGTTTTTCAGCTGAAACTTCAATACAAAGAATAAATATAAGAGGCAGGACATAGCGAGATGTGTGCTCTAAAACCTAAATTCTGGCTCCAAACTTCCTCACTGATAGGGCTTGGTGAAGTCATTATCTCCCCTTGTCTCTGTGATCTCCACTGTATGAGTCATCACCGGAAACCCTGTTTCCTTGAAGCCACATTACCAACAGCAGTTATCTGGAGTAAATGTGACAGTGGAGCCAAAGAGTGCATTTCTTTTAAAGCAACATCAGCTCCAATGAGCAACCACAACCTTCTGTGAACTTCTCAGTGACTGCTTACTGTTCCCTTCCTTCCCATATCCGTGATTATGTTATTTGAAAGAATACATGACTGGTTATGAGCAATACTTATATTTCTGTTTCCTGAATGTTTTGTATTAGACAAAACTGAGAAGTATTTGTAGACCAAAGGGAAGAATTTGTTGCTTTCACTGATATCATGGCACATTAAGTTGAAGGAAATACTTGGGGTCAGCATTAACATTTGTATTTCATAAACGGGAACCTAAATTTTGGAGAAGTTTGTCAAATTACACAATATCCCATAGATTCTTAGGACAACATTGGAATGGAAACTTTGCCCTGTAATGATGGCTACTCAACTATGGTTCTCTAACTCCAGTAGCATATTCTAATTACTTAACATATAATTATCCAACATCTAATTATTGAATAGCAAAATAATGTTTCTAAAACATCATCTCACTTCTTGATTAAAACAATTTGTGGACTCCCAGTTTCTTTTAGGATAAATTAAACTTGCTGTATATTAAAAGACCCCAGTCATATAGCTTCTGCCTCCTTTCTCTGGTATTTCCCCACACCCGATAGATTCACCTACTGCCATATACTCAACTACACTTGAACTATCACTCTCTCTAATCTCTTGTGTTCTCCAAGTTCTATCTTGCCACCTGGCATCGGTCAGAGATATTTACTCTTAATCTTCAGATTCTAAACTCATTCATTTTGCTACGGTTTGTATACCCATAACTAGCCACCAATAAGACTCCTCCCAGGGTTTGAAAACACAGGATATACAATACCATGTTCTTCAGGGTACAGAGCCCTTACACTTAGCAGATAACGAAAAACTGATTCTAAAATAACAACAAAACCTGACGTGAAACTATTTAGAGAGGTTAGACAAATTTAGTGGGAATTCAGCTTATCAAAAAATATGAGTTGTTTCTTAAAGAACAGAAAGCAAAGGAAATGTTAAGATAATGTCAAAAGATGTATCATAATACAAGTAATTTTTAAAATCAGATCATAACAGAGAAGAAACAAATCAATTCAGAGACGATTTTATTTTAATATCTACAAATGGGAACACACAAGAAAAATAATAATACCTTTTGATTGTATTGCTCCAAGGTAATTTGATCTCTCCTTTTTAGAAAAATAATATTTTTAGAAAAAAGTTTTTCAAAAGAGAGAGGAGCTCACACACTAACCCTTTTCCTTGAAACACAAGCAAACTCAGTATAGCTCATGCTCAAGTGGAAAGGAAATTTTAGGGTTCAAGATTAGGCCTTGCCGGGCGGTGGTGGCGCACGCCTTTAATCCCAGCACTCGGGAGGCAGAGGCAGGCGGATCTCTGAGTTCGAGGCCAGCCTGGTCTACAAGAGCTAGTTCCAGGACAGGCTCTAGAAACTACAGGGAAACCCTGTCTCGAAAAACCAAAAAAAAAAAAAAAAAGATTAGGCCTTAAGGAACTAACAACATCCTTTTCCTATTGTGTTGGATGTCTTTCTCGTGGATATTCAAGTCATCTTGCAAAATGCAAAGTCCATGTCTAGAGAGACTAGAGAATGAGGCCGTGGCTGCGGCAGAAAATCCACGTCTAAACCCTTCTTTGTCCCTGACAAACTGCAGGGTGTGGAGAACCTGCAACCTTCCATTGCAGCCCAGTGTTGGGCCCAAGAGCAGTTGCAAAAGGAGGAGGAAGCCTTCCAGGTGTCTTTCAGGAATTTCTGCTATGCATAGATTTACAACGGGTCCCTCATTTGTTAATTACAGCCTTGATGTTGGTAAAGAGCACGTGAAGCCTCCTCTAAACCATGTTTGCTATTTTCAAGTGAAGACCACTGTTTTTGCCATGTTACGGAGGAAAAAAAATGTAAGTATTTATTGAGAAAATCAGTCAAATCATAAAAAAAAAATAGTTACCTTCAAGCCTGTATTCCTGCTCTGGAGCCGCATTAGCTGTATACACACTGCCCTTCCTTTTCTTGGTCATGGGCATTAAACCTGGACAGATTAAATTATTCGTTCACTGTGTCTTATTCATTTCAGGCTATCGTGATAAATGCCAAACAGTGGATGGCTTGAACAGCAAACATTCGTTTCCTTTAGTACAGGAGGCTAGGAAGGGAGACCTACTATTCTAGCAGATGTTTCTTTGGTGACTGCCCTTCCTCTGGCTCAGACAGCCTTTTCTCAGTCCCTGCCCAAGGAGGAACAGTTGGGAGTTGTTAGCCTTCCTCTGCTAACCCCACTAATTCTCTCCAACACCATTATCACGTCATCTAAACACCAGTAACCTTACAGAGGGCCACCTGTAAACTCTCTTGTGTGGGGACGGAGGTTGATGCATGTGTTATATATGCAGTTTTGTCCATTACGATGTGCAAATGAGAAGCAGGGTTCGTTCACAAATGATCATCCCTATGCTTAGAACAATGCATACAACTGGAGAGTCAAAGACTGATGCCAGGGGTTGGAGAGGCGGCTCAGTTGTTAAGAGCATGTACCAGAGGACCAGAGTTCAATTCCCAGCAGCAACATCAGGTGACTCACAATGGCCTGTAACTCGAGCTCCAGGCCAGAGCCTCTGTGGGCACCTGCATTCTTGTGTGCGCACATACTTAGACATAATTAAAAATAATAAAAGATAATTTACAAATAAGACAATGTGGAAGGAGGCAGCTGGCCTTCTTTAATTAAATGAGTTTTCTTGAGCTATTGGAAATCTTTGGTGTTTGGCCCTAATTCAGATGGGAGGTTCTGAGCTAGTTCAAGGTTATTGCACTTTACACAGCCAAATAGATTAATTTTATTTGCATTACTAAATTTATTTTATATTTTATTCATTCATTTAGTCACCAATACCCTATTGAGTAAGAAAATGAAAATTAGAAAATCTTTGCTCTTTTTCCACTGAAGGCTGAGAGCTTAATTTTCTCTTCTTTAAGAGGACTTGTTGACTATTAGCTCAAGGAATGTGGTAGAAGTAATACTGTAGAGTTTGGGGTTCGAGCTTAGGTCTTAATGGATGGACAGCTTTCTTTTCCTATTGTGTAAGAAGTCCCTCTTGAAGGCTTCCTCTAGCAGCTGATGCGAGCAAATGGAGAAACCCATACCCAAATATTAGGCAGAACTTGGGAAGAAGGATTGTGGAGCCAGAGGGGTCGAGAACACAGCCCACAGAGAACACAGCCCACAGAGAACACAGCCCACAGAATCCACTAAGCAGGGATCAGAAGAGCTCACAGAGACTGAAGCAGCAATCACGGGGCCTGCATGGAGCTGTGCTAGGTCATCTGTATACATGCTGGGGTGGTTTAGCTTGAAGTTTTAGGAGGACTTCTTTAAGTGAGAATAGGGGTATGTCTGACTCATTTCCTGGCTCTTGAGACCCTTTTTCTCCTACTGGGTTGCCTCATCCAGCCTTGATATGAGGGTCTGTGCCTAGTCTTATTGCATCCTATTATACATGGTTTGGTTGATATCCCTGCGGGGGTGGAGTGTGGGGAATGGGGCGGGGCTGCTCTTTTCTGAAGGGAAATGGAGAATCAGTGGATCTAGGAGAGAGGGGAGCAGTGTATGAGGGGGAACTAGGAGGAGCGGAGGGAGGAGAGGCTGTGGTTGGGAAGTATCGTATGAAAGAAGAATAAATAAAAGTTATAAAAATGTCCCTCTTGGGTCTTCAAGTCACTTTGTAAAAATACCAAGGCCATTGCTTGAGAGGCCTGAAATTGAGGCTGTGGCTACAGGAGAGAGAGAAGGTCCAAGTCTAAAACTGATGCGGCGAAGATTGGAAATAACCAAAAATAGTCCTTTTATAATTATTCAATTTTAATACAAAGGGAGATAAGGGAACTTACAGAACCAAGGGTCCAGCGGAGTGAGCGCGGGGCAAACGAACGGGCCGCCTTCCGGCTCCCCAATCCTATTTAAGGGGCATGGCTACCCCGCTGGAGCAGCCACGCCCCTGAACGCAGGGATTGGGCCAGCTGCCCCAACATCTCCCCTTTTTTGTCTAAATAAGACAGATTCAGAAACCAAATACAACTATATACAATGGGAACTGATCATATAAAATTACAAAAAGTAAACAATATCAGGCGAGAAGTATATAACGAAGAATTTTTCTAATCACTCTACTTTGAGAAGTCTAAATAATCTAGAAGGTAGCTACCATTATCTAATCTTCAACCCCATCAAAGATCTGAGAAGGAGAGTAAAATCACCAAAGCAACCAGGAAGCACAAACGAGAAACTTCCAAAATGTGCAACAGAAGACAGAGACAATTGACTACCTGGGCAACCACACGAAGTCTTGATAGCAATGTTGAGGCAACCAACTTTGGCTGAGGCCTGAAAAAACCTGACATACCATTATACAATGGCAAGGAACCTTTAGTAGAACTATCCTATCCTGTCTTGGCAAGATAAGACAATTCTGTTTTATCCACTTATGGATATTTTGTACTTTAGTCAGTAATGGAGGTATGGGCTTTTCTTTGCCCCAAGGCCAGTTCTGCCAAGTAGAAGACAAACTCCCAGTGGAGTGTCTTAAAGGAAGATATGAGAATTAGCCAATAAGAGGCTGAAACTATGGGCCAGGCAGTGTTTTAAAAGAATACAGTTTCCGTGTAATTATTTCGGGTGTAAAGCTAGCCAGCGGCGGGTGGCGGGACGCAGCCCCGCCGCTTCACACTACAGATTGGCGCCCAACGTGGGGCTCGAACCCACGACCCTGGGATTAAGAGTCCCATGCTCTACCGACTGAGCGAGCCGGGCGCGGTGGCGCACGCCTGTAGTCCCAGCTACTCGGGAGGCTGAGACAGGAGGATCGCTTGAGTCCAGGAGTTCTGGGCTGTAGTGCGCTATGCCGATCGGGTGTCCGCACTAAGTTCGGCATCAATATGGTGACCTCCCGGGAGCGGGGGACCACCAGGTTGCCTAAGGAGGAGTGTCTATGTGTTACTTTCATTATTAATAAAGAAAACTGCCTTGGCCCTTTAAGAACAGAAAATTAGGTAGGTGGAGTAGACAGAACAGAATTGTGGGAACAAGGAAGTAGAGTTAGGGAGAGACGCTTCAGGCAGTCGCGTGGTGAGTCTCCATGCTTCTCCTCTCCGAGATGGACGCAGGTTAAGATCTCTCCTGGTAAGCCACACCTCGTGGTGCTACCCAGATAACTAAATATGGGTTAAAGGAAGATATGAGAATTAGCCAATAAGAGGCTGAAACTATGGGCCAGGCAGTGTTTTAAAAGAATACAGTTTCCGTGTAATTATTTTGGGTAAAGCTAGCCGGGTGGCGGGACACAGCCCCGCCGCTTCACACTACAGATTGGCGCAGACTGCGCAGTGCTCTGCATGTCAGATTTGGCTGTAACTTGGATGAAAAGAGTTTTTGTGCTGCACGCTCAGTCTCAGAGTTAAAGTGCTGAGTGCGGCTCCTACCTGGCGGCCCCAGAGCTAGTAGAAAATGGTACATCCTCCATTTTGAAATTGGAGAGAGGTGGAGCCAACATCCAGAGCAGCCCGCAGCTCTGCAGCTCAGAGCTGCAACCGATTCAGAGTCACAAGCGGCTCAGCTATGTTGGACTGGGCGTGGCAAGCCTGCAGTACCTGTTTTTGACCTAGGAATGTCACAGCTTAGATTCTTAAGTGTGTAGCGATTTAAAAGCACAAAACAAAAGTGCTCCTGGATAGTAAAAAAATTACAGATTCACAATAGGAAAGATTCAGACATAGAAGGCCTTTAACTGGGTCACAATGTTGGATAAATGTACGTAGGCTTGAGAGCGAAAGAGAAGAAAAAATATAGAAAATAAAGTTAATGCCTTTAAAAAAAAGGGTAAAGTCTTTAAAGAGACAGAGTACAGATAGTTATAGATTAAAAGAAGTAAAGTGATAGAGTAAAAATAAGCCACGTAAGAATGGAAAATTCACAGAGAGTCTGGATTATGTATTTTGTTGTGTTTTCTTTGATTTTTTTGACTGTAAAGGAGCTAAATACAGAGAGACATTTCATTATATGGGCTGCCAGTCTAGACCAAAATGGACATCTTAATGGTATGACTTCAGGATTTGGATCTAAGAACATGATGCTTTGGAAAAGAGTTTCTTCTTTTGTTTTCACAGAGGACGAGACTCTGTGGATTGCTTCTATCCCAATATGGTATGATAGACCACGCCCTCCTGAAAGGTTGCTGTGAACACCCTCAAAAAATTACTTCGCTCAACTGCCGACTGGGATGAACCTAGCAGACAGGTTATACCATGAAAGACCTAAATAACAGCGCCCCCATTCAGCAGGAAGCAGTTTGGAGAGAAAAAACTGCGCCCATTTTCCCAAATATTGCTTATAAATGTTCTTTTACATTTAAAGGGGGAGATGATATAGATATGAATAATTTGCATTGGTATAGATTTTAAGGTCAATTTGTTATATGTATATGTATTTCTGATTTTGATTAAGCTATTGTGATTGTAGTTCATTTTAAAGAATGTAATGTATAATTAGGAAATATAGGTTGTTAATGGATAATCATCGATTAATAGTCAAGCTTGTAGTCATGTTAGTCATTTTCTAGATGTGCATAGATATATTTCAGATAGGCATTCTTCATATCTTTCAAAGACTGCAGAATATGGCATTTAATGTTTTAATAACTTAGGGTTTTTCATGACAATGAGACACGTCTGCTCCTGGCAGCACCAATCTACTTCGAGAGGAAGATGGGCATCGAAGAGGCTACTTATGGAGTTTGTTAGCCATTTGGGCAAGAAACTGCTCTTGGCTGGACTGTTGCATAAACTGAACACAAGGAACCCACAGAAAGAGGACTGCTGAACTTGCCTAAAGGTGAGATGGCCTTTCGGGGTTCCTGATTCATGAAAGAGTCTGCGAGACGTTCTGCAGGACACAGCAGAAAGTGACTGAACTGTCTTTGGAATTTTTCTGCTTCATGGAAATGTCTGCTGGATACTGTGGGCCTGAAGCCCGAAGATGGATGCCCCAACGGTACAGAGGAACTTTGGGTGACTGTCCAGGCAGCGAGTTGTCTCTGTCATTTCTAGAGTTTTATAAGTTACTTATTTCTTGTTTACTTAGGTAGCATTATATCCTTCTGGAGTCTTTGATGGAGTTGAAGAATAAATAGATAGTTATAGCTTTCCTTAGTTATGATAAAAGATAAAATAGATTTAAATATTGTAACTGTAATACTTGCTTGATAACTGTTTTGTTATATGTAATTTTGCTATGTTAAAGTTGAAGCCTTTCTTTTTTGTTTAAACAGAAAAAGGGGAAATGATGGAGGAGAGTTATCTGTCTATGTTTCTTTCATTGGTTAATTAATAAAGAAAACTGCCTTGGCCCTTTAAGAACAGAAAATTAGGTAGGTGGAGTAGACAGAACAGAATTGTGGGAACAAGGAAGTAGAGTTAGGGAGAGACGCTTCAGGCAGTCGCGTGGTGAGTCTCCATGCTTCTCCTCTCCGAGATGGACGCAGGTTAAGATCTCTCCTGGTAAGCCATACCTCGTGGTGCTACCCAGATAACTAAATATGGGTTAAAGGAAGATATGAGAATTAGCCAATAAGAGGCTGAAACTATGGGCCAGGCAGTGTTTTAAAAGAATACAGTTTCCGTGTAATTATTTCGGGTGTAAAGCTAGCCAGCGGCGGGTGGCGGGACGCAGCCCCGCCGCTTCACACTACATAAAACAACCTTCTACTTGCGTCAAGCAGGGTGTGGAGTATCTTGGACCCTCCGTTTCTTCCTAGCCATCAGCTCAAGAGTGGCTGTGAGTGGTCCAGTTTGTGCCCGGTAGGGTGGATGATCATCCCACTGAACTGTGCATAAACATAACAGGGAAATTAGCTATACTAAATAAATATCATCCTCTAAAACCACTGAGGTTGCAGGTAGTTTGTTACTAACAAGAAACGGAGGGCTTATTAGTGCCCTCTGTACTGAGTGCCTTATTGTGTGCTGGAGAAAATGTCGGTCCTTCCTTTAGAGTGGTCAAGGCCGGAGTAGTAGCTCCCATTAACATAAGCTGGCATGCTTTAACCGGAAATTTAAAATTAGCTGATTTCTCTGTTTAGTTTTGAACTTTCTAGAAGGCATTTGCGTTTCCAGTGGAATGGCTTAGCTGTCGGTTATGCTAGGTGCATGCAGGAAAATAAATGGAGGAGGAAAAAAATAAAGGAGATTAAAAGGGGATTTTATGGGCTGAATTATGTATTCCCCCAAAACTTACATGTTAAAATATTGATCCCTAATAGGACCTCAGGGTATAACTATTTGGAGATAGGCTCTTTAAAGGGGTAATTAAGACAAGATGGAATTGATCAACCAGGTGGATGGGAGAGAAGAGAGGAGTAGGAGAGGGAAGAGGAGTGAGGGGGGAGAAGGAAGGGAGAGAAGAGAGAGAGGCTAGGTCACACTCAAAGGGAAAAACCATGCACAAATCCAGAGAGAAGCCGGCCACCTAGAAGCCAAGAAGGTCCTCAGAAGGAGCTAACAGGAATAACACTCCAACACTGGAAATCTACGTTCTGGACTGAGGAAGAAGCATAATTGTTGTTTAAACTCCCCGGCCATGGATTTGGTGTGTCAGTCCAAGTCTGTAACACAAGGTTATAATGAACTAGAAAAATAGACCAGCAAGTGCCACAGCACCATCAGGGACGGCCCAGGTTGGCTGGCCCTTCAGGAGGGCTGCACTCTTTGTGGCTGGCCGGATAAAACGGCAGGTTATTATGTGAGAATGTGGTGAAGTGCTCAGCAGGACAGCAGTAGACCACATGTAGTGCTCAGAAAACTCAAAGGCCCAAAGTCATGCCCAGCTCTTGCAGGATGAGAGAATAGTCTGTGTTGTGCGGCAGGAGGCAAGAGGCAGAAGGCAGGAGGAGCATCTTCTCATGCCCCCACATTCTGCAAAAACATATTCTGCGCGCTGGTGCCCGCAGTCACGCGAGTCTTTAGGAGAGCCAAGTTGGTGCGCTTGGCACAGGGGTGGCAATTCCTGCAGAGGCAGGCAGGCCAGAAGGATCTATTTGGGGTAGGTATGAGGTCCACAGTGCGCATGAGAGGAGGAATGAAGGAGTCGGAAGAGTAGCACAGCCAGGGATTTACCCCTGGATGAGAAAGATCTAGTGCAAGCAGCCTTTTAAGATAACCAAAAACAAAGAGAATACTCAGTGGTTATTAACATAGTCCCCAGGAAACGGAAACCTTGAGTCCAACTGCCTGCTTCAGGAACTAAAGCCGAACTGACCGCCAGCATCAGCATGGATGTAGATCCCTTTCGTCAGCCTTCAGAAAGGACTGCACCCTGGGCGGAAGCCTTGACTGCAAATCTACAAGGGACCTGAAATCAGCAATTCACAGCCACACCTATCCAGGTGACCCATCCAGAAGGAAAGAGCAGACAGAAGAAGAAACAAAACAAACCAGAAAATTAGAGGCAATACATTTTTGTTGTTGTTGTTTTCCCTCGCGGGAAAAAGAGCAAGAAAAGCTTCCAACCTTTTATAAATCATCGTGCAACCCTTTCATTATTACAATAAGTTTGTTTTGTGATAAGAGTGTTCCTTTAGGGTGGCCATGATTTTGACAGGAAGTTTTGTCCTATGAGAGGGGACACATAGGCACTTTAGACACTATAGAGAAAACTTTCCCTGAACTCCCGGCGCTAGCAGACTGTTTGGAGGACATACATTATTTTAAAAACTGTCAGTCAGTTAATCTTTATTTATCACTGGGACAAGGCATCATTTTTATAGTGTTAGATGGGCACCAGTTTTGGTTTCACTGGAGGGAAATCCAATCTGAATAAAACAGCAGCTTTTCACACATGACATCTAATCCGTGCATGTAAATCAAACCGAGAATCTATTATTCATTATTAAAAGAGTGGCGTCTTTTTTTATTCCACTGAGAATGAAACACAAATACTGTGAAAAATTTAGTGCCCTTTCTGGAAATTTCCAGACACTCATCATGTCGTCGTCTTGCCGGTGCCTGCGCTCGTTTTTAAAATATAGCCATGAAATTAATAAGTTTGAAGTTTTATGCCTGAAAAAAAAAGAGTTGCTCAATTCCAATGAAACAGACAAATTCATTTTTTTTTTATTTAAAGCTTCCTAAATACTTAAGATGGGAAAGCACCCCAGTAGCGCTCAAATTTCAATATGTATATAAAGAATATAGTTCATATTCTTGTCATTATCACTCATGGCCACAGTGTTCTTCCCTCAAGTGCTTTCTGAAAACGGCATATATATCAGAAACTGATTAAAATGACCCAAAGTATTAATTCGTAAAATATGATGAACCCAATACTCTGAAAGAGGTTATTTTCTGTGTGACATTTAATATGTAAGAGTTGAAACGATTTTAATAACTCACAGGAAGGAGTGGTCCTAGGGAATCCAGACCTGGAGCATGATTGCTTTTATTGATTATTAGTTATTACCATTAGCAGGCCAGGGCCTTGGCATATATTATATTTTATGACTTGAGAAAGTTTCCCATTATGTCAGTTTGTGGAAGGCCCTTTTCTCAGCCCCGAAAAGGATCACTTTAGCCGGTCGAGGAAACCCCAGGCTTGTGGAAACTTTGGTGGCCACACCAGTGAGCCCTCAGCGTTCACTGTCATCAATGACTTTCCCTGACTTGTTCCATAATTCACATTCTAGAGTCACCACTCAGAATTGTCCCTAATTAGGTGAAGGGAAGCCCAATCCTGTTTCCCCCAAATCCTACCAAAATAGACCTTAGTTAGGTCCAAAGGATGCCAGCCAAAGTGTATTTTCAGGGCGAGACTTCATGCAATCCTGGTTTGGCTAGCGTTCACTATGACGAAAGTCATTTGAACTCCTGGGCCCAGGCCTCTCTTCTGGGACATGAGACCCTAACATGCAATTCCCACAATATCCTAAGCCTTACATATTCTGTGCAAGCAGATTAGCCTAGTTTTAGGTAGGAGATGCTGAATTTTTATCTTACTCCCAACCCTCCGTAGGGAGGGTTCCTAGCTTTCCTCTGTAGTTTACAGTTTTCTGGCCTTGGAATGAATTCCTCCATGAAGTCTAGTTAGTCTTTTCCCCCATATAGGAATTTCCCAGATCACAGTCTTCTGCTGCTGTCGTGTCTCCATTTCTTACTTCCAGGTGACATGAACAGTTTTAAGTCCATCACTATACAATTTCGCTCGCAATACACATTCAGCCGTCTCCCCTTATTGGAACAAATATCAGCTTACAATAAGGAAAGGTTTGATTTGACTCAGTTTCAGGGGTGTCAGCCCACACTTAGTTCCAATCTCCCATTTCTTGCTCTTTAGGGCCTGGGGTGAGACAGCACACATGGCAGGGGCACTGCTGGAGTTAAAACCCTCAGTCCACCGTGGGTGAAAGATGCAGGAAGAGACTGTGGTCTTGCAATGACTCTCAGTGACCCAACGTCCTTCCCCAGGTCCTAATTCTTAAGGGAGCCTGTCTCCCAGCAGAGCCAAGCGAGAAACCAAGTCATTCGCATGGGAGACTTTAGGAACACGTCAGATCTCTATGGCTTATTGATGCTCTAGTGAGATCGGAGGGTAGTAAGTCCTGTTGCTTTTCTAGGCACATTGGTCTGCACCGATGAGACACTACAGAGAGGAACGTGAGAACCTAACTCATTGTTCAACCCAATTTACCGATAAGATAGATTGAGGTCAGGCTTTCCTGAAGGACTAAAATGAGTCTCTAAACCAGATGCACTCCACAGTAAACTACCGTGACTCCACAGTGGAAGTGCCAGGCGCACAACCTTGAAAGAAGCAGCGAGAACTGAAAGACTGTTGTTGCTGTTGTTGTTTTCCTCACCGGGGAATCAATCTCCCATTCCTATAATTTTTCGTTAATTTTTTTCATAGATTACTCTATTCCTAAAGCCACATTTTCCTCTTTCCAGCCTCTTCCTGTCTGTCTCAGAAGGGAGAAGCCCTTTTTTACAAGCTGCTGTCTTGTATAAGAGGTTTCTCTACTATCCTATGCCAGCAAGTGGTTGCTTAACCTTACAGAGCTTTGGACTTAAGTTTTCTGAGGGCAGAGAGCCTTTTCCGGGAAGGTTATCCAGAGGGGCAGACCCAATAGCATGTATGGGGGCCTTTAAGAGGGAGGTGTGCCTGATTGGCTCATATGAACACAGAAAAGACAGACTGTGTTCTGACATGAGTGGTCATGTGCAGCACCCATTCTCCCAAAACCTCTCCCTTCCTCTGCTCCCTACAGACCTACGTGTCAATGATTTTTGGAGACACCCTCACAGACACACCCAAAAATCTGTCAAGTTGACAAGCAAGGATTATCCTCATAGGCCTCTTTGTTTACTGCTGCATTGCTGCATTTCTAAAATGTGGCCATCTCGGTGTGGATTCCCAAAATTGACCAGCCGACTTGAGAACTTCAGAGTCTCATCAACATCTTCAAACACATTGGTGAGCTGCCTTTCGCTTGGTTTCTTTCTTCCTTCCTTTCTTCTTTCCTTCCTTTTTTTTTTTTTTTAATTCTGAGGGTTGAACCCAAGGGTTTGAGATAGTGAAGCAACTGCCCCACCAGTATGCTTCATTTTCAGGACAATCAGAACTAGCTTTTTTTTTTTTTTAGAAAAAAATTTTTTTTTAGAAAAAAAAATGATGTTTTATGTAGTTTTGAACATTTTCATTTTACTGGGAGTTCTGCATTTTTATCTTTGTCCTTTGTGTCTGTTCACGAGTGCACTGTATCCAGAGTTCAGAATGCCCTAGTTACAAAATAGCAGTTCTTGTTCACTCCTCATGCAGTTCAACAACCAAATCACTTTGAATTCTCCAAAGAGGAGGAACTTGCTTCTATATTTGAACTCACTCGCGTTCAGAGGGAATATGTTTTAATATTTCAACATCTATACAGAATGCTTTACAATTCCTTTTAAAGTATTAATTTTCATATGAACATCGTGTGAAGTCACAAAGGACTGAGTAGGGCAAAGAATTTCTCCAAGGCCACATAGCCTGTTAATTGCAAAGGACAGGCTTGGCTATCTTCCCCATTCATCTGACTCACGCGTCTACTAAACAGTAGAGAATGACTTTGAACTGATAAAACTCTCAAAGCTTAGGGAGGGGACAGGAATAGAATTCACGTTCAAACCCCCCAAACATCACTAAACACAAGGACCAATGAAGATCAATGAATAAAGCAAATCAAATCAAGTCATACCTGTGCTGGATAGTTTTATGTCAACTTGACGTAAACTAAAGTCACCCGAGAGAAGAAAATCTCAGTCGAAAAAAAATGCCTACGTGAGACTGGGCTGTAGGCAGTCCTTCAGAATATTTTCTTAATTAGTAGTTGATGAAAGAAGGCTCAGATCATTGTGGGTGGTGCCATCCCTGGGCTGGTGGTCCTAAGTTATATAAGAAAGCAGGCCGAGCAAGCCATGCGGAGCAAGCCAGTAAACAACACCCATCGATGGCCTCTACCTCAGCTCCTTCCTCCAGGTTTCTGCCTTGTTTGAGCTCCTGTCCTGACTTCCTTTCATGATGAACAGTGATGTGGAAGTAAAGCCAAATAAACCTTTTCCTCTTCAAGTTGCTTTGGTCATGGTGCTTCATCACAGCAATAATGTGATAACAAATCAAATCAAATCAAATCAAATCAAAACAAAAGACAACATCCCTGCCTTAGGATCTTCATCGCACTTATAATAAAATCCAGATTACTTACCTGGACCTGCATAACTTGCTTTGCCTTTTATCCCATTTTCTGATTTTATCACATGTTAGTTTCCTGCTTAGACATTCATTCCAGTCTCCATTTCCTTTTCTGAATATATCAAACTCATTCTTCCCACAAGCCACCAAACTTAGGGTTCCTGCTTAGTAACTCTCTGTCTCCCTTAAACTCTGACATAGCAATGGGTCTCAGTGCTAAGTGTTTTTGACTTAAGCCAAAGTTTCTTGACAGAACACACCTTGTCATGTTTTAGTGCATTATGATTTATGATTTCAGTATCAATTGAGGTAGGTCAATAATTTACTACTAGTGATACACAATCATATTAGTCAATTGCCCATTGCCTTTCTACCAGTTTATAGCTAATGGAAGTTAGAAGTTTGTTATTCGAGTGTCAAAATTGTGCTTCAGTTACAATAATGGACATTTAATGAATGTATGTAAGTGAATATCCAAAAGGAACAACAATATTAGATACAATTGTTGATAACAGTTAAATCAATAATCTAGTCAATGGGGAAGTGATTTTCCTACCTTAAGCCTTGTTTTTTTTATTCACCTGTGAAATGGGCTGATATCAATCACATGGGAAACCTGATGTGTGCACCAAGAGCCATAGTGTGTGCGCAAGAGCTGTGTAAAATACAGAGAACTGCACAGACACTGACTTCATGGCTACATGTCTTTGGTATGGTGTGGGCTGCCCAAAGGGAAAATGTTGATTAGCAATTATTGCCCAAAGTTTTCTCCTTTCCAATGATGTATTTGCATGCTCCTTGTAAAGCCATTTGCAGCTAATTTGTTGGTCTTTGATCTAATCAGACTGCAGATGTTCAGAAACGCCATCTTTTCATGCATTGAGGCTCGCTCACTGGGGTTTGTAAAAGTAATGGGCTGTGCCCAATTTTCCCCCAATGTGTTCAACTCTCAGGGACAATGAAGGGAAAGATCTGTCTTTTGCCTAACAAGGAGAAAAGGAAAAGGAAGCACAACTTTTTAGTTTCCAATTTTAAAAAAAAGTCATAGAATAGAAAAAGACTGAAGAAACAGAGGAGGGATTATCAATCCCAGAATGGAATTGTCCAAATTAAAATATTCAGTTAAAATTCCTTCAGTTCCATGACTTTCCCCTTCATCTCAGTCTTGCTGCATGAATAATGGTGTGAAGGTCACATGTCAGAGCCAGAAATTATTCAGCTAGGACTCAGTCTTATTTTAGACAGGAATTGTCCTGATCAGGGGAGTTGATGAAACTTCATAGAAGATACTCAGATCTTCCATGCCAGTCTTTGCATCTGCATGGGGTATTGAGTCTCAAAGAAAGAGCTGAAGGAGCAGCTGATTCAAAGCATGGTCACCTGATTTACTTGTACTCATGCTGATTGAAATCTAAGGATGAATGGAATAGTAATAAGCACTTGAAATAAGCACCTGTGGAAGTTTAAATGTAATTGGCCCCCATAATCCCAATGGGAGTAGGAGGTGTGCCTTGTTGAAATAGGTATGGCCTTGTTGGAGGAAGTGTGTCACTGTGGGTGTGGACTTGGAGCCCTCTTTTGCTCAAGCTTCACACAGTGTGACAGACAGACCACTTCCTGTTGCCTACAAGATGTAGGACTCTCAGCTACTTCTCTAGCACCATGTTTGCCTGCATGCTATCATGTCCCACCATGATAATGGACTGAACCTCTGAACTGTAAGCAAGTCACCCCAATTGACTGTTTTCCTTTATTAGAGTTGCTGTGATCTTGGAGTCTCTTCACAGCAATAGACATCAGTAGCACCTTTGAGTAATTCTGATGCAGAACAAATTTGGTGGTAGCTGTTGCTCTAGAGCCTTCAGATTTTAGATTGTTAGTGACTTTTGAAAGGTTAAGTTAGTTGTGCAGTTAGAGTGCAGGCCTCAGGTATGCGATCACAAGATGGTGTCCTTTATTCAGGGATGGTTTTTATTGAGTATTAGTAACTTATAAAGTAGATGGTAAACTCAGCCTTTCAGAAAAATTTGTTCTTTAAAGATACTGGATTTTATTAGAACAAGCAAGTTTTTACTTGATTAGTTCTAGGCAAGATGTGGATGCCTGAACCCGAAGTGGGTGTCTTGAAGACAGCCGTGTAGGAGAAGAGGCCACATTTCTTCCTTTGTAGAAACCATGAGGAACAGTTGGTAGGATGGAACGAGATGGCCTTGAGGCCTCTGGACATGAACCTAAGGCTGACTTTTTGCATTCGTTTCTCCTATTTGTGGTAAGTAAGGCTTGAACCACTCTCTGAAGTCTACGCTCAGATCCCAGCTCTACCTCACAGCTATTTTGGATGTCTGTGGACCCAGATCTCTATGCCTCAGTCCAGACATTTGTAAATTGGGTTCATAACAGATTATATATACATCATGGTATAATTGTGGTGATTAAGTTAATGAGAATAATGTGCTTTTAAAAACTGCTTTGAGTTTAGTGAGTAAGTGTTAATTGTTGATATTATGATGATATTTTGGATGAAGGACTTAAATTAATATTCTAAAGCATACGCCTATGCACTTGCATTCAAGGGTGCAGGCAGTGAGGGTCTCTTTCCTATTTGGAAGCTGTGTGGCTGTAATTCCTGTGGCCCTCTGTCCTTTTACCTAGGCCAGAATAAATTTCCAAGAACAATTACTTTCTTCTATTGTGTAGCAGATAGACAGGGGATTAGAGCTAATTCATCTATATTTTAAATTCACAACTGGGAAAACAGAACAAAAAAAATCGCACTATAAAACTCTGTCTGCTAATCTAGATCACCCTGGGCTCCATATCAATTCCCAAGCACCTTTCTGAGCTGTCTGCTTCCAAAGGAACAGTTCGTTATCTCTAAGGCAAATTAAGCACTGATTTACTTCCTTGACTCCCTGGAGTATCCTCAGCAGAATTTAGCTTGGGAAGACACTGCAGTTTATTCCTATTCTGTTTATCTGTCACCATTGCTTCTTCCCTAGCTCTTTATAGATAGTGACATCAAGATCTGAAAAAACAAAACAAGACAGACAAAGCAGGTAGATTATTTATTCAGAGGTAAGGGAGAATTTGTTCTTAGGTTTATCTGACGCCAAAGCACATGCTTTCGATCTCTCGAATATACAGCTTCTCCTTTAAATGAGAGAAGTAATTACACAGAGAAGGCTGGACAACTTGGTTTCAAGTATCTTGAACCATTTTCAGTGCAGTGGAAGAGTAGCAGCCATGGTAGATGTCCCATGAGCAACCCACGAATCTCCCAGCATTTGCTAGCTGTAGTAGAGATTACGTGATTATCTACATGTTTATCTACTTTCAGCTTTACTTTTATGTTGACCAAAACCACTAACTCCTTATATCCAGTGACTTAGGATTATTATTACTTTTATCTTGGCACATTAGTATAATGCTGGCATCGTAAGTTTGGTTATCCTGTGTTTACAAAGAAGCATCAGCTAATGGCGTTTCACAATAGGGGCCCACTTTTTTTTTTTTTTTTTTTTTTTTGCCTCACACATACTCAAGGATAGAAGGAGACTTTCCTCATTGTTCTCAACCTAACTCAGACAGGTTGAAGAACCACCTTCTAGAATGTTTCTTGTCTCCTGGGGAAGTAGAGAAGAAAAGACAACCCTGGTGGATTTAGTGGCAACGGTAAATTCTCTGCTTTGAAGTGATGGATGTGACTCGATTCACCCCTGGATCTTTTTTGATAACTAACAAGAGAGTGTCCATGAGGTACTGTCCTACCTCATGCTTAGAATATGAGGAGGTAGCACTAACTGGTAAATAGAATTCGTGGCATTGTGGCTTCTCGGCAGGGGGAGTCACTTCTCAATAGAGACAGAGACCTACATTGGAGCACCTGGCTGAGCTCCCAAGGTCCAAATGAGGAGCAGAAGGAGGAAGAACATGAGCAAGGAAGTCAGGACCGCGAGGGGTGCAACCACCCACTGTGACTGTGGGGCCGATCTGATGGGAGCTCACCAAGGCCAGCTGGACCGGGACTGAAAAAGCATGGGATAAAACCGGACTCTCTGATCATGGTGGACAATGAGGGCTGCTGAGAAGCCAAGGACAATGGCACTGGGTTTGGATCCGACTGCATGTACTGGCTTTGTGGGAGCCTAGCCTGTTTGGATGCTCACCTTCCTAGACCTGGATGGAGGGGGGAGGACCTTGGACTTCCCACAGGGCAGGGAACCCTGACTGCTCTTCGGACTGGAGAGGGAGGGGAAGAGGAGTTGGGGGAGGGGGAGGGAAATGGGAGGCGGGGAGGAGGCAGAAATTTTTTAATAATAAAATATAAATTAATTAATTAAAAAAGAACTGTCACATGTGGACTGGTTTATGTTTTGTATTGTCTAGTCTCCTAATGTGATTACAGACGGCAAGTGGACAGAACCCTAATATCATGGAAAGTCTATGGAGCCAGAGACTGGACCTAACAGTTGCTTGAATTTGGGGTCTTCTGTACCATTAGTACTAGTAGCTAATTTTCAAAACATTTTAAAATATCCTTTTCTGATCTTATCAAACGTATTTCTTTTAAAATTATTGTTATTTAATGTAAGTTTGAAGGAATTGCATACCCCCTAATTTATATTCAGGGCCTGTGGGTATCTCTACCAACACATCTGCTTGAAAAGCTGTGGATAAGAAATGTTTTCCTAATGAAGGCAATGTCATGATGAAATAATAGACTGTGTGTGTGTGTTTGTGTGTGTGTGTGCACGCGCGCGTGCGTGCGTGCATGCATGCACAGGCATTTCAAAGAATATTTTCAATAGCAGTCATTGACGCTATTTAGTGTGTATACATGTATCTGTGACATATAATCTTGCTTTTCAACTTGACATACATGATACTAGGGAACCCACTGAGGAACTGCCTTGAGAAACTGTGTTTATCAACTTGGCTAGTAGGCATGTTTATGGAACATTTTCTTGATTGCTAATTGATGTAGGAGGACCCATGCCACTGTGGGTGGTGATACCTCTGGGTACATGGGTGTGGTCTGTATACCAAAGGCAACTGAGCAAGCCACGGGAAGCAAGCCAGCGAGCAGCATTTCTCCATGGCTTCTGCTTCAGGCCCTGCTTTAAGCTCCTGCCTTGGCTTCCCTTCACAGTGGGCTATAACATATAAGAAGACACAAATCCTTCTCTTTTGGTCAATTGTCAGTCATAGCAACAAAGAAGCAACCTGTAACATTATTGTATCACTTAATGTGCATTTGATCTAATAGGAAATACAGCTAGACAGTGAGATTGTGCTGTGGTTACGTTCAGATCTTAAACAATGCTAAGGCATTCCAGTGCACATAGTAAACACGGGATATAATATGAGGCCAGTTAGGCATGAAATAATCTACCAAGTGACTGAAGGCAGAATTTAAAACAAGCCAGTGATTCTAGAAGCTTTTAGTTATGTGCCCAAAATAATGTCATATGTCCAGAATACAGAGCAAAGGAGCTAAGCAGTGAAATACAACTTAAATTTCTCATGTGGCATGTAATATTTTATGAAAAATTCAAGATCCTGTGATTAGGAAATATGGATAATGACCTGGAATAGCCCTCGGTTTGTCCTAAATGGACTTTCAGCTCGCTATCAGCAATAATCCTTTATTCTTAAGAGTTTGTCTTTGTCTTGATTTTCACTGGTGACCCTGAGACTCTTAGGTATTGTTTCTATGGTTCCTGTGTGGAATTTTCTGAACCTTTTTGTGCTGACTGATGTCTTTCATCAATTTTATCAATTTATCTCTTCGAATGTTTTCAGCTCCATTGTCTCTTTATTTGTCCTATAAGGACTCCAGGTTCACAATTGCTGGAATATTCCATGGATCTTTCATGCTATCATCTTTCCCCTTTTCCTCCCTCCCTCCTTCCCTCTTTTCCTCCCTCCTTCCTTCCCTCTTTTCCTCCCTCCCTTCCTCCTTCCTTTTCTCCCTGCCTCTCTCCCTCCTTCCCTTCCTCCTTTCTTCTTCTTTCTCCTTCTTATCTTCCTTCTTAATTCTTCTTCTTTTGCCTCTGTGCTTTAATTGGGATAAGTTTACTGTCAGACGGACTTTCACATTCATTCATTATGCATTTTCTGTTGTGTCTGTTTATACTCTTGAGCCAATGTCATGATTTTGATCATGCAAAATATTTTGTTTCTGTTCTAAAACACTTTTATGTTCTCCTCTGAAATGCTGCATTCCTTCTTCTAGTTTTAAGTCTAATAATATAAAGTCTTTGTTAACTCGAGTTTCTGATCATGCGTGGATCTGTATTAGTTGGCTAGTTTTTCTTAGTCCTGCTTCACCTCTTCTTCCTTCTATATCTTATAGTTGCAAGCCTATTGTAGACATTGTGATGCAAACCATAGAGAATGAAATATAAAATATTGATTTACTCATCAAGGTCTGACCTCTATGTTCACATAGGTAACTGAGCTGAACTGGGCTGATTATAACATTAGTTGGTTTGAGTGCCGCACTGAGTTCCATAGATTTAAGTTATAGATGGACCCTCCTTCCATATGGGCTTGGTATCCACTGCCATTCAAACTTTTGACTATGTGCTGCTCTTCAGTATTGTCACGACTGAAATACTGAGAATCTCTGCCTTCCCACCTGTACCCAATTGCCCATGTGCTACTGAGTACTTGTGAAGGTCCTAGGGTTAAGAATTGGCCCATGGTAATGGACTGGTCTACATCTTGGGTTTGTATGTTAAAGTTCTCCTTTATGCTTTCTCTTGCAACATTTGGAATCCAGTGTCAAGTCTGCTCTTCCACCTGCTCTAAGGATTTAGTTTACTATAAATCTGACTCCTCAGTTCCCATAAAGATGAGTATTCATGTCATTTTATAACTTAGCTTTTTTTTTAAAAAAAAAGAAAAAAAATATGTTTGCCCCCACCACTGCTGCCCCTTTCTGGTGCTGGTGTTAAAGCCAGCCATGGACTATGCTAAGCCAGAGCTCTCCTGAAATATCTCCTCATCCCTTCCCTATGATGTGAGTGTTGGTTCTCTGTAACTGTCTCTACCATAGCAAGAAATAAGATTTGAAGGCACTGCACTTTTAAAAGTGTTCTATCAGCATTTTCCCTGGTCATGAAAGCTATCCTACAATGCGGGAGAGATGACTCTATGGAAGAAAACTGGCTGCTCTTCCAGAGGACCTGGTTGAATTTCCAGCACCCACATGGTGACCCACAACTACAACCGTCTGCAACTCCAGTTCCAAAAGATCTGACACTTTCTTCTTGCCTCTGTGGCAACGGTCACACACGTGATGCACTGTCACACATGCATGTAAAACATCCATATACATGAAATATAACATTAAAACTAAAAAATGAAAACAAACCAAACTATTACCTCTATAAACATTTCAGAAAGGAAGGAACAGAAAGCATACTAGGAGCATAGCTTTTCAACACTGTTCTGGTTTGTTTTCTTGTTGCTGTGATAAAACCACAATCTAAAGCAACTTGGGAAAGAAAGGGTTTATTTCAGTTTACACTTCCAGTCCATCACTGAGGGAAGTCAGGGCAGCGATTTAAGCAGCAGTACAGGCAGGCTCCATGAGGGAAGGTCTCTTACTGGCATGTTCTCTTTGGCTTGTTCACCTACCTTTCTTAGACAACCTAGTCCCACCTACCTAAGGTTGACACCACTCATAGTGGTCTGGGTCCACCTACATCAATTAGCAGTTAAGAAGTACCTCACAGACATCATCATCATAGGCCAACCTTTGGGGAATTCTTCAACTGAGGTACCCTCTTCCCGGATAATTCTAGGTGTGTGTCAAGTTGACAGATAGTGCTAACTGTGACAGGCATGGTACCATCATTCACTCCAGGGCAATAATTTATATGTACCTGATTTCCTGGACATATGTTTCTCATTCCCACTCCTCCACTCAGCGTTCAGCTCCCAAACCCTCATTTGTATCTTAGTTTCTTCCTCCTTGCCCTTCTTCCATGTGTATCTCCCTTCATGTGGAAGATCAAGGACATCACAGCCAAAATATGTAGTGAAGTTTGTCTCGGTAAAACCCCTTGCTTCTGTATAATTATTCATGATGGGCAGAAAGCACAGCTCCTTTCCAGGACCATGTGACCTCCAGGTACCAGGACTCTGGTGATGAGATGACACTGGCACCTAAGCAAATGAACCGCCTACTCATTTTCGTGTGGAATTTTAAAATACAAAGTTAACGAAAGCTACTCAGACATGTGTCATTTCGTAGGCTAGCCGTGGAAGTAGTCAAGCTCCTGGAAGTGGCCCTCAGAGAGAGGAACATGAAAACTTAGCAATCTCTCTTGCCAAAGCACAAACAGTCGGTCTCAAGGTAGACATTACGGGGCTAAAGATCTCTTGTACAACAAGCAGCAAGGGAAAAGCACTCAGTGCAGTCGTTCTGAAAAGACAATTGGTGTTAGAGAGAATGGCTTCCTTTCCTTAGCAATATATGACACTTTTGGGGCCAGAGAGATGGATCAGCAATAAGATCACTGGCCACTCTTGTAGAGGACCAGGGTGCAATTCTGAGCACCCATATGTGACTCACATGCACTCTGGTTCCAGGGGATCTGATGTTCTTGGACACTGGCCATGCATATGGTATACATTCATGCAAGCAAAACACTCAGACATATTAAATAAAAATAAATGAATAACTACAAAGTAAATGAGTGAACAAATAAATATATAAATATGAAAGAATGTGTAGCTCCTATCTTGTGTTTCACCCAGAATCAGTGGGCTGTTTTTGGCTTGTTCCTCTACTATTTTTTTTAGGAGCTGTTGGTGCAGCCCCTGAGATAACATGACTACCCTCTGCATCCTCTATGTGCACTGTAGCAGGCGACACAGTATGGCAGAGGGTTTATACAACCCGCTTGGAGAGATGTCGTATTAACAAAGGATGTTTGTGTTTGCCATGGCTACTGATGCAAGCTAAACTCAGATATGTTCTTTTCCTTCCACGTCATCCAGGAAGTGGTTGAGATACGTCATAAACACAAATGTAGGATGAATGCATAATTCATATTTTCTTGTTACGTTAGTATAAATGTGTCATCTCTGTGAAGAACATACTTAGCATCCCTGTGGTTTGCTGCTTTATTATCGTTTTAGATTTTTGACTGGTAGCACTTAAGATTGGAGCCAGGGTCTTGCATATGGTAGACAAGTACTCTTGTACCTTACTACATGCCCAATCCTTTCCATGGTTTGATGAGGAAATTCAAGCCATGTAAACTCAAGTATTAAAAGAGAAAACGTCATTGTGGGACTGTCATCGCTCATCACATTCTTATCCCACCTACTTCAAATACTTGCTGAGAAACATTGGTTTAGTAGAAGGTGGGTCCCTGTTTTTTACAGATAAATCCAATGATAAAACCAAAGCACTGTTTACAGCATGAGCTCAGCTTTATTTTTAAATCTTGGCTCTAACCAGGGCAGTGATGCCATTTCTCCTCCTCCATTTAGTTCTCGTTCTCTTGTTAGAATGTTACTCGTGGCCAGCTAGCCAAATGAAAAGTACAGCTTGATTAAGGATCTCTTGTGTCAATAATTTGTGCCTAATGTCTTTAGCTTTCCCATGGGCTGTTGTAGAAAATGGTAAATCTGGTTTAAATGAAATCTGATCCCGTTAATGGTCTAATAGCAGCTGCCGCAGGGTTACGGTGTTTTCAACAGATGTCTCTGTTACATTTTATTCCTACACTTAAGTCTTAGGGTGTTCATATAAATCATCTAACTAAAACTGAACATGTTTGGATAAATGTTTTGTGAAATACTCTATGATAAGACACTTTACCGTCAGTTTAAAACTATTCACATACGATTTTGTAAAGTAAATTATTAATCATGTATATAATATTTCTTAAATAATGATAAATGTCTTGCTCTTTTATAATTTCTTTAAGCTGAGTAATGAGCTTCGTCTCTACACCTAAGAGCTTGGCTTGGTCAGTGTGAGCATCGACCCATCACTGCCTACTGTTATTTGTTTGGCTCCAATAGGCTCTCTTTAGGTTAACAGTAGTTACAAATCTACAAGGACTCTGTTTTCTCTTTCTTACAATACTAATTTGAATCATCATCATGAATCGAGTTAGCTTTTCTGGACTGTGATAATTTGTTTAACTATTTTTTGCAGGCAGGATTTGTTCTGTGCAAAGCACTTGAACTAGATATTTGGATGATCCAGAAGACCTGAAAAAGGGACGTGATATCATGATTATGATGGGAGACATAGATTGTCATGCCATTAGCCTGTTTCTGTACTATGAACAGAATACTTCAGGCATGGTAATTTAAAAAAGAATAGTTCCGCCGGTTCGTGGCTCTGTAGGCCAGACAATTTTTTTTTTTTTTTTTTTTGTTTTTCGAGACAGGGTTTCTCTGTGGCTTTGGAGCCTGTCCTGGAACTAGCTCTTGTAGACCAGGCTGGTCTCGAACTCACAGAGATCTGCCTGCCTCTGCCTCCCGAGTGCTGGGATTAAAGGCGTGCGCCACCTAGGCCAGACAATTTACGCTTGTGGTGACATCTGGTGAACGCTTTCTTATTGCATTGCATTATGGTGGAGGGCCCTGTGGCAAGTGACAAGTAACTAGTTTCAATCTGTTATTCCCTTCATGCAAAACCACTGATACTATTCTGAAGGCTCCACCCTCATGACGTCATCCAATCCTATCTCCTCAAGACTCTATCTCCATACACCACTAACACATGGATTAATGGCTACAGTTTATAGCACAGATATTTAATAAACACATTCAAACCTTAACAGCAGCAGGCATATCATCTCAAACCAATAGGAAAGAAAATGTAGTGTAGCGTGTTAAACACAATGCTACAAGCTTGGTTCCTAAAATTTATCAAGCATGGAGTCACTGGCAGAGCCAAGCTTTCATGGTTGTATGGCAGCTAAATTACCTGAAGTTAGAAGACTACATCCAAGAGTAGGTGTCTGAAGGCAACAGGTGGCAAACAGAACACGTTTCTTCAGTTTGAACTGTCTGTGGGTATTTCTGGAGTGAATAGCACCCTCTTGATGTTCTTCTGTCAATATTTTGGACAGGTACTTCCTCAAAGGAAATCCGTGAGACCTGGCTTGTCCTTTTTATTTGAACTCTTTCTTCTCCGTGGAACATGTGCTTCCAGTGACCTGGTCGTGGGCTGGGCAGCATTTCCCCTGTGCGATAACAACTTTTGTCTAGTGGAAGGAAAATTCAAGTGTCCCCTTCTCCGAGGAAAGTATGACCGGAAACTGGACAGCTTCAGAAAAATTGAAGAATTGATTTGCCAAGATTTGGACCAGTGGCTGTGCAATTTGTATTTTAAGGTTTGCAATATGATGGTTTTGTTTATTAATTTTTTTGAGATTGGATTTGGTATTTTAGCACAGACTATCTTCAAACTCTTGATTCTCATATCTCAGCCTTTTGAGTGCTACCGAGCTGGGATTATAGGTATGTGATATGAGCTCATAATTGGGAAATAACTTGAAGTAAGCCACTTTTGCCTAACCATTGCTTCCTTTCTGGAAGTTGCAAAATTAATAAAGTTTCTTTAAAAAGGTAAGAGTAATTACATCAGATAACTGGTTTCTGATAATGCACATTGATTAATACTTAGAAATAAAGAGTTAAATTGTGAGTTTGTGGGTAAAGTGAAAGAGAATTTAATGCAGTTATGTTTATTGATTAAATCAGAACTCTTACCCAAGCCTCTTGGTTCTCTGCTGTTCACAATCTGTAAATTCACCCTATCACCCCATGAAAGGATGAGTTATTTCCTTACCAAAAGTACTGACCAAGCTTCCCTTGTGTGTTGGGAGTTGCCTGAGATAGGATACAGAAGAGATGAGGTGGGGCTTCTGCCTTCTGAATTATCTTTCTGACAAGAAAGAAATACAAAGATCAGCAGAAGTTGAGTGGCCATGAGAACGCTGTCTCCCTTCGTCACTCCACTCCCAAGCATGCTTTATGTCAAACTCAAATACTTAAAGCAAACAAACTTGGGCATACATATTTGTATATGTTTAGCTTTTGTGCAGTGCAGAACCTAGCCTTTTAACAACATGACAGTACATAAATCCACTGTAGGCAAACGTCATTATCCAGAGAAGAAAATGGTTGCATAT
Organism: Arvicola amphibius; assembly: GCF_903992535.2. Taxonomy (NCBI): domain Eukaryota; kingdom Metazoa; phylum Chordata; class Mammalia; order Rodentia; family Cricetidae; genus Arvicola; species Arvicola amphibius. Next base: position 137,965,394 of record NC_052052.2, on the reverse strand, counting down.
GTTAAGAATAAAGTGAACCACCTGTTTGTAGTCTATTTATTTTGTTTTCTGTGTCTAAACTTGTTCTTAATTATAGTATTTTCCCAGGTTGACTTTATCATAAAGTGCAACTGAATTTTTTCTTTGCTTACACATCTGATTATCAACCATCTGTCTGTCTATCTCTCTGTCCTCCCATTTATATCTATCTATCTATCTATCTATCTATCTATCTATCTATCTATCTATCCATCTATCCATCCATCCATCTATCTATCTATCTATCTATCTATCTATCTATCTATCTATCTATCATCTATCTATCTATCTATCTATCTATCTATCTATCTATCTATCTATCTATCTATCTATCATCTATCTGTCTGTCTATCTATCGTCTATCTGTCCATCCATCTATTTATCATCTATTTATCTACTTATTTACCTACTTAATTGATGTACCTGGTAAAGATATTTCCAGGAAATGTCTAATTTTGGTCTTAGGTTTGAGAGTTTCCTGTATGTCTTGAGGGATTGCTTTTTCTGTTACTTTTATATTTATGGTGAAATTTTCTAGTATTTTCTTTTTAGGGAATCCCCTTAGAGTATTATGCTGAAAAACCATATTGGGGTTGTCTAGAGAACTGTTAGGGAGATAGTTCTAACCTAGATATATGCCTTCCTAGCCATTGCGGAAAGAGTGTTATCCTGAGATAAATCTGTCACTGAGATCCACAGGGAAAGAAATCCTCACCGTTCTCTGAGAATTTGTACCAATTATTTTGAAGTGGTGCTTCAAGTATTAAAGGTCACTTACAGCTCCTACCAATGAGGAACATTGATTTATATAAGCCTGAAATTGAAGAGGGATGCAGGAGTGTACATAACCACCCAAAACTCCCTAACGAAACAGCTTTACAACTGTAGTCTTAAACATTACACCATGAATCAAAATAAACTGAAAATTAAAATACAGTCACAATATGAGGAATCTGCAAATGTGCATGTGTGTGTGTATGTGTGTGTGCATGCGCACGTATACGCTCACATACATATACATACACACATGCACACACACACACACAAGTTCACATTTGAGTTTTGGTATTTCCTATAGTACTGTCTTGTTTGACATGGTATCTCAGTAACACCCAGAGCTTCTTCTTTCCACTAGAGAAGCTGGCCAATGAGCCCTTAGAACTCACCTTTTTCTGCCTCCTGCTCTACCCTATCCATCTCTAGGGTGACAGGCATGGGCTGCTCTACTTGGCTTTTATGTGGTGCTGGAGATCTGAACCCAGGAACTCATGATTGCATCACGATGATCTCAACCAATGAGCTATCTCCTCACCCATGGAACCTGCGATTTTTAACTGATTTTTTTTAATTTTTCTTCTTTATTTCTTTTTTTTTTTCCATCTCACTGTAGATGCCTGGGGTGGAACTCAAGGCCTCACATTTGCCAGGCAACTGCACTGTGGGCTACACCAGCCTTTAATTTTCATATTAACTGGTACTTATAGCTCAGTGTTCTATAAATTATAGCCTTGAAAGTTGGCACTGGATTCATCAAAAACAATTCATATAGTCCTGGTATTAATCGCAAGATTATTAGGTTGAGGGTAAATCAAGATTTAAAATCTACAAGACAAAAAGTTGCATATTAAACTGTATTAAAATAATTTGGCTGGAGCACAATCTACTTGTATTTAAAGAGCATTTTCTCCCGTTTTTAATTAAGTAAAACACAGTGGGGGAAAAGTAATGCTGTTACCTACAGTGCTTGCCAGGCCAGTATATATCACACATAGATGGAATTCATCACCAATTCCACTACTTATTAGATAATGTTTGAACTGTTGCCTTCTAGATCTCTAGTTGGGGAGGAAGTCCACTTAACCGACAAGCATAATGGCATAGCACAAGGCCTATGATTTTTCTGACTGAGAGGAAAAATAAGTGGGGATGAAGACACTTTGTCATAAAGATGCAAACAGGAAATTCTTATACAAAAATTATGTGTTTCTTTACATAAAATTCCTTAATAGTTGGATTTTTCCAGTAGGAGTTTTCTCAAGAGCAATCTGTTATGATTAGGACTAGGGAGATGCTCGGGAGGTAAAGTGGCTTGCCTTGCCAGCTTGAGGTCCTGAGTTTTGATCCCTAACACAAAATAAACCATACCCGAGACTAACTCCCCCCACCTCCAAAAATCACTCGATAGGGCGACATTTGTAAACTCAAACAGTGGGGAGAGGTGGGGTCAAAGAGGAGGGACTCTTGCAGCCCACTTGCCATCCATCCTTGCCATTTCCAGGTTCAGTAAGAGGCCTTGTCTCAAAAACATAAGTAGAGAGTGACGGAGGCAAAAGCACCATGTCAGCCTCTGACTTTCCCAGGCATGTGCACACCCACCCACCGCCAACCCACCTCCCCACCTCCCCACCTCCCCACCAACCCACCTCCCCACCTCCCCACCTCCCCACTAACCCACCTCCCCACCAACCCACCTCCCCACTTCTCCACCTCCCCACCAACCCACCAATCCACCCACCACCAACCCACCTCCCCACCAACCCACCTCCCCACCTCTCCACCTCCCCACCCCCCCACCCACCCCATCCCCCCTCCCCACCTCCCCCCCCCCCCCCCCCCCCTCCCCCCTCCCCCACCTCCCCACCCCCCCACCCCCCCCCCGCCCCACCCCCCCACCTCCCCACCTCCCCACCCCCCCACCCACCCACCCACCACCTCCCCACCTCCCCACCTCCCCACCAACCCACCTCCCCACCTCCCCACCAACCCACCTCCCCACTTCCCCACCTCCTCACCAACCCACCAATCCGCCCACCACCAACCCACCTCCCCACCTCCCCACCAACTCATCCCCCACCAACCCACCAACCCTAAGGAAAGTTTTCATCAAGTAGTGGATGAAAATAAAAAAAAAAAAAAAAATAGCAGATGACATAAAAAAGCAAAAAAGATGATGGAACAGAAAAATGTTTTTACAATTTAAGTATAGAGGAGATTAAAGAATCCAGGGTAATCCTCGCTTCCCTTTTCCTGCAGGGTCAGTGGGTGGGAGGAAAATGCTATGATACCGGCCAGACAAAGCCAGAGCTCATGACTTCACCCTGACCGCTATTGTTGTCCCTTGTCATTAGGGGCAGTAACTGGAGCCCTCAGGAGGAGGCTGGCAAGCAGCTCTAGTTTAGTCCGCTTGCATGTGTGCAAGGCCTGAAGAGGAGAGCTTGTGCAAGCGAGAAAGGCTGAAACCTTTTCCCAAGGAAGTCCTCCCCCCAGATCCTCAGCACGCTCAGTCTTTCCCTCGGCGCTTTGTTATCTTAAACATGGGAAGAAAAAGTGCACAGTAAACACCCATCTGTTCACTCAGCACTGTTCCTGCTCTTGTCGTTTCTCTCTTGGCTTAGACTATTGTTTCTTAGAGATAATAAAAACCAGATGAATATTTGCTAGTTTCATCCCAGTATGAAGTTTAGTCCATACAGCGCTTTCTTATAAAATATTAAAAATAAAAATTAGGCATATAAAGCACATGATAGTATTTTAAATGATTATGGAGATCATTTAACCTTTATAATTTAACCAGCCAAAATCCTTCAGAGTTTGGAAAAGTGAATTGTACTTTTAGATATCTCAAAATCCCCCATTGTTCTAGAGGAGTTTTAACTATGTAGGTAATATTTGCAACGGTTTCTATTAACTGATTTATCTCTTAATAGGTAATTAAAACTCCTTTGCATTTGAGTGATCAAAAAAGCCATGAGAGCCGCAGGCAGCTTTCTCCCGAACGTCCTGTGTGCTTAATGGTGGAGGCAGAGAATGCAGAATTCGATTTGGATAATACAGCTGGCCCTTCAAAGAAAGAAGCCCCAAGAAACACTCAAGCTGCAATAGACGGCGCCATCCACTCTTCCCAGGGTCGGTTGACTTATTTTCTTCAGCATTCCAATATAGTGTTCTGAATTGTGTCACACTGAATGGAGCTAATTAAGAAGTGTTTATTTTCTAAGAAGGCATCTTCTAAACTGAGCCATATAGAGAGAATATAGCCAATGACAAGAATCTTAAGTTTTACATCTTGTTGTCTATTATGCAAATAAGCATAAAACTATTTCCTTGACTTGAAACACAAACCATTCTTCACAACCCCATTGTTTGGTGACTGCTTTTTCGCTGCTTTTTGGAGTTGTGGGGTTAATTGGCTTCTTTTGGGTCTCCTGTTTACAATTTCAGCTTTCTTGAATGTTTTTTTGAGAGTAGTAACCAAACATGTGAGTCTAAAAGATAAAGTATTCACAGGGCAAAGTTCACAAGTAGTATAGTTTATGCTGTAGGGCTTTATTTTTGAAGATTGGTTTTATCAAATACTAGTTCTATCAAGTTTTTCAATATTCAATTTTCAGAAGAGCCTTGTTTGAAATTATCATTTGCAGCACAAAGTTATTACCTATTACCTTTTAGTAATAACTTTTAGGTTTTAGTCATGGGTTTTTGTAAATGGATGAATACTCTAATAGTAAATAGCATCAGCCCACCTGACATGTGTGATGGAGTGGCAGCTCGTGCAGAACTAGCAGTCACAGTCTTATGGCAAGGAGGGGCACTCATACTAATTACTAGTAACAAACCCTGTAGTGAGTATTTTCTTTGAAATTGTCAATTGGTTTAATTATACAGTAAAGAAAATAACACAACATGTACGAATACTCCATCCTTGATTTTGGCAATTATGTTTTGCTGTATTTCCCTTATATAATTTCTTTTTATTTTAGTCTTCTCCTCTTCCTCTGAGTGTTTGCACTGTGTATATATGTGTGTGTGTGTGTGTGTGTGTATGAATATATATGTGTGTATGTGTGGGTATGTATGTGTGTATGCTTGCATGCATATGGGGGGGTATGCATGTATATGTTGTGTGTATGCATGCATGTTGAGGTTACACTTGTTTGTGTGTGTGTGTGTGTGTGTGTATGTGTGTAGGCATGCCATGGAGGCCAGAAATCAACACTGAGTATCATGAATGACTCTCTCATTATTATTATTATTATTATATAATAATAATAATATTGTTGTTATTATTATGGTTTTTGAGACAAAGTTTCTCTGTGTAACAGCCCTGCTATCCTCGAACTCACTTTATAGAGCAGGCTGGCCTTGAACTCACAAAGATCTGCCTCCCTCTGCTTCCCAAATGCTGGGATTAAAGGTATGTGCTACCACTGTCCAATTTCCACCTTATTTTTTGAGGCAGGGTGTCTCCCTGATTGATGGAGGACTCTCATTGGTTAATAAAAAAACTGCCTTGGCTTTTTGATAGGGCAGAGTTTAGATAGGTGGAGTAGACAGAACAGAATGCTGGGAAGAAAGGAAGTTAGTCAGATGCCATGCCTCTCCTCAGTGAGACAGACGCCATGAAGCCAGCCACCAGGTTAGACATGCTGAATCTTTCCCGGTAAGACACCACCTCGTGGTGCTACACACTTTACTAAATATGGGTTAAAGCAAGATGTGAGAATTAGCTAATAAGAGGCTGAAACCAATGGGCCAGGCAGTGTTTAAATGAATACAGTTTGTGTGTTGTTATTTCGGGTTTTAAGCTAGCCGTGCTGGAGCCGGGCAGGACAAAAAGCAGGCCTGCCTGCAGCTTCTTTTACACCTGATTACATTCGACTGGCTCACTAGCCGTGAGCTCAGAGATCCTTCTCACTCTGCCGCCCTCAGCTCTGAGATTACAGACACCTGCCACCATATCTAGTTTTGTTTTTAATGTGGGTCCTGGGGAATCAGATGAAGGGTCTCATGCTTCTGGAGTCAGTACTTTCCCACTGAGACAAGAGCTAAGACATTGAGAAGAGAAATAGAATGCAGGGAGGAAATAGGTTCCAGGTCAAACTGCAACTGATTAGTTTCAATGAAGGAGGGAGGGGATGTAGAGACAAAGCAAAGCTCTCTGAGAGAGAGAGAGAGAGAGAGAGAGAGAGAGAGAGAGAGAGAGAGAGAGAGAGAGAGAGAGAGAGAGCGTTTAGCCACGATTCTGGAATAGGAAGCTGGCACTTCTCCATTATGATCAAACTGGCCGCATGATGCCGCCTCTGGTTCACCTCTACCTTGCTGAGTTTTTGCTTGCTTGTTTGTTTGTTTGTTTTTGTTTTCTTTTGATTAGTTGATTAGTTGGCAACTTCAAACTTCTCAATAAGTGATTAACACCTGTTAAGTCATGTTTGGAACTTTTTACTTCCTTAGGAGTGATGTCTTATTGGGCACAGCAGGATTCCACCGACTGCTAGGTTCAAGTCATGGTTTGCTCCTCTCAAGCAGAGGTTGAGCCTGAGCCTTGGACTTTCTTATCCTCTCTGACATTTTGCTTGCTTGTGACTCAGCTGACATCATCAGTTAAGGACCACTGAGATGCCACACTCTCTAAAATCATGTGGACCTGAAAATGTTACATTAAAATTTTACACAAAGAATACATAAAGATCAAATTATATAATACTGACCTTAAATATTGAAGATAAATTAGGGCCCAGGTATATATTGAATCATGTAATAAATTCCACAGCTATAAAGCAATTTGAACTAAGTGTATTATTTACACCCTTCAGAACTTACATTTAATTTACTTGTAACAGGAAGGAGCATGGAAGTGCATCTTGAGCTATTTTGGGGAGTTAAAAAGTAGACGTGATCATCCTCAAAATGCGTTTGTAGCTGAGTGCAAGCATTTTGTATTGGGATGTAAAAGATTTAAGCCCCTAATGTTTTTTGTTTGTTTTTTTGGGGGTGTTTGTATCTTGGTGTCTCTGCCCTTAAGAGTGCATTAGTAGAAATGGGTGATACAGAAAGTACCTTTGCTATCACCAAACAGCTCTGTAATCTCCCAGGATTTAAAACTGCTGGGATCTGTCTCATCTAGCCAACCTGAAGACACTCCCTAGACACAGCCTCTTAAGCACCGACCTCCAGAGCTGCAAGAAACAAAGGCTTTCCTTCTGAGCCCTGTCAATGCTGTTCTAGTGGAGCTGCAGGAAATGGACTGTGACACTGGAAACCGGAGATGTTGAAAAGGGAGACACTGTCAGAGCTTCTCTCGACGGGGGAGATCATCACCCAAAGAAAAATAAAGCAAGAAATAGAAAGGGGAGGATTGTGACGTCATTGGACTAAAAAGAAGAGAAAGCATGCCATTGATCTTGCTTGAATATCAAGTTCAAAAGGTCAACTCTGAAGTCACTGAACACTGTAAGATATGTGCACTTGTAGAATGTATTACTTTAAAAAAATATTTTAGTATAACATCGTCTTATTTTAGAATTCTTAACGTTTAATATGGTGGGTTCTGACTTAAATAATGATATTTCCTACCACTGATATTTTTATCTAGTTTTAGGATACTGAGGAGAAGATTAAAAGTAATTACTTTTGGACCACTTTTTCACCAGATACTTTTTGCTTTTTTGTCTTTCCTAGGACAATATGGGTACATTCCCTAGATGAGACACACCATGCTATGAACTTGACTTTTAGAGCACTACCCCCAGCTCTGCTCAAAGAGGACAGGTGCACACTGGGAAAGAAGAACACCAACACATTTTGTATGCAAATGCAATACGCACCGAATGAGAGAATTTCTTAGGCTTTGCTTTAGAAAAAACTGATTGTTGTTTTGCTTTGCTCTGAGCTCAGAGACTAATGTAAGTTTCATGTTCAAAGGTGGTAGAAGGGCTGTCTCCTTCTGTCATGAGCAGATTTATACAAAACCAGAACACAAAAAATTCCTCCCAGTACATATGTCCTCTATTGCTTGATTTTATTTATTTTTCTTGGAAGCTCCTCAGCTTATTGTTAGTGGCTAATATCTGCCAGGGGCTTATATTCTGTTATATCAGGGCTGTGGTACAGTGTGCTGTTTGTTGTCACTGATGTGTTACTAAGAGAGTTAATAATGGGTAAACAAACACAACATGTGGTAATTCATTTCAAATTAAAACTTTATTAAACCCTGGCTTGATGACTTTCTGGCTATTTACAACTGAAAGAAGGAAATGTGGGGAAGTTGGGACCACGTGGTATACTTATGGACATGAAATTTCTACCTGAAAAAATGTATTTATGATCTTCAACAAGCTGTCTTGTATTGGTAGGTTCCATATGCAATTTGTCAAATCTACTATTCTGTCCCCAAATCATAAAGAAGTGGCTTTCATGTTCCCTTGCAAGAGTGTACACACTCTTTCCCAAAAGGATTTTGCACATAGTTCATGGTTGATGTTTTCAACATGTAACTACATGGATGCCTGGGAGCAGGAAATATTTATAAAGGGCTGGAAGAAAATATCGATGGTATAACTTTTGTGATCTCCATCTTTCAAGTCGTCTTACTTTTTAGGCTAACCGCTAGAGAAATGGTGATTCTGTTTGACAATTTGTTTTGCATATGGATGTCTTGCAAGAACAACAGTTCCTGGCAAGGTCTGTGGATGCTTTGTGATTCTGAATGCAAAAGAATTTTATTGTGCAGTCACAATGAACAAACCTCACTGTTACATGTTGTGGAGTTGTTAACCAAAAGTGTCCATCTCTTGACCTTCAGAGATTTACTTGAGGCTTTTTACTCCATTATGATACAAACATGTCTACACGGCCAGTAGGAAGCGTGGATTCTTTCAGTATCTTTTCCATAAAGAGTTGGCAGAACTTCTGGGGCAGAATACAGACCCAGAGAAGGAGCAAGTGTAGTTGGAAAGTGAGGGAACAATTGTGAGAAATGTGTGCTGTTGAGGAGTCATATTTGTCCTCTGTCCTAGTTAGCTCCAGCCCTCCTTGCTTGAGCATACTGTAAAAGACAACTGGTTTTTTATTAGATGATATTAGATATTAGATGAGGCAAAGCTCTCATCTATCTATCTATCTATCTATCTATCTATCTATCTATCTATCTATCTATCATCTATCTATCATCTATCTATTATCTATCATTTATCTATCTATCTATCTATCATCTATCTATCTATCTATCTATCATCTATCTATCTATCTATTATCTATCTATCTATCATCTATCTATCTATCTATCTATCTATCTATCTATCTATCTATCTATCTATCTATCTATCATCTATCTTTCTCCCCCTCCTAACACTTCCCTGTCAATAGCTATAAATCACATCACCTAGAAGAGGAAACAAAGAACCATTTGTTGATTATAATAGAGTCTATGACATCAGAAGACCAGAATTAGGATTTTTCCATTTTACAGTGATAGAGAAACATTAAGTAGCTAGTAGAAATTTTCTGTCCATTACTGAGTTGCTATTTTCTCAGACTAGTTATGGATAGCATGGTTCTCTTTCCTGACAGTGGACAGCAGCATGGAGCCAGAGCTGTAGTCAGCCTCATGGTCACAAGGAGACATTTTGCCAGATGCTAGGTCTCTTAAATTCACTTTCTAAAGGATATTTTTAACTTCAGCTGGATTTCTCAGTGCATAACCCCATCATCAATCCTGGAGTACTCTCTTCCATGGTGTAGCCCACATTGCACATGACAAGTGTCTGACAGTATGTAGGTTTTCTATTTAAAAACAGACCACCTAACTTGGCTGGAATAGGAGGGGTTGCCACAGTCCAAAAGCAGCCCTAGTGAGCATTAACTCATATAAAAATTGAGTAGTATGAAGCAGACATTTCCTACAGCAACAGTATAACAGACTTAGTGAAGCCGTAAATTGTGTCCACAGAAGCTGTAAATTGTGTTCACATATTAGTGTCCTTGGAGCAGTTACCATTTCTCCAGTCTTTATTTGCTTGTTTGTTTGTTTGTTTGTTTGTTTTGAAACAGTGTATGGTGAAGCTGGCCAGGCTGATCTTGAACTCACTATGCAGTTGAAGATGACCTTCAGCTTCTGATTCTCCTGCTTCACCTTTGGAGCATGGGGGTTACAAGTGTATGCCCACACTGGGTTTAAATGGTACCTTGGGTTGAATTGAAGGCGTTGTTTGCTAGGCAAAGACTATCCCAGTGGTGTCTCACCTCTGGATCTCGTTGTCAGTTTTAAATTATGCTTTTAGTTTTCTTAATGCCGAGTTTTTTCTGACAAGTCCTTTCAGGAATATGTTCGCTGCAAATATTTTCTCCTCACCTGCCTTTGACCTTGCTGGTTTTTTAGCCCCGTCTTTCATAAAATGAGCCTCCTGGATTTTGATTAAGTCCTGTCCATCAGGCAAAGTCGATTAATCTTTTCGTGTCATGCCTTCAAACTCTGCCTTGCTTCTGTTCACAAGACTTTCTGCTTTCTTCTGAAAGTTTAGATGGATGATTCATTTGAAGTTTGGTTTTTGAATTAAGGACATAGTTGAGATCAACTTGGCGGGGGGAGGTGGTGTTCTTTGCACAGGAAAGTCAACTTCTAATATCCTTTGCAGACATAGTTTTTATAAGGTTGAGTTGCCTTTGCATGCTGGTCAAAAATCAACTGACCAACATTTTTAAATGGCTGCTAAAATTCTTTGTCATTTCTAATGAGTACAGAAATCCTCAAGATTCCTGGTTAATCCCAATGCCTTACTCCTTTCTTGGTCTTAAGCCCTGAAGAAAGACTTAAGACTTATTTTTGAAGTTATTTTCTTCAATTTCTTTGTTGGTGGTTTATTATAATACTAGAACCTTAAAAATCAATCAGTTATACGTTTATTCTTTCATTTAAAAACTGTAGTTTTCCTTTGCTTCCTTCTCTTTCTTCTTTCTTTTCTTCCTTTTTCTTATTTCAGGACCTTTCTAGGTAGCTCCATGGGAGGACTGTGCCAAGTTGTCTGTCCAACAGAACACAGTGAGAGGACAAACAGGTCAAAGCACTATCAGTGGGAGAAGCAGAAGCACAGCGAGGACAGCAAGGACACTCCCCATTAAGCTGAACATCCTTTATCTGCATGCTTAGGAAGCAAGAGCTAGCAGGTCAGGAGAGTTACCAGGGTTAGCTGCCTTCTCTGTGACAAACAACAGCTTGTGAGTGTTGGGGTCAAGTTTCTGTAGCCAGTTTTAACTAGATCTCCATGTTACATTGTGAAAGTTCCAGTCTGCAATTTATACTGAGCTTCGATAAGACAGAGTTATTGTTTATGATTGTTTTACTGTTTCTTCAATTTATAGTCTCACTATATGGTTTGTGCTGGCCTTGAATTAACAATCCTCTTGTCTCAGTCTCCTAGAACTTCTTGAAGGTATTAGTTATCTGTATCATATATGTGTATATGATGTAGATGTGTGTATATAATGCTTATATATCAATCTCCCTTCCTCCCCCCCTCTCTCTCCTCTCTCTCTCTGTCTCTCTGTCTCTGTCTCTCTCCCTCTCCCTCTCCCTCTCTCTCTCCTCTCTCTGTGTCTCTCTGTGTCTCTCTGTGTCTCTCTGTCTCTGTCTCTCTACACACACACACACACACACACACACAATAATTTGTCAGTTGTTACCCCATTGCTGTGGAAGAATCCTGAAATTATGAATCTTGAACTTGAAAACAGTCCACAGGATGTTGCTGATAACAGTTGAAGCTGAGCTTAGGGACACATGGTCTGAGATAGTTCCAGGTTACAGACGACCATCACCACTGCAGAGAGCTTCCAAAGAAAGAGCACTTCTACACGAGATAGCCATAATTGGAAGTATTTTTGAATGACTACTTAGAAATCCCATTTGTTGAAACTTTAAAGTAAATGCTAGACTCCACGGCATTTGGTCTGGAGGATTATTTTGTCTTCAGATAGCATCCATAGGTCCAAATCCTTCATCTGAGTACAAAACTGAGCCTCAGGGAACCACAGTGTGTTTCAAAGTGATTCATCTGCATAAAGAGCTAATTACCTGCATTTTAAAATGTCTTTACTTAAGATATGGAAATGCACGAAATATTATAAGTCACAGAAAAGCTTCAAAATTCTTTAATTTAGATCCCCCTTTTTAATGCAGTAATTGATACTTTTTCTTCCTATCCCCACGCCCTCTTGCCTGTTTCATTCCCCTCCTCTTGCTTTCCTTTAAGCATCGATGTGGTCACTGTCTAGGCTTCTTTGCAAACGGAACAAGCCTTCTGGTAGCTGTAACGCCAAACTCCCTAAACAAACTTAGTTGAGCAAATTCTTCTCAGTTGGAACTGAGCTAGCTCTCCTACCATTAGTGGATTGCGTAAAAAACAAAAAAGAAAAAAATCATTGTAATTTGTTTTCATCTTGAGCTTATTTTCTAGGGCTCTTCACCATCCCTCACAGCCTTTCACGTTTAATCCACTTCCATCTCAAAGCCATGTCTGAAGCCTCTGGTGCTGAGAAAGCTTGAAGCAGACACGCAGGCCCGCAAGTCCGTAGATTGGTTTTGACAGAACTGTGGTGCAGAGCCCTGCCTGGGCCCACAGTGATGCTAGCTGACAGCCCCTCACTGCTCCTGGAAGGAGCGAACATGTGGAAGGAATTGCTCTTTCACATTTCACAGTTTGTCATTTCCTCTGCAGGGCAGCCCCTGACCCTTCCAGAGATCCTGACACCCATGCAGGAAGTGTTCCCACTGATGTAAAGGAAGTGGAGAAGCAGTTAATGCCAAGAGCAGAGGGAAGAGGGCGTGTCGAAAAAGATGTGAGAGACAGAGAGATGGGAAGGCCTTAAAACGTTTCCAGCAGGTTAGACTGCGCTGTATTCTTTCCTGTGAGCAGTGCCCACAGATCTGCCGCTGTTCAAGGAGTCAAAACTTTGTAGGGGAGCTACCTTAGGACCCCTCCTTCCTCCCTGTGTTTCATTTGAAAAGTCGAAGTGACAATAAAAACAGATGTGTCACATGCAAATTATGAAAACCAAGGTCGGAGGAAAAGATGCAGATAGACGTTTGTTCCCTTACTTTAGACATGGGGTGTGTGTTTTCAATTACAGAGTAGGGGTTAGAGCCGCAGCATAATACAGCTTGAGATTTCAGACCTGTTTCTATGCTCAGTGTTTTGTGTGGCCTCATGCATCCTCCCTATTGATCAAACAGTCCAGCAAAGGAACACCAGGGCTGAGGGCTAGATTGTCAACCACACTACTCTGACATTCCTTTTTCATGCATGGCCATGGTCCATCCCCAAAATCCAGATCATCCGTGTTTCAGGAATGACGAAGGAACTCAGTTTTGAAAGCACAGGCATGCATCATTTAACAACAGGATTATCTTCTGAGAGATGGATTGCTAGACAATTTTGTCACTGTGAGAATGGTAGAGTGTGTTTGCATGGACCAAGATGGTTGAGGGCCCGACACATCTGGGCAGTGTGGGAGAGTGTATCCCTTTTAGTGCCAGTCACTTACCGAAGGTTTGTTACGTGGTACATTTTTAAGTATTTGGAAACATTTTCCAGGATATATATTTGTCTAAGAGCACTCTTTAATTAAGGAACAATATTTTACTTCTCCCGTTCCACTCCCTGATTATGTTTTATGGATATGTATGATATGAATATATATGATAGATATGTTCCTTAATCTTTTCAGATGAGTGTGCTCACTGTACAAGCATGGTGTACATATACATATACATTAATATATATTCATAATCATTCATAAGGATATACTCTCATTTGTCTTTGGTCAATTTCTCTCATTTAGTCTGTGCTTCAGAATTACATGAATGTCTAAAGCAGTGACATACAAGTAGATAAAGGCAATAGATCACTAGGCTGTGGTTCTTGGCTGAACGCGAGCCACTGAGATGGACCTATCAGTATAAGAAAATGAGAGCACTTTGAAATAGCCTCAGGAGCAGCGGTTTAGGCAGGGAGAGTTATCGTGGTGCTTTGATGGGACCCACTCATCTCTGTCCCCACTATTTAATCTGAGGTTCCCAGGGGTGCTGATAGCTGAACACAGACAAAAGTAGAAATAAGGAGCTGTAGGGATAAAATATACTTTCAGTCTACTTTTGCGGACCTATGAGTCATGATGAGCCAAACCAAGACTGGCTGATGAGGATCTGCCTCTGAGACATGACAAAGTGGCTGCCAGTCAGATGGACCTTGCAGTGGCTATGATTTGTTTCACGGGCTTTTAGTTCAGGCTCTTGGTGTAGCCCACAGAAGATGGCATCTCCTTTGGCCAGTTCTGGTCTTCCAAAAAGGATGAATGAAAGATAGAGGAGACTGGGAGACATGCAGAAGGCTATCATTAACTTTTTATTTATCTACTTGTCTGTCTTGTGATTCTGGGTACAAATGTGGGCATGCGCACGGCACAGCTGACCTATAGAGGCCAGAGAACCGCCTCAGGTGTTGCCCTTTCCTTCTGCCTTATTTGAGTCAGGATTCTTGCTTCCTGCTGTGAATGCCAGGCTAGCTGGCCCTTCAGCTTCAGGTTAGCCTTCTGTTTCAACCTTCCATTTCACCATAGGATTTTAAAATTTCCATTTTACCAGTTTCTTTTTTTTATGGTTTCTATTTTGGATGTTAAGTCAAATACCATTTTAGATATCTTTCTATCTTTTAAGATCACTTTTTATCTTTTAAATGCATGTATATTCTGAAGGTTTTATATATGTGGCTTTATATATGAGGCTTAGCTCAGTTCTCTCCCCATGAAAATATCAGATTGTTCTGGTGCCATGAGTTCAAACTATTTTTCCCTCATCAGGTTGGTTCGATACCTGTCTTGAAAATTAGCAACTCGGCACAGTTCTGCAGAATACTGTTATTTTTGCCATTAGCTTCATGACCTAATGACCTTCATGGAGTTATCCCCTCACTCTGCTAACTCCACAGTGTACCCCGAACAGTAAAAACACAGAGACAGATATTGGGGTTCAAGCTGAAGGTCAGAAAAGCGAAACAGCCAAGCCACTAGAAAAGTCTTACGTCTACCAAGGTACCATTTTGGTTTCTTTGTCAAAAATCAGGTGTTCATAGGTGTGTGGATTAATGTGAGGATCTTTGATTTAATTTCATTGGTCCTCCTGTTTTTATGCCAACACCAAGCTGTTTTTATTACCAAGCTCAATAGTAGAGTTTGAAGTCAAAGATGGTGATGCCTCCAGAAGTTCCTTTACTGTATAGGATTGTTTTAAATATTCTGAATTTTTGTTTTTCCATATAAAATTTAGTATTGTTCTTTAAAGGTCTATGAAGAATTGTGACAGGATTTTGATGGGGATTGCACTGAATCTGTTGGGGGTTGCTTTTAGTAAGAGTGCCATTTTTGTTATGTTGAACCTACATGTGCAAGAGCATGGAAGATATTTCCATTTGCTGATATCTCTTCAATCTATATCATCAAAGACTTAAAATTCTTGTCATTCTGGTCTTTCACTTGTTTGGTTAGATGTATCCCAAGATATTTTATTTTTGTGGCTATTGTAAAGTGTAATGTTTCTCTGACTTCTTTCTCATATTATTTATGATGTGTTTAAATAAATAAATCAACATTTTGTAAATTTGAGTCCAAAAATTCTGTACATGTTTTGCGAAGCTTCTACCTAAGTATTTTATTTTGTGTTTCATAATTATAAATGGTTCTTCGTTTTAATTTTGGTTTTAGAAACCTCATACAGAAATGTGATTTTATGTGTTTTTCATAAAACTTTTTGTGTGTATTTATTGAAAACTTATTTTTAAAAATTATACTAATGTGTAGATACCATTTTACAAGAGTGCAGATGCTCTCGCATTCCAGAAAAAGGTGTCGGATCCCCTGGAGCTGGAGTTAATAGAGGTGAATGAGGGGTTGGCTGTAAGTTGCATGATTTGGGGGATGGGGACCACACTCAGGTCTTCTGCAAGAGCTTCAAGCTTTCTTACCTGCTGAACCATTTCTCCAGCTCTGTTGCTTGAAATTTTACATTGAATATAATGTCATCTTCTAATACAGCCATTTTCAATTGTTCTGGTACAAACATATGTCTGTACCCTTAAGTCACTGTAGAGTCCTCATTATTGCCAAAAGTACCTACACTATGCTAACAGCAGCAGTGAGAAAATAGGTCTTTGTTGTATATGTGTACATATGTGTGTTTTGTAGTGTATGCATGTGTATGCACATGTGTTTACCTGTGCTCATGCATAAGGAGGTCAGAGATCAAGGTTGGGCATCTTTTTGTCTTTCTCAATTGTTCCTCACCATGTCTTTTGAGGCAGGGTCTCTCATTGGAATGGAAACTTGCTATTTCAGCTAGGTTGGTTTGCTAGTGAGCTGCAGGGGTTCTCCTCTTCCTGCTACCACAACTGGCTTCATAATTCCATAGAATTTTGCTTTATTTGCTAAATACAATCAAATGGCTTATGCAAATGAGACTACTAAGGCAGGGTATTGAAACATTTGAATCCATGTTCTATGCCTAAACGAAACCCCACAGTTCCCTTGTCCACACTTTTTTCATATGATGTTGATTTCAGTTTGCTAAGATTCAATCTGTAGAAGACTTTTTTTGCAGCTAGGCTTATTTAGAGATACCCATCTGCTGTCTTTTATTTTGTCTTTTCTTCATCTGGTTTTGGTGTCAAAGTTGTGGTAGCTACACAAAACAACTTAGTAAGCATGTGTCCCTCTATTTTCTAGAACATATTGTGTAGGTTAATAATAGAAGGTCCCTCACCAGCTCATGTGTTGACTGTTGAGTCCCCAGGAGGTGACACTTTGTGGAGGTGGTAGAAACTTAGGAGCTTGGTCGTAGATGGAGGTAGTACTCAGTTGAAGGTGTGCCTCATGCCTTTGGAGGTGATTCCTGATCTGGTCTTTTCTCTGCTTCCCCTCTAAATGTGGTGAAGACTCTGCTCTCTACATACTCATGTCTTGAATTGTCCTCAACCCCTTTGTGAGTCTTGCTAGTTTATCAACTTTACTGCTTTTAAAGACCCAGTTTTTGTTCTGTTGTTTCTTCCTTTCTCTTGACTCTGTACTCAATGATTTATATTCATATTTTGATCATTTCCTGCCTTCTACTTGCTTTGGATTGTTTGATGTTTTTCCGGTTGGACCTTAGATGCCTAATTTTCTTCCTTCCAGAGTGTTTAATGCTCTAAGATTTCTTCCCAGC
This sequence comes from Arvicola amphibius, assembly GCF_903992535.2. NCBI lineage: Eukaryota > Metazoa > Chordata > Mammalia > Rodentia > Cricetidae > Arvicola > Arvicola amphibius. Next base: position 137,948,350 of record NC_052052.2, on the reverse strand, counting down.
ATGGCTTCAATTCATCCCATTAATGTGAACTTTTTGATTTTCATTAATACTTTATCTTTAAGCCCCAGGTTGTTTAGACTTGCACTGTTGAGTTGCTAGATGTTCACAATTTTCCTTGTTGCCTTTTGTTTCTGATTGCTAGTTCAGCCTCATTATAATCACGGGACATGTTCTGTATGATTTCCATTCTTCTAAATTTCATGAGGCTTGCTCATGGTCCAGAATGTACTTGTAAACTACCCATGGGCACTTGGTGGAGACTGATATACTTGTGTGTGTGTGGATGTGGGTAGATTCTGTTTATTGGTTGTGTTTGTTAGATCAACTATATCTTTGATGTAGTTTGATCATCATTTAATTTTATCATTTGGGGGAAGGGAGAGTTTAATTCTTTAACTATAATTGATAATTTGTTCCTCTTCAGCCCTATTTGTATTTTGTAGTTGTTGACATTCCACTATTTGTCCATAAATTCTTGATATTTTAACATTTTTTGGGACATTAATAATTTAGCTATTATTTAATATTCTTTACACGTGATAATCTTTTTTGCTTAGAATTTTCTTTTTATCTTACATCAGTATTGTGACTCCTGACTTCTTAATGCTAGTGAGTAAATGATTTCGTCTTTTCATTTTTTAGTTTAATTTTTCATTCAGTAATTATTACATACTAATAATTATTACATAATTAGAGCATTTTTCAAAAGCTTGCATTGCTAATATCTATCTTTCGATTAAAATAGTTAGACCATGCATTTAAGATAATTATTTATATGACAGAATATGTCTGCCATGTTAAAATGTTTTCTTGTTGCTTCTTCAGCTGTTCTTCTTCTCTTCTACCAGCTCCTCTCTACACAGATTATTGAATACGAGCTAGAATCCCACCTTGATTCACTTACAGTTTTAGTATGCATCTCTTTGTACAGTTTTCCCAGTGGTTGCAATAGGGATAGAGATCCAATCATATCTTGTGTAACACTATGCTTAGCAATAGTAGGATGATTGTTGGGCAGTGGTCCCACAAGATTGCACTCCCTAATATATGCAATGTCAACTTAATTTATGAAAATATATTTTATGATGGTTGTTCAATGACAAGATCACCCAATAGGTCATTTACTGTCACCAGCATCTACATGTAGTATACACGTGTGATATCAGTTTTAAATATCTGTGTTTTACCACGTTGAATCAGTTGGGCATGCCTTGCTTCCATTCCAGGCCTTTTATTCTTCATTTCTTTAAAATATCATTTTCTTGAGTAACATGTGGTATTATAAAACTTGTTCTGATCATCAGATATGGTTTCTGAATCCCATAAGAGAAACTCTAGTGCATTCTACATATGCTAATGTCTGAGGCTCTTCCATTTTTCTTTATTCCTTCCAGGTACCTCATGGTTCCTTCACCTCCACCTCCATTCTCTTTATGTTTTAATGTCAAGGGTAGATAGTTTAGTGACATTTTCCCCTTTCATTTTCCATTTATCTGAGTGTTTTTTCTCCATTATCACATAAGATTTAATGGTGGTTGTCATATAAGATTTTTGTGGCTGAGAAAATTGCAGTTAGAATTTGAAAGATACTGAGTTATTGCAATCTTTGTGATTCAATTGGTGCTTCTTGGTGTCCTACTGGGGAATTTCTGAGGATGGCAAAGAGGATGAAGAGCTTCTATAGGTGAGCTACCTGGCCTCATTCTAAGAGCTATCTGTCAGATACTTGCAGTGGGCTCCTTTATGTTGGTGCCACTTGAAAATGTGTGGTCTTCCAGTGAGAGAAATGCCTCGGGGAGCAGGAAAGAAAGTGTCGGTCAGGATTCTGTGCTGTGGGAACACGTTCTGCTCCTCTAGCCAATAGCCATTAAGATATCAGCCCACTTGTGGATGATTTCTGGTACTCTAAAAGCAGTTGTGAATTGTGTGCCTGTTCTCTTGCTTCCGGCTGCTAGACTCTGTTTCTGTTTGTGCAGAGGACTGTTATCTAGGACCGTGATCTGTAAGTTTTTCCCTTAAATAAATAACCCTTTTATAATTCAAAATTCTGAACTGGTGTGGTATTATTTTGTGATTTCCACCTTCAATTCTGGGTCATCCTTGCCCAGGACTCAGAGCAACTTCTCTTGAGTAAAGAAGCAGGCAAGTACCCTTGAAAACTTTCTCTTTGGTCTACAGATTATTTCTAAGAATATTGTTTAACTGATGATTGCCTAGCACTTTTTCTTCTTTTTCTTTTGATTTCTAATTCAAATTTGTTGTGCTCATACAAGTTCATCTATTGGTCACATGAGGTTGAGTGTTGGCAGGTGCTCACGAATCCACCCCGTTGTTATTCAGGCAGATTTCTGTAATGCTAGGTAAACACCTGGTTGAACTGGGGTATCGGTCTACAACTTTATCGATTAATCTTTCTAGTTTTCCAGTGTCACCAGTAATTTAAGGAGGTAAAATAATTCTATTCCAAACTGTTTTGAATGTTCTAATTCCATGGGAAGTATTAATGATGATAACCAGGAAAAGCTCACAGCATGCATTAAAATTTTTGGCTTCTTTTGTTGTATGTAAAATGGAGAGTTTAATATTTTTAAGACTAAAGGGGAGAAAAAAAGGTAATTTTCATCTTCTTATGTATGGCAACATTGGGAAATGTTTGAAGGTTATTCTTTAAAAGAATAACAAAGTATATACATTTCTTTATTATGATAGTATTTTCACAGATAACGTATGTGTGCATGAATATTTTATAATCTTAAGAATGAAAATGACTCAAATATTTGTAATGTGTTGTAGACTTTCTCTGCTGGCCATTAAGTTCATGAGCAACTTGTATTAAATAGATAATATGTGCAAATATCTTTACAAACTGAAATCTATTTTATAGATATATGTTTTTCTTACCTGACTGGCTGCAGATGTTCATAAATGTCACTCAAGTGTGCTTTGTGTGCCCGTCTATGTGGGAAAATGTGAGCTTGTTGATTGAGATAGGCTGAATTTAAGGTGGCTTCATTGTATTCTTTCTTCCAGTTACATTAAAGTATTTTTTGAATATTAAGCCATTAGACCTTTTCACATTAGATACAGACTATCAGTTACTAATCACTTTAGGTGTTAGGGAGACTAACATAGGTTAAACACTCCATCCACCATAACTTTTTAATTTAATTTAATTTTTAACGATTTAGTGTGTGCTTGTGTGTGTGTATGTATGTATGTGTGTTGGTGTGTGTTGCAGGAGGGTATGCCCAGGGTGTGCCCACCCAAGTGTGTGGCTATTAGCAGAGACCAGAAGAGGGCATTAGATCACTCGGAGCTGGAATTACAGTTGGTTGCATACTGGGAACTTGGGTTCTCTGCAAGAGCAGCAATCCCTTAACTGCTGAGCCACCTGTCCCGCTCCAACTCTTAAACCTATTTCCCTCCTGAAAAGATAAGGCAAGAAAGTTGTTTGCATGTTCCTTAACATGTGCTACCTGCTGCCATGCTTATATGGCATCCTTGCAGTTACCATTTATTGGGTCAAATCATGCTACTAGCACAGAGTGCTGCCAACTCTTACTTGTGTTTATAGAAACCCTTATTTATTTGCTGTGCAAATTTTCAGTTAGATGTTTGACGGCAGTTTTGAATCCAGTGAAGGCATTTGTTGACTTGACCAGAACATTTCTAAAATTTGGAGCCACTATTTTTGAAGCCAATAAACACATTAGTACCAGGATTTTGGCCTGTGGCTGGCTGCCATGGTCATTGTAACACGCTGCTAAGAATTTGTAGTTTGTTGTTTATTTCTGGCCTTTAAACTGTTCATTTGTCCTGTGAACTAGATTATGTGCTTCCGACTGTCAGTTAGCTGAATGCATTTCAAGTCAATTTACTAAAATAGTCACTGTTAAGCGGTATATTTGGGCAGAGTTGACACCTTTGACATTTTCTAAAATGGCAAAAATGGCTGTATTTAAGGCTATGATTTATGAATGTTGTGTGCCTCCAGAACCTCCATCTCATTCTGGATTTTAGCCTCACCGCCAAAACTCCTTTCACGAACTGCTGGAGGGGCAACTAATTAGTGCTGCAGGATCACACAGTTCGTGACAGATGGACAGACAGACATTTATACAAACCCCAAATCTTAGTATTGATGCAAAAACAGTGACCTTATTGCATCTTACGATAGCCTCATCTCACAAGAGTAGAACTGGGGAGGGGGCACAGAGGACACAGAATGAGTGGGGAAGAAGAAATAGGATTGATGGGGCAGATTTGCCTTTAGGAAACAAGCATGCGTCCCTTGGCATAAATACAAGACTCAAGTTGCTATGATTAAAAAAGTATTTTGAGCCTTCAGTTGTCTTCTAGATTGCTGGCCTCTATTAAAAACTTCTTGAAATAATAGATAGGTTTAATTCCTCAAGCTAAAGAAAAATTATGTCATCTTAAAGATTTCCCTTATTTATTATATAGATGGGACCTGACTGTGGCAGGGAACGGTGGCAGACCTCATGTACTGCAAGTTTTAAATGTACCAGGCTAAGGTTTACTTAATTGGAACCTCCAGGCAATAAAGGAGCCCTTTTTAAAATTCTGTGATTCTTAATATGCTAAATAATGCAAAGCCTCCCTCTTGAAGCATGGGACACACATCTGGCAGCTTCACATTTAAATTACAGGGGGAAAAACGCCTCACTTCAGCTATAATTTTCTCTAAGAAAAGAATAGGAAATGTACTACAACCGAATTTAATTTCTGCTTAGATCTCCATCTTGTCTAATCGCAGGCATTTTTCCCTTTGTATTTATATTTTACACACAGTTTCTGTACGTTTTATTAATCTTTAATTTGAGATGCTTCTCAGCGTTAGAGAGCTTGAGAAACCGTGGTGGGCTTTACTTAGTGAATTGCTTTGAAAAATCTGTCGGATTTCAAGCAATAAAAACAATAGGGTAGAAAATAAAGGGGAAATGGAATTTCTGAGACCCATAAAAATGTTTCTGACAAGAAGCGAGCATTTTTCAGTGGGCTTCCCTCTCAAGGTTTCTTTTTATATATTTATTTATTTTCTCCGGTATTAATGTTTTCTCTGCTTTGTCATTCGCTGGCTGTTTTTCATGCAAAAGTTATTATGAGCTGCATTCTTTCTTTGTATTTCTCCAAAGGACAGTGTCAGATCCTTGATTAATTTTGCAAAGGTCATTTGGAAAAACCATTAAAAAACATGCCAAGTAAAAAGATTAGCATACAGGGAGAAAATGCACTTTCATAAACATATGCATTTATATACAGAGAGGGTACTGTGATATTATACAATTTTGACAAGTGTTTTCCTTGTGTTCCTCATGTATTATTAAAAATATGACTGTTCCATTTATTTTGTCTGGGTGACACCAGCTGACATACTCTAAAGGCATCTGCGGGTTAATGTTACTTGTAAACATTTTATCTTTTTTTTTTCTCAACCTAAGAGGGTGTGATCATTAAGTTGAATGCTGTTCCATAAAAGAAAGGGGACTTTCAAAATAATTAACCTAAATTTGTATTATTAACACATAAAATGGACCATAGGTAGCTCAGACAAGGACATGTATTCATTTCAATCTTTTAATTAAGATATTAAACAATTTTTCCATTTCTGGTTTTAATTATCATCCGGTAGCTGGAACTGTACTAGGTCTTCTAATAAAATTCACCATCGAACTAGAGAGAAAAACTGAAGGTGCTGCGCGGGGGTTGGGGGGGAGGAGCGTGTGCTAGGATCAAGAAACGTGACTCTTGCCAGCAGAGGCATTGTGTCTGAGTCCTCGCAGGTGATCTGTATCCCTCTAAGCAGACCCGGCATTCCAGCTCTGAAACACCAACGTGCCATTACAGGAGTGGTGCTCCCCTGAGCTGAGTCACAGAGCTCGTCTTTGGGAGCAGCCGGCAAAACTGGGGGCCTACAGATCAGAGCTGGTAGTGGGGAGGTGCCGATATGAACGCCTTCCCTGCCTGGGGAGGAGAGTTGAACAGGACACAGTCAGACTCAGATTAATTTAGACTTCAGTGTTGCTGACCCGCCGCTTCCTGCAGCTATCGTGGACCTGAAGAAAACAGCAGTAATACCAAGCGGTAACAGGGGGAAGTCAAGTACAGCGGAAGTTATGCTAATAAATCATTGGGAATTGAATAGCCATTTCAAGGCAAGGCACCCAAAGTTTTCATGTTATGAATAAACGCCTCCTCCTGGTAAGATTTTACCTCCTGGTAACAATCATCCCTAGATTGTTTTAAACACGCCTATAGACCAGTGGTTCTCAACCTTCTTAATGTGGCAACCCTTTAATACAGTTCCTCATGTCGTGATGACCCCCAACCATAACATTTTTGCTATTTACCCGAGGTCTGACAAAAAAAAAAAAAAAAAAAAAAAAAAAAAAAAAAAAAAACAACTGAAGCCATAGTTTCCTCCTGTATCCCGGGTTATTTAATTATCCCCTTCTTTGCAGGTAGAACAAAATTTCATTCCTAAGATACCCGCGGAGCCTTATCAGAGGTCTGATTAGGGAGTGTGCTGTGGAAAGAAGCAGTCTTGGAATTATAGGCAACGGCATGGATGAGCAATTGCACGTACATACAGAGAACCATCCATGCTCACTGCCACTCTATGCACAATTCCTAGGACCTGGAAGTAGCCTAGAAGTTCATCTAGCCAAGAATGTCAAATAAAAACGTGGCGCTGTTGCAACAATGGGATATTATTAGCTGTCTGAGCAAAGCAAATCTATGAAATTTGCACGTAAATTGATGAAGCTGGAAACCACAATTCTGTGTGTGGTAACCCACAGTGTAAGGCAAAGCATGTGTGTTTTCTCTGTTTGTGAACATTATATTTGAATTTTGTGTTATGTGTATTTCTCCGGGAATACCTAAAAAGGACAGTAGTTAAGTAAAAGGCATAGTTGGAGGTTTACAGGGCTAAGGGGGTTAGTAGAACAGGCAGAGCTAAATTGTGGTGGGAGATGGGAGATCAGGGAAGAGGGTAGAATATGGAGAGGGGTAACTAACTGGGCAGACCATTTGAAAATGCTCTGTGGAAACCTCCCACTCTAGAGTGTGGAGGCCCAAAAATGTGAGCCTATTTCTACCTTGCCTAAAGGTCAGAGAGTTTGAGGTTGCTCAAAATTTTTGACAGCAGCCAGAGCTACACATCCTGACCCAGGATGTGGTTACTTTTTTTTTTTTTTTTAACATTAAGAGGGCCCATACAGGTAGATGTACTCCACCCTGACAAATGGTGCTCCTTCTTTAGAAATAGGAGGTTTGACCTTGGGAGTGGCTGCTTTCAGGACACTTGGTCTAGGGTGGGTTCGCCACCTAATAAACAGAATGCTAAGGAATAGATTAATGGCTTGATGGATCAACGTGTTGAAGCAATTAACTGTTTGGAGTTGTCCTTTGTAGCAAGTTACAGAAGTCTTTTGTTGTCTTTTCTGGCCATTATGCATTGGGGTATAAAAGTGTATGGAAAATTACACTCAGGCAATTTCAGTGAAATCCACGGAAAGTCCCTCCCTCCTGATATCATCCTATGCTTCTGTTTTATTATTTTCACTTGCATCTTCATACTTGGTACTATTTCTTATCCCTATGCCCCCACTCTGGTAACTGGTATTTTTGTCTAAGCTGATCTCCAACAAATGGCAGCCCAATGTGGTGCAGTCACTGTCATTAGACACATTAATATCAGTCACTAACAAAGCCCTGCTGGGACCTGTGGGGTGTCTAACCAGGTATTGTGACATCATAGGACTTGTACCCCAGTGTTTAATCCAGACCCTTCTATATGTTACAGTTGTGTAGCTTGGTCCTCTTGTGGGAGCAAGGGCTGTCTCCAACTCCTTTTCTGGCATTTGGGACCCTATTGCTCATACTGGGTCACCTTGCCCTACCTTAATACATGAGGAAGTTCTCAGCCCTACTGCAACTTGATATGTTGTGTTTTGTTGAAATCCATGGGAAACCTGTGCTTTCCTGAACAGAAACTGAGGAGGTGTGGATTTGGGGGGTGGGGACAGAGGAGTGTCTGAGGAAGACTTGGAAAAGAGGAGGGAGGAGAAACTGTGGCTGGGGGAGGGTATAAAATAAACAAATGAATGAACGAATGAATAGAACTGCAAAAGGAAAAATTGTTGCTACTTCATAACTATAATTTTGCTACTATTATAAATAATAATATAAATATGTGCTATGTAGGATCTCTGATATGTGACCCCTGTGAAAGGGTCATTGCCCCCTCAAAGGTGTCACAACCCACAGGTTGAGAACCATCGTTGTAGATCATTAGCACCCAAGTTTTCCTTTGAGATACATTATAGCCAAATTAGGCAGTGCTGAGTAACCTCATGGATTTTTCACAGACAACAACAATAAACTATAAATTGAAGGCTGAAAAAAAGTTTAAACATGGAAGAAAGTAAATGAGCCGCTTGCTATAAAACATAATAAAGCCTTTTATGAAGAGTCCTTAAAGCCTTCACAGAGTCCAGAATCTTGTGCACTATCTCTAAAGAGAACTGTAGTTAACAGACATGCTAAGAAACAGGAAATTATAGACTGTGCTTATGAGGAAGGAAAATGTAATGAAGATAACTCCAATATGGTTCTGTTATTAAATCTGTTAGAGAATATTTTTTAAGAAGTCAATATAAAAATATTTAAAATTAAGGAAAAAGCAAAGGGAAATTTTGTCTTTATAAATGAATAATTGAGGTATTTTATCATAGAAAGGAAGTCATCAAAAACAAAAAATTAACAACAAACAGCCAGATAACCAAACACAAAACTGAAAATCTAAGGCTTCAATAAGAAATTTATTAGATAAGTTTAACAGTCCATCAGAATGGCAAAAAGAAGAGATTGTGAACTTGGAGCCAGAACAATAGAGATCAACCAGTCTATAATGTAGAAAAGAGAGAGTGGGAAAAAAAGCTAGAGACTGGGAGAACCCTTCAGGTGACAATGCACAGCTGTACCTGTGTATGGTAGAGACATAGGAAAAGAACACTACAATGGAAGAAAAATGTGCTTTAATCGTAGATGAATTGTACTCTGTGTTATTTTAGAAACTGGGGGAGATGGGGTTGGATCTAGGAGGAATTGGGTGAAGGGGTGAGGAAGGGAAGATAATAAAAGACAGTATATAAAGTTATCAAAGAATTGATAATAAAAAAACTATTTTTAAAAATAGTTATTAAAAATTCCTATATTCGAAAAAAATCAATTCACAACATTGAACATCCTCAGTTAAACTGAAAGCCAGAAGTGCAAAATGGAGTCATTTATAGATAGCATCATGGCTGCCATGCCGGACATCTAGGATGAAGTGAAAATCCTGGCAGTAAGTAGAAGGAAAAACCCACACATTCTAGAAAGGAAACAGCGCTATCAACAAAATGAAGGACATAAAGTCACAGAACTTGGGGTAGAATGCATAAAAGCTGTTCAAGTCCACATCAGAATAAATCCCAGTCACAACCATAGCCATGGAGTCATGGTCAGTTGTTAGGTGCTGGGAGATGGAGAGACAGCTTTCCCTAAGAGTCTAAATCCTCCTTACCATGCTCTAGTGAAAACCCAAACTCCCAAGAATATTGGGCAATACAAGTTGAAGGGTTAATTAAAGTTGGGACAAATCTGGGTAGGCTGAGAATGTGGATGGGCTAAATAAAATCAGTTCAAAATGGAATAGCTTCATCTCCCCCCTACACAGTTCAGGGAACTCTGGAAGAGGAGGCAGAAAGATCTATACGTGCCAGAGAGTGATGTGGGATGTCCTTCTGTATATGTGTTGCTTTTATTGGTTGATGAATAAAGCTGTTTTCGCCAATGCCTTAGCAGAGTAAAGTCAGGAAGAAAATACAAACAGAGATTTAGAAAGAGAGTAGGCAGAGTCAAGCAGATGCCAGCCAGCCACTGAGGAAAGACATGTAGAAAATGAGGTAATGCCATGGCCACATAGCAATACATAGACCAATAGAAATGTGTTGATTTAAAAAGTAAGAGGTAGCTAGAAATGTGCCTGAGTCATTGGCCAAACAATGTTGTAATTAATATAGATTCTATGTGATTATTCAGGTCTGTTCAGCCAGGAAATAAAAGTTCAGTCTCTGTTTACAAGAGGGGACTGAGGACAGGAAGGAAAGAATTCTTCCAGACATTAAAAGAACTGACATATGTGTATATGAACACACAGAGACTGTAGAAGCTTGAAGAAGACTTTTACTCAGACAGGGTCCCAGTGCTGAGTGGGGAAAATGGACACAAGCCCCCATCTCTAATGCAGAAGCTATCTCCAGCTGATTTTACTTGCAAAATAAAAATTAGTTTTCCCCAATGGAATATTCATTATCATCACTTATTCCCTGGTGATGCTTAAGCATGTATGGGCAGCCAATTTATGGCAGTTCTCCAATCGTTCCTATCCTGGGCAGTCCTAGAAATGCATGTTATTATCATACCCCAAATTTCAGTCTTCCTTTATGCTGAATAGCCAGTGTTTTTTGGGCTTTCGTCTTTACCTTATCCCATATACTCCTCCAAGCAGTGTTATCTTCAAATATCTGCTGTAGTTCATTATAACATGGTCAAAGAATCTCAAGCATCGTTGCCACATCCTGTAGTTTACATCCTTCTGTAGATGGAGATGTTTCTTTTTTTTTTTTTTTTTTTTTTGGTTTTTCGAGACAGGGTTTCTCTGTAGCTTTGGAGCCTGTCCTGGAACTAGCTCTTGTAGACCAGGCTGGTCTCGAACTCACAGAGATCCGCCTGCCTCTGCCTCCCGAGTGCTGGGATTAAAGGCGTGTGCCACCACTGCCCGGCTTGGAGATGTTTCTTAATGCCATCGTTGTGCAGCCTATCTTTTTGTATGGAATGTTACTGAATATATAAATCACATTTTTGGTTTTTTTTTTTTTGAGACAGGATTTCTCTGTGTAACAGCCCTGGCTTTCCTGGAACTCACTTTGTAGACCAGCCTGGCCTCAGAATCATGGAGATCCACCTGCCTCTGCCTCCTAAGTGCTGGGATCAAAGGTGTGCGCCACCACTGCCTGGCTATAAATCACATTTAAGCGCAGGCCCAGTGCCCAGCAGTAGATGTTCAACACAAAATGAACTTGAAGGTATTTTCATAAACTCTTTGTCTTATATCACTTTATTTGGGTCTCTCTCTCTCTCTCTCTCTCTCTCTCTCTCTGTGTGTGTGTGTATTTGTGTGTGTATTTTACTGTTTTTCTTATATATCATGGTTTCCAATTTTGTTTTTATGGTTTTGCATGTGTGTGAGTCTTTTTGTTTTCTGTTTTCTATTATTTTATTCTGATTTGTTTTCTTTTTGTGTGTTTATTTGTTCACAAAACAATAAGAGAAAGAAGTTGTGGATATGGGTGGCTGGAGAGGAGGGGAGAATCTGGGAAGAGTTGAAGATGGGGAAACTGATCAGAATATATTTTCTGAATCACTTGTTTTTAATAAAAATGTATAGATATATTAATATCTAATATTTGGAGCCCATAGATAGATTTTAAGCTATAGACAAAAAGGACAAGTTATTAAGATAATCCTCAATATGTAACAGATGGCAGAGATTAAAGACTCATAGAATAAACAAACAAACAAACAAATAAATAAATAAATGTAAAACTGACCAAAAGTAAAGAAAAGGAAGTATTATTTGAAGTAAATGTTCATAAATAGCTGTTAAAAATATAACATGGGATAAATATTTTGTAAGATTTGAAGGCTTTTTCAATTAAGTGAACATTTGTCAAATAGCGTAGACAATGTAACTCTTATATTTACAAAATGTTATAAAAAATTTTGTTCATGAGAAGATGTGGGTGCATATTGTCAAAGTAGCTATGTTCACAACAGGCATGACTTTGGAAGAGTCAAGAATTCATTAGTAGGGCCGGGCGGTGGTGGCGCACGCCTTTAATCCCAGCACTTGGGAGGCAGAGGCATGTGGATCTCTGAGTTCGAGGCCAGCCTGGTCTACAAGAGCTAGTTCCAGGACAGGCTCTAGAAACTACAGGGAAACCCTGTCTCGAAAAACAAAAACAAAAATAAATAAAATAAAATAAAGAATTCATTAGTAGATGAACTAACAATACACACATTGCTCTTTATCCATGGCGGGGAATGCTACACAATCAGAAAGAATGGTGGACATCTCATACAAGCAACATCCCTAGTGGAAGGAGCCCAAGCTAGGAACAAAGACAACATCATTTCATAGCCTTGTGACTGATTCCTAGCTTAAAGTGATAGAAACCAGATCAGTCTCTGTTACAAGTGTGTATGTGTGTGTGTGTGTGTGTGTGTGTGTATGTGTGTGTGTGTGCATGTGCGCAAAGGATCCAAGAGCATTTTTAATTGTGATAAGAGAAGCTTTATGTTTGACTTGTGGGGTGCTGTATAGGGACTTGGATTTGTCAAACCCTCTGAACTATGCATATAAAGTATGTACAGTTTACGATATTTAAGTCATAAGCCAATAATTTGAATTTCAAAGTACTAATTGGATTCAAGTGTTCTGAAGTTAGCCAGGCAAAAAGCATGGCATACAGACATAAAGTTGCCGGTGATCCTCATGCAAATGGTTCAAGTTGTAAGGAAAGAGGTTAAGCTGGTCCTTTCCTTTCACCCTAAACACACTACACAGGGCTGGAGTGCAGAGCTGTGCACATATGTGGAGAACGTTAGTGGAAATAATAGCATCCACCTCCGATCTTAAAGTATCCATTCAGGTTTCATCAACACTAACAATGATGAGAGGACTTTTCAACAGAGTTAGGGACCTTGCCCTGCCCACAGTTTGCTTGAAGCTGGCGCAGACAGTTGAGGATGGACCACAGCACTAGGATTCAGTGTTCTTTATTTCTGGCTCTTTTCTCTTTTCTGTATTGTGAAGTAATCATTATTGATGCCTTGGTGGGCTTGTGTGTGCAGGGATGTGGAGGAGAGACCCATTGTGTATGCTGGTGGTGTGGTTCCGAAGGGGCTGGCTGTTCCCAGACTGACTTTTTTTTTGTTTTGGGTGGGACACTTCTCTGTTCCTTATCTCCTTGGGACATTCCTTTCCATATCCTTTATATTCCCGGGGCTTTGACCTCTTTGACCGCTCCTTTTCTAGAACCAGGCACCCACCAGTTCACAGCTGTTTGTTTTTGTCTATGACTCTACATGGTGAAAGAAAATACCAGAGTTGAATTGAGACGCAGCAGAACACAGACCTTAATCAGCAAAGTCCAAAAATGAAGTGAAATCAGTTCAATCCAAGCAGTAATACAAAGAATCAGAATAAATGAAGTAAAAAAAAAAAAGCAAGCTAAATAAAAAAGAAATAAATTATGTTTTATAACATTGGACAATTCCTCTAGTATAATACATTGTAGAAAGGAGTTAATGAGAAAATTCTGATTATACAAATTGTACGGTACATGCATGAGAGAATGATAAACACAAGTGCATACCTCTGGATTAATCAAGACATAACAACAAATAGAATAAAAATAAATCTGAAGAGGCAATGCCAGCATCCAGAAACCTAACATTTAATATTTTTAAAGGACTAAATATTTTAAGAAATGCCTTTTAAAGATAAAATGTATAATTACTTGCAAATGTGCAATATAACCTATTCAGGAAATAATAGATATGTTACACCTAAAACCTGACAAGGATTTTAGGGATAAATAAAAGTTCAGTGATCGAGGTCACCTTCCCTGGTTATAACACAAATTAGTAAGTCAGAAATGGTCTACTTGTGTCAAAGATTTGGGGGAAAAGATTTTATTATATAGTGCTTGCACACACACATACACACACATTCATATAGTATCTGTATGGCGTGCATGGAGGTATGCATCTTGGCATGTATGTAGCTATATTTCTGTGTGCATGTGCTCAGGAGTGCTTGTGCATGTGGAGGCCCAATGTTAACTTTGGGACACTTTCTTGGTTGTTTTCCATCTTATTCTTACAGGCGGAGTCTCTCAATTGAAACAAAATCTCTGATGCAGCTCCTCTGCATGGTCAGTTTGCCCCCAAACAGTCCCTTTTCTCTGCGGAGATTACAGGTAGACAAACAAGCCCTTCTGCCATTTGCATAGATTCTGGGCACCTGAAATTCAGTATTCCCACGTGTGTGGCAACTGCTTTGTCCACTTAACCTTCTCTCAGGCCCCAAGACATACTTTGACAAATCAACCTACTGATGGGTATTGTAGTAGCAACCTATAATTCCAACATCTGACACCCTCTTAGGCAGGATGTTAAGGCATGAGTGGGGATCGTGGACTACATAGTGAGACTCTGTTAAAATTTCAAGAAAAGCTGCTTGACATCATCTACTAATATGTAAGACAGGCACTATCTTTGTGTCAACTGGTCCATCAAATAAACACTGCCAAAATGGCTATTGTCTGGATCTTTCAATAAAAAAAGACAAATAAGTAAGGAATAAATAAGTGAATGATCACTGGAAGTGAATTCTCCAATAAGCTACTCTTCCGGGGTGCTATACTAAATAAAAAAATACATTGGAGATTCAGTTTTTGATTTAAGAGGATTCGATCAGATATTGTTGAGTGAGAAGGACTATGAGAGGACGCATCCAATATTGTTGTCCTTTATGTTGAAGAAAAGTACCTTTATTAATGCATATGTGCATCGCTTCATATACATGCCTGTGGTATGAAACACAAGTCGGCAAAAACCATGACTTACATGAATAGGCAGAGTTAGGAAAACCTTTGCTAAATAAAGCTTGACTATGATATGATGGAGACCCAGGAAAAAAGAGGTTGACGTAGGGAAAAGATAGATTCATGTATTGGAAAGATAGTTAATTTCCTCATTGAATTAAAAATAAAAGTTTATGTAAAAATATATACCATGATTATGTTTAAGCTGAAATTATCTGTCTGTTGTCTCTGTATTATCTATCATCTATATGTCTATCTATGCATTTTATCTATCATCTATCTATCTATCATCTATCATTTATTATAGGAAAGGGAATTACTTTGTGTGAGAACCAAGAAAAATGATAGAATTTTAGGATTCTATCTTTTGATAAGTTACTTCCTTTACATGCACATTTTTATATATTTTCTAAAATATTCCTTTTATTTTTTATGGTATTTAGGGTATGTATGTATGTATGTATGTATGTATGTATGTGGTGCATGTATGTATACATACATATATACAGGTGTCCATGGAGGCCAGAAAAGGGTATTGGGCCACCTAGTGATTGTGAGCTTCTTGATAGAGGTGCTGAAAGCTAAACTGCCATCCTCTGGAAGAGCAGAGGACCTTAACCAGTGAACTACCTCTTCAGCTCCAATATTACATTTCAACTTAAAGAACTCAAAATTGTTCCAGGTAGGCAGAATTTCCACGGCTTTGTCCAAAAGATGTCCTGTATCTGTACTTTACAACTTAAATTCGAAGAGAGGTTCTCAGGCTGAACCTAACCTAAAAAGAAGTAGAAAGCTATCTTAGACTGTTGATAGCAAAGCAGTCAGAGATTCAAAGCAAGAAAAGAACATGACTTAAGTCTTCATTGATGGATCAGGGGTTAGGACCACCTGCTGCTCTTTCAGAGGTCTAGGGTTTGGTTACTAGCACCTATGCTAGGTGTTCAAAACCACCTGTATCTCCATTTCTACAGGATCAGATGCCCTCTTCTGGCCTCAGTTGGTATTTTCATTTATGTACATGGACAGACACACACACACACAAATGAGATAAAACTTGGGGGGGAAAGATGTATCTTGATGCTATTGACTTAAAACTAGAGGGAAGCACCTGAAATGTGTGAGTCATGGTGGATTCTGTTCACACCAGCAAACCTACAAGGGGTCCTTATAGAACCATAGCCCTTGCTGCTGCATTGATCTTAGCCTTGTGAGGCTTTCAGGGGTAAAACTACAGAGTCGGGCTGTGCCCAGACATCCAAGCCACACACACACAAAATGTGATTTAATATATGGGTGTCATTTTAAGCCACAAATTTGCAGTAATTTGTTCCAGCAGCAAAAACAACATGTCCAGTATTTTAAAAAGTTATATGTAAGTAGAAAACACAATGTGGGTTCTTGAGTGAGCTACAACAGAGGGATTAAATATGTGGGCTTTGAGGTTAAATAGAACTGAGATCAAATTTTAGAGTTTTGACTAATTTGCTTTTGATTCAAAGGAAAATGTTTGAGCTAAATCTCAATTTCTGAATCTGTCAGATTTATCAAATCTGTAGAAATGTATAATAATAATAGTTTAAAAGTTTGGTGTGTGTGTGTGTGTGTGTGTGTGTGTGTGGTGTGTGTGTCTGCGTGTCTGTGTGTCTGTGTGTACGAGCAATAGTAACCAACACAATTCAAATGGGGTTCTTAAAACACTAAAAAAAAAAAAAACCAAAAAAGCAAAATGTCTTCTATTAAATGTTTCCTGTGCAAACTATATGGTGAGAATGCAAGTCATAAATTTTAGAATAGTAATACCTAAAACTAATAAACATGTTGTTTCCCACATTTTTCTCTTCTCTTCACTCTGTAACTTGATTTTGACCATATTAACTTTGCTGCTAAGAAACTTGTTTTGAGAATTCCAGTAAAGAAACTTGTCCAAGGGTTTATGTGATCTTATCTCAGTCTCTGGAATGTCAGTATCTAGAAAAGGTACCTAGCAAATCTCTCTTTTCCTGGGTCTATATATAGCTGGGCAAAATCTACCAGGGTGGGGTCAAAAATGTAGTGAAACCATCTTCCCCTATAATGAACCAAGAACAGGCACATGAGCCTGGTTGGATTGCCCCTGAAGGATAAAAGGTTCCCAAAGTATGTAGTCATGTCCTAGGAATTTGACACTATTGATTCCATATTTTAAAACACTGGCGAGAGCAACCCCAAATTGCAGGTGATGGCAGAATTCAACTCTTGTAGGTAAAGGGTAGGGTGAGAATCAAGGCTTGAGTCTTAATACCTGTCTCCTTGTGGATGACACTATTACTTACTTATTGAACTATCAACCTCCACAAAGCTATTGCTCTTCCAAGGTACTCCAAGCTCTAGAAGCTTCTAGAGTAGGATATTTGTTATAAGATCCTCATTGGCACAGGGGTTTGCTGAAGTAGACGGCAAGAATGACAGAACACTGTAGTTAACACCTGCTTTGGGGATAGTTTTGCTATTTATTGATAATTATTTGTTTTTAGCTTAAAAAAGATCTGCTGGGAAAGCACCTGAAGGCAATCATTGCTAGACACTATTAGCAAAACAAAGATAAACTAAACACATTGTTTATAATGGCTTTGTGGTGTAGAACAGTGTTCTTGACTGGCCACACTTTGTCCCTCGGGAGGTGTTTTGGCAATATCTAGGGATGCTCTTGGTTGTCATAGTGGAAGGGGATGGGATAAGAACATAAAGGACATTTCTAGAATCCAGTGAGTAGAAGCCAGGGATGTCACTAGCAAAGCTTAAGACAGCCCCCCTGTAAAGCCTTATCCAGTCCAATATTATTGAGGCTCAGAACTCATCGCACTGAGTGAGTTATTTTAGGATGTGAGAAAAGTGGATTAGGGAAGATGCACCGAGTGCAGCATTTCCACGTAGACCATCGAGAAGAGGGTAGAGGAGATGATTTAGAAATGCGATCCCAGAGATGAACCTGAGGATGGAGAATCCTCCCCTGACAAAGGTAGGGAAGCAGCTCAGAGACACCTGTACTAGTAAGGTAAACACACATTGTGTGACTTATGAGTCAGCCCTACTTTAAGTTCATACAGCAACTGACTTGAAGCCAGGGACATGGATCCGCATGGCGCCTCCTTTGAAAGGTCTTTTTTAGCTCCAACTTGTCAGGCTTTATATAAGCTCTTGTATACCGGTGGTGTGAGATTACATGGCCTCTGAAGTGAAAATCTCTATAATATATTTTTCCCACTTTTTTTGTTTTTAACTTTAGGGGACATTTCTAATAAAACTGATCCCTGCCCTAGGGACTGCGATCTCAGCCTCTTCAAGGAAACCCATGACTTACATGCTAAGGTAAGAAGACGTGTGCTTGCAGAGACCATGAAAACAGCAACCACTGGTTATTAGCTCTGATTCCTTAAAATGTATTTCCAGGTCGAAAGTAATTTGTTTCTTCAAAGCAGGTTTTGAAGTGCAGGGC